>NW_026067943.1:4394902-4577235 GCF_014885135.2 Alexandromys fortis
AACATTTATTTATTTATTATGTATACAATATTCTGTCTGTGTGTATATCTGCAGGCCAGAAGAGGGCACCAGACCTCATTACAGATGGTTGTGAGCCACCATGTGGTTGCTGGGAATTGAACTCAGGACCTTTGGAAGAGCAGGCAATGCTCTTAACCACTGAGCCATCTCTCCAGCCCAAAATATTTATTATTTTAATTATATGTGTGGCAGTGGCAGAATGGAGGGCCTGCTGGGAGTATCAGATCCCTGGAACTGCAGTTACAGGCTGTTGTGAGCAGCCTGATGTGTGTGCTGGAAACTGAACTCTGGTTCACTGCGAGATCAGCCAGTGCTTTTAACCACTGAGCATCTCTAGTCCTGATACACCCTCACACTCACAGAGAATGGGACAGGGGAGGTGGCTCAGCAGTTAAGAATGGTGTCTGCTCTTGCGAGGATCTGTGTTCAATTCCCAGCACCCAAATGTGACTGATAACCATCCCCAAGTCCAGTTCCTCTTCTGGCTTCTTCAGACACCAGACATGGTATACGTGCATTCAAGCAAAGTACTCAAATACATAAAGTAAAGTAAATAAATCTTTAAAAAAGAAAGAACATAAGAACTTACAGAAAACCGCAGAGTCAGCTCCTGTGTGCCCTTTCCAGAGTTTCCGTGGTTTCCACTGTTTCTGTGGTTTCCACCGTCCTCCCCTCCGCTGCCCCTCTTCCTCAGCTCTGCCCCTTCTGGTTTCTTTCCCTAATTTTCCAGAGTCAACGGGTACCTTCTCAACCAAACATCTCCCTGTGAATTCCCTAAGAACAAGGACCCTCTCTCACTACATAACACATAGGAGATGGATATTGTTGAGTGTTAGCGGCCCCTGAACCTGAGCTGCAGGCTGGATTTCAGATGCCAACGTCTGTCCTGAAATATTCTTAATGGATTTTCCACCTTCCTCCTTCTCCCGGATGAGGATCCACTTCAGGCTCAGACCCGACCTTCATGTAGCCTGCATCCTACACAGATGTAGATGTGCCCAGAAATTTACTGTTGAGTGTTGGAGAGCATTATTTTCAGGTGTGTGACTTTTGTCTACACTGTATTTGCTTAACTCTGTGAAGCTGTGTTACTGTGCCTGTCTAAAACACCTGATGGTCCTAACAAAGAGATGAACTGCCAATAGCGAGGCAGGAGCAAGGATAGGCGGGGCTTCCAGGCAGAGCGTATAGATAGAAGAAATGAGGAAAAAGAGGAGCAAGAGAACAAGGAGAGGAAGACACCAGGTGCCCGCCGCCAAACTACCCAGTCAGTCATGGAGTAAGGAGGAAAGAAAGGTATACCGAAATAGAGAAAGATAAAAGCCCAGAGGCAAAAGGTAGTCGGGCAATATAAGTGAAGAAAAGCTTTGTTAGAAACAAGCCAAGCTAAGGCCAGCAGGCATTTACAGCTAAGAATAAGCCTTCGTATGTGATTTATTCGTGAGCTGGGTGGCGGGCCCCCCAAAAAGCCAAAAGAGTAAAACATGACACAACGGTTAAGGTTTTACTTTGTGCTAAGCAAGGCCAACGACACCCACAGTCTGGTGGGGAGCCTGTGGAGTGGCCTCTGCTGGTGTGTGTGAGGCAACTTCTGCAGTATAGGGATGAGTGTCGTGGGCAGAGGGAAGGCAGCACTAGTGACAGCCGCCAGCTGGCATCATCAGCTGTCAGATGGTTTCCTTGCCTTACAGCAGCCTGCTCATTCATCTGGTGACGTAATACAACCCCGCCTTTCTTCTGTTGTGCAGTGCCCTATGATGGAGAAGCATTAGGGGCCGGGGATAGCTCAGCTAGAAAACCAATTGCTGTGCAAGAGCAAGGACCTGAGTTCAGATCCCCAGAACCCACATAAAGCTGCATGGTTAGTGCACATCTGTAATCTCATCACCTCTAGGACAGTGGAAGACAGAACAAGAAAATCTCAGAGCGCTCACAGGCTGCCAGGTAACCTGGCATACACAGGGACAGCCAACATGAGACCCTGTGTCATGCAAGGTAGAGGGTGAAACTGATACCCAGTGTGTCATGGCATGTATGGGCATGTACTCACATGATCATGTACACACACACACACACACACACAAACTTTTTAAAAAGAAGCATGGAGGGGCTGGAGAGATGGCTCAGTGGTTAAGAGCATTGCCTGCTCTTCCAAAGGTCCTGAGTTCAATTCCCGGCAACCACATGGTGGCTCACAACCATCTGGAATGAGGTCTGGTGCCCTCTTCTGACCTGCAGACATACACACAGACAGAATATTGTATACATAATAAAATACTAAAATAATAGAAAGAAGCATGGATACCAGAACAGAACCACTTTGTTGAAACTTGCTTTTAGAAGCTCTGACCGAAGCAATCTCTCACCCAAGAGTTCTGTGCACACAACCTTAGAGGTCAGAAAGATAAAGTTTGGACTTAGGAGAGGGTCAGAGACACAGAGCCCAACAGTAGGCATTCATTACTCGGTTGGTTGGAGTTCATGCTGTGTGCCGGAGACACAAGCCATTGATATCAGTTACCTCTGAGAGGTCCTCAGAGGCCTGTGCTTATAAGGCTTGGTGCTAATAGGAGCCTTAGAGAGGAAGTGAGGTCACTGGGGATTTATCTTGAAGGGGATATTGAACTCTTCTTTCTTTCCTTTCTGCTTTTAGCAGTGAGGTAAGCATCTTTCTATCATGGACTCCTCCCATGGTGTACCCAACTGGCCTCATCCCCAGAAACAGTGGGCCAACTGGCCATGAATTGAATCTTCTAAAGCCATGAACCACAGCAAACCCTTTCTTTTTAAAATGGACTGTCACAAGTATTGTAGTACAGTAATTGGAAGGTGACCATCACAATGATCAGATGTGCTAGCTTTAATGCCAGTACTCTGGAGGCGGAAGCAGGAAGCTCTCTGAGGTCAGGGACAGCCTGCTCAACATAGTGAGTTCTAGGACAGTTAGGGCTACACAGAGACCCTGTCTCCTAAGCGGAGACAGACATGATCCTCAAGAAACGTGATGTGCTGGGACCGGAGAGATGCTTAGCAGTTAAAAGCACTTGCTGCTCTTTCAAAGGACCTGAGTTTGGTTCCCAACAATCAACAGCTGGTAACTGCAGTCCAGGGGATCAAGCACCCCCTTCTGGGCTCTGTGGGCACCTGTGCTCATGTGCGCATACCCCCACACACATACAGAATTAAAAATGAAATAAGCTAAAGAAAAGAGAAAGAAGTGAGATGACCACAGTGACACAGTCCTGTCAGTCACAACTGCTGCCGCCCTGTGTCCTGCTCAGGTTAGGGTGCCTCCCCTGGCTTTAGAACCCAGTTGTTGTGTCAGTGAGGCTACAGAGGAGGTGTTGTTGAGAGCCACTTCTGAGCTGAGAAGACAGATTTAAAGACAATCTGTCTTTCTAAAAGACAGACTTAACTCATGGGAGAGAGAATGAGAGCAATTCCAGGCAAGCACAGCTTACTTAATGGCCAGAGAAAACACTGTGCTCAGGTTGTTAGGTGCCCAGTGGGGACTTGACGAGGATAACCATTTGTCTACATGAGCAGAATTTCCCAAGGTGGAGTCTTTGTTTTGAGTCTTAAAAATGCATACATAACTCTCTCACCTCAGCCTGGAGCTTAGGGGCTTTCCTAGCCTGTGGCATGAAGCAGCCACAGTGGGGGGATTCCCAGGGTCCTGGCTGTGTTCACTCCCTCGCCTGCCTGCTGAGTGACCCCAAGGTAGGTGCTTCTGCCTTTGCCCGCCCCCGTGTCTTCCTTTGTCCAGTGAGTCAGCTCGATGAGATAAGTGCTGGCTCAAGTTATTCGCTTCTGCACTTTGTGTTGCTATTCTCTCAGTCTTTGTTTCGCCGGCGGTTTTTCTGTGTGTCCTGTGCAGGGGGTGGAAGCCAGTGATGGAGGTGGGTCTTGTAATAATAAAGAAACTGCCTCGGCCCTCATAGGACAGAAAATTAGGTAGGCGGAGTAGACAGAAGAGAATGCTGGGAAAAAGAAGCTTAGGGAAGGAGTCGCCATGATGCTCCCACTCCAGACAGACGCAGGTTAAGATCCTCTCTGGTAAGCCAGCTCATGGGCTACACAGAATATTAGAAATGGGTTAGAACAATATGTAAGAGCTAGCCAATAAGAAACTGGACCTAGCCGGGTCAGGCAGTGTTTGAAAGAATACAGTTTCCGTGTAATTATTTCGGGCATAAGCTAGCCATGCGGGCGGCAGGGTGCTGGGGACGCAGCCCCGCCGCTCCCAATTTCAACAAGCCAGAGCCTCTGTCTTGCTTTGCAAGCATTCCATCACCAAACCACATCCCAGCCCAGCAATCTGCAGAAGAGTATGAAGATATATCTAAGGAGAAGGGTCCTCGGTCATTGGCTGCCATTGCAAACTGTGGGTTGTGCCCTTGATTTGTCAGGGAAGGTATATGCACACAGTGACGTGTAGATAATCTCTTTGATTCCTGCCATGAGTTTGAAATGATCTTCAGGTAGAGGGATGAGAGCTCTCTTGTCAAGCATCCTCCCCACTTCTCAGCTCTCTACAAGGACTGGCTAGCACCCAGCCGGAAGAGCTCCCCAGGACTTCTGCCAGGAGTTTCTGCATACGGCTTCTCAGTGGCAAATATTACTCAAAACGGAGCTGCAGCCAGGGTTTTCTTCCCCTTTCCAAAAGGGACATAAATCTCTTGTTGGGAAAATGATGAGTAACCCCCACCCTGGTCCCTCTTTTCCTATCTTACTTACCCAGCAAAGCCTCAAGCTTTCTGTTTGAACGGGTGATAGGATCCATGTGTGTGGTTGTGTGGTATCCCACTTCTCATCCTTAGCAACTCGTGTTTCTCCGAGCTCTAGAGCTGTTGGGCTCCCAAAAGGAGCTGGGATGTCCCGCCAGAGCCAGGGAGCAGGGCTCAGCTACGAGTCCTAACCTCACAGCTCTTGGCTCTCCCTCCACCTTGGAAAATCTCAGATGTTCCTCCCTTTGCTTCAGTTTCCTCATCCACAGAGCGAGGAAAATATTTTCTGTTTCCCAGGGAAATTGCAGTGACTGACGCATATTCAGTTTCCCGGGCCGGGCACCAGGGCCTTTGCCCACTCCTGGGACTGGTGTTGACACCAGACCCGAAAGAAAACAAAGACCACTGTGGTGGCCCCAAGTGTCCCTGAGTCTGTGGTGCCTCAAGCTGCACTGTTTCTCCACAGATGGATACAAGGACAGAGGCCAGGATCTGGAAGTCAAGGCTCAATGTTGGAGGAGGCTGCTAGTTTGTTTCCCAGCCGCCCTGACTCAGAATAACCACACAGAAACTAGATTATTTGCAATACTGTTTGGCCAATAGCTTAAGCATATTTTTAGCTAGCTCTTAAATCTTAAACTAGCCCATCTCTATTAATCTGTGTATCACCACGTGGCTGTGGCTTACCAAGTAAAGTTCTGTCTGGCATCTGGCGTCTGTCTATGGTGCAGCTACATGGCTTCTCCTGACTCTGCCTACTTTCTCTCTCTATATCTCTTCCAGCCTGGCTATATTCTGTTAAGCCATTGGCCGAAAGCAGCTACTTTATTAGCCAATAAAATCAACGCATATACAGAAGGACTTCCCACATCAGCTCAAGGCTGCCCTGGGTTTTAAAAACTGCAGAAAGCTTGCCCTCGTGCCCCTCACAGCCCACTGAGAGTACGCTCCTCACGATTTCAGAGGACTCAGCCTTGATCCTTCCTGTCATCCTGCTTCCTGTCACCTGTAGTCACCGGAGCACACTTTCCCTTCAGGCTTCCTCCTGTCTCCTCTGAAGACTGGGAAATACAGGGCTGTGACATTTTTTTAATCTTTTTTTTAAGATTTTTTAATTTTTTTATTTAATTTTTCTATATTTTTTGTTGAAAAAATTTCTGCCTCCTCCCCACCTCCCATTTCCCTCCCTCTCCTCCCACTCCTCTCCGCCTTCCCCCACTTCTCTCCCCTTCTCCCCACTCCTCTTCTCCTCCCCCCATTCCATTCCCCCTCCCTCTCAAGTCTAAAGAGCAGTCTGGATTCCCTGTCCTGTGGGAAGTCCAAGGTCCTCCCCCCTCCATCCAGGTCCAGGAAGGTGAGCATCCAAACAGGCTAGGCTCCCACAAAGCCAGTTCATGCAATAGGATCGAAACCTAGTGCCATTGTCCTTGGCTTCTCATCAGCCTTCATTGTCCACCATGTTCAGAGAGTCCAGTTTTATCCCATGCTTATTCAGTCCCAGTTAAGCTGGCCTTGGTGAGCTCCCAACAGATCAGCCCACTGTCACAGGGGGTGGGTACAACCCTCACGGTCCTGACTTCCTTGCTCATGTTCTCCCTCCTTCTGCTCCTCATTTGGACCTTGGGAGCTCAGTCCGGTGCTCCAGTGTGGGTCTCTGTCTCTATCTCCTCCATCGCCAGATGAAGGTTCTAAGGTGATATGCAAGATATTTATCAGTATGGCTATAGGATAGGGTCATTTCAGGTTCCCTCTCCTCAGTTGCTCAAGGTACTAGCTGGGGACATCTCCCTGGACACCTGCAAGTCCCTCTAGAGTCAAGTCTTTTGCCAATCCTAAGATGGCTCCTTTAATTAGGATATATACTTCCCTGCTCCCATATCCACCCTTCCTTTATCCCAACCATCCCATTCCCCCAAGCTCCCCTCATCCTCCCCTTCTCACTTTTCTCACCCCGGCCTGTGACATTTTTTCAGTGGTCCCACTGATTGTTAGGCCTGCTTGTCTTCAGGACATTGATGCACTAGGCTATTTTAGTTTGGAAATAACTCTGTTCACTCAGCCTCTGTCCCACAACTATCTCTTGGTTCTTACGTCTTTTGGGTCATGGACTATGTTCACACTGACGAACGCAGTCAACCTGTTTATACACCCTCTGTAGCTTTGCGGAGTGTTTAGGTGGTTTCCTGACGTCATCCAGATAGGCCCTCTGAGGCTTGTTATAGCAGCTTGTCCAAGTTCTGGAAGAGCAACTGGGAGGCAGTCCCTTGACCAGCCCAGTCCCACCATGACCAGTAAGGCTTTGGAAAGTTACCAGCTTTCTCTGGAGACTCGTTGTCTTTAACCCAGGAAACTGTATGAAGGACTGATCTGACACTGGGTGTTTCCTATGCCTAGCTGCAGCCAACTGGGGCACAGAAGACACTAACACTGCTCAGAGTTCTGTGGGTCAATTCTCCCCTTGAGGGCCCAGAGCCTGGCAATCTCTCTTCGTGTTCCTCATTCCCTTTGTTATTTATGTGATACAGCCGACTGAAGGGCCAGGAAGGAGCTTCGATCTCATCACTGAAGTGAGGGACGTATACACTTAGACTGGGAAGCTTTTAAGTACATACTTGTTTATGCCTGTAAAAACTATATAATATATGTTTGTAAGTATCTAGAGATTTAGGTATTTTCATGTGCCTGTGCTTGTGTGAGGCATGTACAACATGCACACTGGAGCCCTTGAAGGCCAGAAGAGGGTGTCAGATCATTTGGAGTCAAGGCAGTTGTGAGCCTCCATATTGCTGTTGTAAATTGAACCCAGCTCCTCTGCAAGAACAGTAGATGCTCTTAACTGCTGAGCCTTCTCTCTAGCCCTTATTTATTATGTTTACGTGTGTGTGTGTACACCTGCCTGAGTTCATGTGCACCATATGTATGCAGGAGCCAGCAGAGGCCAGAAGAGGTCATTAGATCCCCTGGAGCTGGAGTTAGAGGTGGTTGTGATGCATCTTGTAGGTGCTGGGAACAGAATAGAAGTCTCTGGAAGAACAGTAAGCACTTCAGTCACTGAGCCATATCTCCAGCCCTAATATAACTACTTAAATGGAGTATTTGTAATATCCGAAGATAATTTACATGAACTTATTTTACTGACTATAGAAGCAGTTCAGTTAAATAATTTTATGAAGCTGGAAGTAATGAATTGCTCAAATTATTCCAGCACTCAAGAGACTGAGGTAGGAGTTTGAGGCCAGCCCAAGTGTGCTTTAGAGGCAGATCTCGTTTCAAAACACTAAAATCATAATAATAGCTGATAATTTATGGACTATTTTTGGATGATAGCATGGTGAGTTTTTGCTGATTTCCCCCTGGACCTGACAGTAAAGCTAGATGGTGTCACCTCCTATGCATGCGGTCCTTCAGTCATCTTTAGCCAGCAACTGAACATCAGCTGCAGGGGACGCCTATGTCCTGGCAGATGGTAAGAAACAGTGTGTTGTGAATGGTGAGAACAAACAATAGCTCATGGATACGTTTATGAACAGTACAAAGTGGGAATCAAAGAAGGCAGGCCGCCATCCCGGGGCGTCTGTCTAGTGGGATGCACCCTCACCCCCCAGCATGACAGCACAGTGGCCTTTGCTGGCGGGTGTGCAGGTCGGGATGTGGCCTTTCAGCAGATTCCGCTCAGCATTCACAGCATTTACGTTCCCGCCTGCTGTAGTGACACCACTGGTGACCTGTTCCTCTCTTGGAAGATCACGTCCAGAGTTTGCCTTTGGGAGTTACTGACGTTGGCTCAACATTGGATTCAAGGGTAATTCCAGCGGTGAATTCTCTGAAGGCTTTGCCGGCTGCCCTGCAGAGTTCTGAAATGCCCTGGTATTTCCTTCTTTTCCAAGGAATGCTCCTTTTCATTGCATTTGCTTGCTTGCTCGGTTTGTGTGTGGACACATGAGTGGAAGTCAAGAGCTCCTTGCTACAGCTGATGCTCCTTTCACCATGTGGATCCCAGGGATTGAACTCAGGTCAGTCAGGCTTGTCAGCAGGTGCTGTCCCCTGCTGAGCCATCTTGCCAGCCCCCTTTGGTGTTTCTGAAAATATTGAGCAATGCAGACTTTTTGCCCCAGGAGAGGCAAAGGAACTGACAGATGTTCTGTTCCCGAAGTCAATGTCCTCATGACTTGTTTATGTTAGGTGATGACAGCCACGCATCCAGAGGGTCTGTCCTTCCTTGCTTTAAGTAATGCTCTTATCTATGTGTTTTATCTTAAAGAACAAAAGCCCTCCAGGTTTCCCTTCCCAAACTATCAGAGGATTGGTTAAAGCGCACATACAACAATGCATCTTGAATTTTCCCCCCTTACTAGACTTGGGAAATCTCTCCATGTGGCCCTTAGAGCGGCAGGTATGCTAACTGCA
Organism: Alexandromys fortis; assembly: GCF_014885135.2. Lineage (NCBI taxonomy): Eukaryota > Metazoa > Chordata > Mammalia > Rodentia > Cricetidae > Alexandromys > Alexandromys fortis. The sequence continues at coordinate 4,404,058 of NW_026067943.1, forward strand.
ATCATCCAGTGGGGTAACAGACCACCCAGGGTGTGTGTGAGTCTGAGGAGCACCCAGGTGCCATCCCTGCACTGACCGTTTGGGAGGATGTGGCCAGGCTTGCTCCCTGTGGTCAGATTTGCCCGTCATCCCTCTGCCACACCACTGTAGCGTCTACACAGTTAACTGTAGACTTGCTGAGGCATCTGGGTATTTTTCAGGACTTTGCTGGCATTCTGGTTTGGTGTAGTTTGTGGGAGCAAGAGATATGCCTGGGCTTCTCCTGCCTTCCTTTTTACATCAGCTCTTCTTGGAAGGCCTTGGAGGGAAGGGACAATAGAAGTGGGGTCTGAGGGCAGTGCCACATTCTGCGGTCCAGCTCCCATACATCCCAAACACGGATCTGGAGCACAGCATTGCTGTCTTTTAAGGAACAGTGTTGTCTTTACTCTGTGAAACTACAGCTATCCCCTTATGCTGACTTTAGTCATTGGCTGACACAGGGGACCAGTTCAACCATAATGTGAGCAATTTTAATAAATAAATAAATAAATAAATAAATAAATAAATAAATAAATGAGGTGCCGAAGAGAGGGCTGGAAAGCACCCAGGTGAAAAGCATTTGCTACTGGGCGGTGGTGGCGCACACCTTTAATCCCAGCACTTGGGAGGCAGAGGCAGGCAGAACTCTGAGTTCGAGACCAGTCTGATCTACAGAGTGAGTTCCAGGAAAACCAGAGCTACACAGAGAAACCCTGTGTAGAAAAGATACACACAAAAATTATTTAAAAAATAAAAATTATTTGCTGAATGTAAGCATGAGGGCCCAACTGAGAATCCTCAGAAGTCACATAAAAGCCAGGGACAAAATGTGAATGTCCATGATCACAGGCAGCTCTCCTGTGGAGACATAGGAAGCAGACACAGAATCTTTGGAAGCTTGAAAGGCTACTGGCCATGTAGCAGAAGGTACAAGGCCAATACCTGAGGTTGTCTTCTGACCGCCACATGTGTCCACGATAACAGAGATGCCCCCACATTCCCACACACAATGCATGCACATACAAGTAAGCAATTAAGTGACTGGTGACCTAGCTCAGAAGTAGAGTGTTTGCCTTGCATGCATTTACAGTCGGGTTTGAGTCCCAGTATCACATAATCAGGTGTAAAAATTAAAAAATGAAAAAGAATGCTTGTGAAAAATAGTATCTGTGAGAAAGAGAAACAGGCGCAGCTCTTCAGGCCAGCAGAGCAGGTGGGGTTCCCGTTACACAGTAACTGCTGCTGTCTGCCCCAGCAGCCCCCCACTCCTTGTGCCTTATACACACACGGGAAATGAGACATGTGCCACCCTGCCCAGCTCTGCAGGAGGATGGCCACAGAGGGATCCTTACAGAGCATCCCCTGAAAGAAGCTGTCCAGCTCAAGACTGCAGACAAGAACTTGAGGAAGCATCTCTGGGCTCCTGGTGTGTTCCTCTTAGGAACCTCCAAAGTGGTAAATTCCTGGCATTTAAGGGTGGGGTTATATATTTTTAAATTTTTTATTTATTTAACTTTTTTTTTTTTTAGCTAGGGGTGGTGGTACATACCTTAATCTCAGCACTCTGGAGGCAGAGGCAGGTGGATCTCTGTGAATATGAGACCAACCCAGTCTAGATTGCAAGTTCCATATTGGCCAGGGCTACATAGTAAGATCCTGTCTCAAAACAAACAAACAAACAATTTGAATGCATGTTCTCTTTCACTCTGTCTGTCTGTCTGTCTGTCTGTCTATCTATCTATCTATCTATCTATCTATCTATCTATCTATCTATCTATCTAGTGTATCGGCTTGTATGTATGCGCACCAATTGTGTGCCTATTGCCTGTGGAGGCCTGAACATGGCAATGAGCCCCCCGGAACTGGAGTTACAAGTAGCTGGAACTAAGTCTGGGTTCTTAGGAAGAGCAGTGAGTGCTTGTAACCACTGACCCAGATCTCCAGCGCCTAAAAAGTTTGTTATGAAACAGAGTCTTTTGTTAGCTCAGGCTTGGGTCAATCTCAAGGCCATCCCACCTCTGCAAGTAATTTGAGACTTTTTATTATGAATAAGCAGAATGGGCAATTTTCTAGAAAAGGTTTAAAGGATTAAAGAATGGCAAACCTAAAACAGCAGATGTGTGTGAATGAGTGGCTATCAGCTACAGGGACCTCACAGTTTCCTTTGGTTTTTAATGTCCTTTGTGTCTGTGGGCTCTGCTTCCATGAAGTCAACTGATCACAGATTAGAACTATTTGGAAGTTCACGGGCTTTGTTCAATCCTTACTCCTTCCACACAGCATCATAGTCGCCCTGTAACTGACATGTGGACCTTGTCAGTATCCTAAGTAATCGAGAGCTGTTTCGTCTATAACAGGGTTGGTGGTACACGACATCTTACATAAAGGGTTACACTGGATCCTCTGGAGCTGGATTTGGGCATCACATAATATACCATTAAATGCCACCAAATGACTTGTAGCCAGGACAGCTAGATGATTGCTGTCCCTCTGACACACACCAAGTGACCCTTGTATGACTTTGGAGGCATGGCTCAGGCTTCCTGAGATTTTTCTTCCTCTGGTAAAAAAAAAAAAAAAGAGCTAAAATACCTTTTCAGTGATCATAACAATAAAGTAAGAGACTGTGTGTCTGGCACCGCCCAATGGGACTAAATAAGTGTCTTTTTGTTTTGTTCTGTTTTAGTTTTGGTTTTTTTTTTAATTTACTTATTTATTTATTAAAGATTTCTGTCTCTTCCCCACCGCCGCCTCCCCTTTCCCTCCGCCTCCCCCAATCAAGTCCCCCTCCCTCGTCAGCCCAAAGAGCAATCAGGGTTCGGTTTTTTGAGACAGGGTTTCTCTGTGTAGCCCTCACTGTCCTGGAACTCACAGAGGTCCTTCTGCCTCTTCCTCCCTAGTGCTGGGATTAAAGGTATGTGCCACCACCACCTAGCATGGATAAGTGCCTTTATGTTTCCTTTGAACAGAAATTGGGTGACTTTTTCTCCTCTTTTTAAAATAAATATTCTCAATTATGGTGTAAAAATGTCCCATCTTTAGAGGTCCTCAAGAGGGGACAGAAACAAGAAGCGTGAACCATTTTTTTGCCAAAACAACAGTGCTTTGGAGGGAGCAAATACCAACACCCAGGGTATTAGAGCCTGTGTCTTTCCATTTCATGGGATCTGCTCACCTAGGAGTTTGGTTATTAGCCTCCCTGCAGCCACAGTTGGTGCTCCTGAGAACGTAATGGTTGGGAGGATGATGTTTGTGCTGTCCTGAGGCCAGAGCATCTGCTCAGGTGCCTGCACTTAAGCTGAGCCAGCAGAAAGCTTTGGCGGGGGAGGCAGTCACCTGTGGCCTGACTCTGGTCTCTGTGAAGCAGGGACAGGAGACGGAGTGACAATTGCATGACTGTGCTGTCCCTGTCCCACTATTTCTTGGAAGTCTAGGGCCCTTGCTCATTCCTGCCATAGCTGTAAACTGGTGGGGGCCTGGTAGTGCCCACAAGGGTGAGAATTGCCCTGGTTTTGTCTTTTCCCTCCTTGGCTCCTTCAGTAGCACCGATGGAGGCTGTCTCCATGTCCTTTGCTCTGTGAAATGACTAGCAAGAAAGCTATCCCATCTGTCAGACATCAAGGATTGTGGGCTCAGAGGACATGGGAGTCTGGCACACCTAGCCAGACTTAAGTGCCTCCCACCCTCTCAGTAATGTGATCAGGCTAGCCACTGTGCTAGCAAGAAAGATCCCACTTGACACTGTTAGCAGCCAGGCTAAGTGGGGAACTGTTTGCTGTCTTTAGAGGTCTTGGTCTTTTGAAGGGCACTCTGCTGTCTGTAGAGACTTTTGGGGGAGGGGGGCTGGTCACATTTCAGGCCATGCTCAGGAAAACTGTAGGCAGCTTAAACGTTGCCCTCAGAACAAACTTAGTTCCCTTTTGTTTTAGTTCCTCTTCAGCGTAAACACACCTTTGGAGGATTGGGGCTTGTAGCTGCTGCGACAAGAGGACGCGTCACACAGGTGCTTCTAGCCTTTGCTGACTTATGGAAGTGGCATAGCTTCCCTCATCCATCCCTTCTAATAGCAGTATTGATTAAGTGATGTCATTTTGAGTAGAATCTAGAGGCCAGATATTTGGGGAGAATTTCTTAAAATAAAATTGGAGTATCATTGCATTCTAGGGGCCAAAATACAGTGCAGACATGATTGGCAGAGTCCCAGGTCTAGGGAGCCCACACCCCAAGGCTGTCTGTGGAGCTTCCTGTGGTTTACCCTACTAAAGGGAAACAGCCTTTCTCCTGGAAGGCTCAGAATGGCAAGTTTGTGCCTCGGCTCGGTGAGAATCTGCTCCTGCTATGAGGCTCTGTCCCAACAGGCTTCTTTGGGAAATCTCCTGCCCTTCCATCCCTGCAAGTCCAGTTCCCAAACAGCGCATGTTGTTTTGGTAGACACAGGTAGCTTCCAGTGCTAGAGGCATCATGCTACCAGGCCCATAACAATGAAGTCATGTCTCAGACCAAATGTTGCCACACATACAAATGTTCAGTTAGCAGCTCCGAAGGCCAAGTCATCCAGTATGCCTGTGCAAACTAGAAGAGGCCCCGGCTGTGGGTCTTCAGGTAAATAAATATTTCACATGGAAAGCTCAGTAGGTAGGTGTAGAAATAGTCTCCTTTCATTAGCTCGCTTTAACTGGGTAAGTCAGTGGGATCTTCTGTTGACGGTCCTGAGTTTCCAGTGCTTCTGCATGGTCTTAGGCTGGCCTGGGTTGCACATGGTTAGAGGTTCTTGTACAGTATCGCTAGCAAGTTGTATATATCTTGGATGATAGACTTTTCAACAGGGAAGTAATTTCTGGGCTTGGGGCTGTAGCTCATTTAGTAGAATACTAGCCTAGTATGCTTGAAGCCTTGGGTTGGGTCCCTAGAACTACAAAAGAGGTTGTGGTGACACACACCCTTAATCTTAGCATTCGGGAGGGGAAGGCAAGGGGGATCAGAAGCTCAAGGTCATTCTTGGCTACATAGTTAGTCCAATGCCACCCTGAGATACATGAGACCCTAAATGAAGAGAGGGAGGAGGAAGCAGTAAGAAAGCAGTAAGAAAGAAGGAGGGATGGAGAGAAAGATAATTTCTGACATCCTTTATGTTCCTTGGGGAGCCCTCTCTTGTGGATCGAGACAGCTCTAATTGCTGTCTTGTATTATCTATGTTGTGACACATTGACAAAAACTGTGACACCCCCAAAACTTCCCATCTTCTTCCTCCTCTTCATCTCTCCGCCTTCTCATGACCCAGAGTCCAATTAGTGCTGTCTGCATGCACCTAAGTGTGGAGGCAAGGTCCCCCAGAGCATGGTGACCCACCATCACCTGCATCCAGTTGCCTGTAGCTTCTCAGCAGAGGCGGAGCCTCCCACGCCCCTCTGCTGTCGATGCTGGAGTGTTGCTGGCTTGGCCTTGTGCCGGGGACTATAGCTGCAGAGAGATCATAGTGTAATGGACATGGCTTGTCTCCAGAATATAGCATCTCACAGCACTTCTCCCATCCCTCTGTCGCTGTGATAAAACACATGACCCAGGAAACTTAGAAAGAAGGGTTGATTTGGACTTACAGTTCCAGAGAGTTAAAGCTCACCACCATCACTGTGGGGAGGTGTGACAGCAGGCAGGCATGGTGGCTGGAGCAGCATGGTGAGAACTCATGCCTTGAACCATAACCACAGCACAAAGCATAGCAACTGGAAATGGAGTGGGTACTGTTTCCCAACCCACCTCCAGTGACATGGTTCATCCAGCAAGGCTGTACCTCCTAAACCTCCCATACAGCACCACCATCTGGGAACCAAGTGTTCAGATCTATGAACCTAGGGGGACATCTCATTTAAACCGCCACACAGCCCCTCCTCCAGGATGTTCCCCGAGCCTTTAGAGGAGGTGTTGCTATAGATGTCCCATTGTGGCTGAGCACACAGGTCACTTATTCTCGGCAATTTGATCAGATTTTGAGTCTCTGCAGTAACCTTCCCAGTGGTCATAGGCTCTTCTGAGCACATTTTTATTATTCATCCATCCATCCACTGACAGGCATCTAGCTGATTCTCCTTCCTGGCCCTTGAATAGGGCAGCAGTGGACATAAACTAGCAAGAATCTCTGCAGTAGGATTGCAGTATTTGGGCATATACCAGGAGTGGTAAAGCTGGGTAGTCCTGTTTTTACTTTTTTGAGACCCCCACACTGATTTCCATAGTGGCTGCACTAGTTTGCACCCCCACGTTATCACCAACATGTGTCGTCTTTGTTTTCTTGACAATAGCCTTTCTGAATGGGGTAAGGTGGAATGTCAGGGTTTTTTTTTTTTTTCCTCATTTCTTTAATGGCTAGTGATGTTAAACATATTTTTAAAAATGTTTGGTAGCCCTTAGGTTCTTTTTAAAAACTCTTTTTTCAGGTTCATAACACTTTTTTAAAAATTGGGTTGTTTCCATGATGTTAAATTTCTTGAATTCTTTTATATTCTAGATATTAATCCTCTGTCAGACATATAGTTAGCAAAGATTTCTCTCCCATTCCGTGGACTCCCTCTTCACTCAGTTGATAGCTTGCTAGACAGAAGCTTATCCTGTGAGATCCCATTTGTCAGTTATTTTGTCTACTACGCCTGTCTTGACTCCTCCAGAGTTTCAGAGTTTCTGGGTCATATATTGAGGAGATTCTTGATCCATTTTAGTTGAGTTTTGTGCAGAGTGAGTGATTTGGATCTGGTTTTATTCTACTACAAGTAGGTGCCCAGATGCTTTTTCTAGTGGTTTTTTTTTTTTCTGTCACATTAAAAAAAAAAAAGCAGGTAGTTTTAATTGCATGGACTTATGTCTGAATATTCTATTCTATTCCACTGGCCTGTGTGTCCTTTTCTTGTACCAGTACCATGCTGTTTTTATTACTATGGCTCTGTAGTATAACTCGACATCAGGTATATTGCTTCCTCCAGTATTGTTCCTGTCGCTCAGTGTTACTTTGGCAGTTCCAATTTTTTTGTGGTTGTCTGTTTGTTTTTGTGTGCATGCTTTTGTATGAATTTTAAGATTGTTTTTCTATTTCTTATGAAGAAATTTGCTGAGATTTTGATTGGGATTACACTGAACCTGTAGGTTGCCTTTTGCATGGTGGCTGTTTTCACAATAGTGATTGTTCGGATCGACAAGTTTGGGAGGTCTTTCCATCTTCTAGTCTTCCTTGGTTTCTTTCTTTGGTGTATTAAGTTTTCATTGTAGATGTTGTTTACATCATTGGGTAGGTTTATTCCAAGATAAAAAAAAAAAGGCTATTGTGAATGGAATTGTTTCCCTGATTTCTTTCTTAGTGTGTTTGCCCTGGTTTAGAGAAAGGCTACTGATTTTTGTGTGTTAATTTTGTATCCTGCTGCTTTGCTGAATGTTTTTTTTATCAGGTGTAAGAGTTTTCCAATAGAGTCTTCAGTGTGTCTTAATGTATAGAATCATGTCATCTGCAGTTATAGATGCTTTAGCTTTTCTCTTTGTATCTTTTTTATTTCCTTCTCGTGTTATTATGACTACAGTTTCCAGTACTATACTGAAGGAGAGTGAAGAAGTGAACAACATTGTCTTGTTCCTGATCTTAGCAAAAATGCTGTGTGTTTTTCTCATTTAATATACTGTTGCCTATAAGTTTGTCATATATGGCCTTGGTTACGTTGAAATATGTCTCTAATATTTCAAATTTTCTTAGGCCTTTTAGCTTAGAGAAATATAGAATTTGTCAAAAAGCTTTCTACAACTTTCCAGATGATCATATGTTGTCTATCCTGGAATCCATCTAAAATTTATTATATATACATATATAATAAATTATGGTTATGCATATATACATACACATACACACACACACACACACACACACACACACATATATATATATATCCACTTCTGCATCTCTGGAATAAAGTCGACTTGATCATGGTGAATGATCTTTTTCATGTATTCTTGAATTTAGTTCACAAATATTTTGTTGGGTATTTTTTCATCTGTGTTCATCAGGGAAATTGGTCTGTAATTTTCTTTCTATTGTTATATCTTTATCTGATTTTGGTATCCAAGTGATACTAGCTCTGTAAACCAAGCTTGGTAGTATCCTTTTTCTTATTTTATGGAGTTGTTTGAGAAGCGTTGCTGTTGTCTTCTTTGAGGGTCTGGTAAAATACACCAGTGAATCTATCTGGGCTTCTTTTAGTTACGAGGTTTTCAACTACTGCTTCAATTCCACTGTTTATTACCAATCCGTTTAACTCATCTATTTCATCTCGGCTTAATTTTCCATGTCATATTTATTTAGAAATTAATGCATTTCTTTCAGATTTTCCAGTGTAGCAAATATTTTTAAAGTAAGAAAAATGATTTTCTGAATTTCATTAGTATCTGCCATATTGACTCACTTTTCACATCTAATTTTATTCGAGTTTTCGTTCGCTTGGCTTTTTGGCTAAAGTTGTGTCAATTTTGTTTATCTTTTCTAAGAATCAACTCTGTTTCACTGATTTTTGTAATTTTCTTTGTTTCCATTTCATTAATTTCTGTCTTGATGTTTAAAATTTCTTCCTGTAGACTAACTTGGGGTTTGGTGGGTTTTTTTTTTTTTTTTTTTAAAGACTCTACGGGACATATCACTAAGCTTTTTATTTGAGAGCTCTCTGATTTCCTGATGAAGGCCTTTAGATCTGTCAGCCTCCTTCTTAGGACTGCTTTGTGTCATTGTGTCCCATAGGTTTTGCTGTGTTGTGTTTTCATTTTCATCTGGCTTTAGGATTTCAGACTTTTTCTCCTTGATTTCAAGAACCTGTTCATCTTTGAACAGTGTGTGCTTTAATCTCCATGAGTCTGTTGAGAGAGCTGGGGCGGGGGCAGACCAGGCTCTCCTAATAGCCTCAGCTATTAGAAATCTAAGCCTTAGTTTTGGTTCACTAAAATGGGACAGAGCTAAACAGATAGTCCTCAGAAAAACCACAGCCTTCTGCTAGCTCAGCAGGCACCCCATGGCCTCTTCTCTTTGCTCAGCAGGCTCCCAAAACCCCTTTGCTGGCTCAGCAGGCACCCCCCAGTCTCCTAATAACTAAAGATATCATTCCCTACCCTGCTTTCTGGAAGGTCCCTAACCACTAGGACCTTCCGCCAATCAGCGCCCATTCTAATCTTTCCTCCACCATTCAACCCTAGATTAATCCCTTCTTTCTGAAATTTCCCTAACTCCGCTTAAAAGGAGCTTGTGACTTACTTTGGGGGTCAGCAAGTGCTACCCCAATGTTGGAATTAATAAAGCGCTCTTGTTGTTGCACATGTGGGTGTTGGTCTTCTTTGGGGGTTTCTCTCAGACCCTAACATCTGTGTTCTGGGATTTCTTTTGCTGTTGATTTGCAGTCTTATTCCATTATGATCAAAGAGATACAACGAATTTAAATTTTCCCACATTTGTTGGTATGTTTTGTGTCTTAATGTGTGATCTGTTTTAGAGAAAGTTCTATGGGCTACTAAGAAAAAAAAATGTGTATTCTGTACTGCATGGATAGAACGTCCAATCCACTTGATCTGTGACATCAATTTGTGTATCACTCTGCTTTTTATTGGAGAGCTGTGGATTTCTGGAAGTGGGGAATTGAAGTTACCTACTCTTATTATACTGGGGTCCTCTTCCATTTGGTTCTGCAAAGCTGAAAATGGGAGCTCAAACTGAGCACCAAAGACAGACATTCATACAAAGACCCAAGAGTGGAGGAACAAAGCCCAGCTCTGAGACACCTTCTCCATTCCAGTCTGTGGGTCACAGACAGAGCGGCAAAACCAGAAGGGAGTGTTCAGCTGGCTTTCAGGAGTCCATCTTTCCTCATGTATGGTCCTTCCTGGATGCAAGGATACTGATTCTATGTGAATTGTGGGATCCTGGTGGTTATGCCATTTAGCACAGAAATGAAATGATAATGAATGTGGAGGTCTGCTGGAGGTGTCCAGGCAGCCTGCATGCTTCCAGCTGACACCACCAGAACTTTCAGCTAGTGGGGGTACTATACCAGGTAAAAACAGAGATATATTGACATTATTGATATTTGTGCTGTGTGTGGGACTGTAAGTTTGTGTGCACATGCATGTCTGTATGTGACTGTGTGTGTATGTGTGTGTGCATGTGTGTATGTGTGAATACATGTGTATGTGTGTGTAGGCTAGAGGACAAGCCCAGGTATTGTTTCTTAGGTACCATCTACCTTGCATTAGACACTTTCCTATTGCTGTGATAAAACATCATGACCAAGGCAACTTATGAAAGAAAAAGTTTATCTTATGGTTTCAGGGCGTTAGAGTTCATAACAGTGGGGCAAAGGTCATAGGCAGGCATGCCAACTGGAGCAGGATTCTGAGAGCTCACATCTTGAACCTCAAAGTACAGACAGCACCTGAAATGGCACAGGATGCTACATCTCAAAGCCTATACCCAATGACATACTTCCTCTACCAATGTCATACTCCCCAGACCTCCCCAAATGGCACCACCAGCTGGGGACCAAGGTTCAAATGCCAGAGCCTTTGTGAGTATTTCTCACTCAAACTGCTGTTGCCTGCTATTAGCCAGAAACTTGCTGTGTGGTTGGCCAGTAAGCCTCAAGGATCCAACTGTCTACCTCCCTAGTTTTGGATTACAAACATAAACCATCACACCTAACTTAAAAACAAAAATCTTTGGGCTTTGAACAAAATCCTAAGTTTTGGAATGTTTTACTTTAAGAACTTTCTTGAGGCATAAGATATAACTATCCACCATTGCAAGTGTGAACTCTGAGAATTTTTAATAACTACTGATGTGTAATCATCAACACAGCTTTAGAGGGGCGGGGCTGATGGACCAGTGGGTTAGAGAACTGACTGTTCTTACAGATTCCCAGGTAACCATCTTTAACTCTCCAGAAGAGCTGATGTCCTCTTCTGACTTCCAGGGGCTTCTGCACATGGGTAATACATGTATACAGAGAGAGAGAGAGAGAGAGAGAGAGAGAGAGAGAGAGAGAGAGAGAGAGAGAGAGAGAGAGAGAGGAAGAAGGAGGAGGAGGAGGAGGAGGAGGGGAGGGGAGAGGAGGGAGTAAACTCATAGTAAACTCAAAGAGAGTAGGGCTGGTCAGAGCATCACTTTGAGTGTTCTGACTGTCACAACACCTGGTCATTAGCCAGCCCACTGTATAAAGTCCAGCTCCACAAGGATGCCATAGTTTAGTCTCTGATGGAATTTAAAAACCTCACAGAAGCAGGGAAGGTTCTGATGGTAGGTGAGCACTTCCTTAACTTCTCTTCCCTTTTCCACTCATCCCTCCTTCCCCCTCCTCTCCTGCCTCACCTCCTTTTCCTCCCTCCATCCTTTCCACAGTAGCTTTCCCAAGGAAGGGATCACACAGGTTTCCTGGTTCTCTACCACTCCCCTGTGCTCGGAGACTGTGCGGGCTCTCTCCCTCTGTCTTTCCTGCCACAGTCTGCCTCTCTGCAGGCTATCTTTAGATGCACGCTTGGTCTTTACGGAGACCAACTCTAGTCAGTACTTACTTAGCTGAAGGGAAGTGACACATAATTGAGCAAGTCTAACAGAAAATGGCTGGACACTGACTTAGCTGACAAGAAATGACACATGGTTGAACAATTCTAAGGGAAAATGGCCTTGGTAAGTGGCTGATGAGAAATGACACATTGTGAAGAAGTGGAGTGCCCACGTGGATTGGCATGTTCATCCACCAGGTGCTGTTTCAACTTTTCCATTGGTCCTCATCCTGAAGTTGACTGGGTCTGGGCATGTGTTTAATTAGGATGGACGTCATATATTATGATAAGTTCTTCCTTTTAAAGGAAAAGTTCAGTTGCCTTTTTCTCAGTATATTCTGAAGGTTGTATAGCCATCATGTTGATTCCACCTTGCTTTTACCCTGCAAGCCCTGTTCCCCTCAATAATCCCTCCCAACCCACTGTCTCCCTGATGCTGCCAAGCATTTGTCTAATTCCAGTCCCTCCAGATTTTCCTGGTTTGGGCAGTTCATGTAAGTGTATCCTTTGTGGATGGCCTCTTAGACTCAACACAGTGTTTTCCAGGCTTGTTCACACCATAGCAACTCAGTGCCTTCCTCCCTTCAGGGTTGAGTGATGTCCCATTGGCCAGATCCAGTACCCTTGCTTTCCTGTTCGTCAGTTGGTGGGCACAGGGATCGTGTCCACCTTGGGTTTCTGGGAATGTTGGTGTGAACACAGATTTTCATTTCCCTCGAGTATATATGTAGGAGCTAATTGTTGGCACTGACAGCTGTGCCACTTTGACCCTCATTAGCGGTGGGGGAAGGTTCCAGTTCTCATCCTACCACCACGTGGCACTGCTATCTGGTTTCAAATATATTTTTATTCTTTGAGAATTTCATACATAGTATTTTTAATCGTATTTATCCCCAGTATTCTCCCCAATACCTCCCAGATCTACCTCCAACTTTGTGTCTTTTTTTTTTTTCAATAAGCCATTGAGTCTAATTTGAACTGCCCATATATTTCTAGGTATGAGGTTATCTCCAGGAACATAACTGACTTGCCAGAGGCTACATCCTTAAAACACACTGATGCCCTCTCCCAAAAGCCATGACTGTCGTCTATAAGTCCTCAGTTAGGGGTGGGGACTCCTGAGCCCCCTCCCACTATGCTCAGAATGTTGACTGGTTTGATCTTGTGCAAGCAAAGACAGGTGCTGCAAGGCCTGTCATGTCTGGAAGATACTATTTCATTCTAGTCTTCCCTTTTAATTTTCTTATTGTCACCTATAGGTGTGGAGTGGTGTCCTGTAGATGCAAGGTAGTGTCCATCTTCCTGAGGTTTTAAAGTGCTCCTCCCTAGTGACCCATGATGTCGAATGCCTTTCTGTAACCACTTTTATTCCCGTAGCTCAGCCCTTTGCCCATATGTCAGTGTGTTTGTGTTTTGTACTGAAGGGTTGTAAGGATAATTTGTGGGTTCTGGGTACCAAGTTCCATATACAGTATGCTGATGTTTTCTATTCTCTTACTTCCTTGCACCCTCCTGTTGTCTTTAGAAACAAGAGCTTTAAGGTTTGATGAAGTAAAAATGCATCTGTTTTTCTACAGTTGCCTGTGTTGTCCGTTGAACTAAGAAACTTGTCAAATCCGGGATCAGGGGGGTTTCTTATAATTTCATCTAAGAGCATGCTACAGTTCGGATACAGTCTGAGACTGTTCCCCAGGGGTCCATGTGTAGAGCACTTGATCCTCAAAGTAACCATAGTAAGAGGTAAGCCTGGTGATGAGGTCACTGGGGGTCCCTCTGACAGGACTAGGCTGTGCTTGTGAGATTCTGGTCAGTTATTAAGAAATGGTTGTTGAAGCTAGACCAATGTCTCAGTTTTTAATAGCACTTACTGCTCTTGCAGGGGGACCCTCTTTCATGGTGCATGTCAACTCATGTAGGCAAACTCAAACATAAAGTAAACAAACAAGTGTGTGTGTGTTAAAGAAGAAACAGCTATTATAAAATGGCAACCCCTTCTCTTGAATAACTGTCTGCCTTCCCGTGTCTCATAGTAATGGACTTACTATGGCATTTCCATGCACATAGATGATGTATTTTGATCCTACATACCATACTCACCCCACTACCCTTCTTAGAGAACTGAGCCCTTGAGTAAGAGTGCAGCCACTCACACCAGCAGATTCTCTGCTCTGTGACTTATTCTTTCAGTATTTGCTATTGCTATTTCAGTGACTTGGTTTTTTTAACTATTTGTCTTGGATTTTGTTAGGTTGCAATCTCATCCTGTGTGGCACTGGAGTTTCTGCTCAGTTAGTTTTGTGGTCATGAGTAAATGGAGATTTCCTCAAATGACCCTCTCAGGCCCTGCCAAGGGGCTCTTTGCATGCTGGGACATGCCTCCACGAGCAGGCAGGCAATTAATAATCCTGCTCTGCCTTTTATCCCCTGCTGGCATGATGCTCAGGTCGGCCACACCGAGCACTCAGGCCTTCTCAGACCTCTGCTGAGCCCACAGATGGTTTGGGGCATGCACCTAGCACGATGCCCATGCATGCTCTTCTGCATTGCCAAGAGGACACTGAGCTCATCAGAGCTGTCTGGGACATTTGATGGGCTCCTTTGTGCTCAGACTGCTAACCTGCCTACTACCTCAAGAGCTGATGGTTTTAAACAAACTAGTTTGTAGGCATTGGCCCCAGGAAAGGCTTTCAAAGTAGCTCAGTTCTGAGTCAGGTCAGATAGGGACCACTTAAGAGCGGGATCTTCCAGGAGTTCTGAAGATGATAGCTTTCTGAGAATGCTGCCTCCTCCTAGAAGTGCTCTCCATGTGCAAATGTCATTGGTTTTCAAGGGTTCTATGGGATTTGAAGTGGGCAAGGATTGGCAACAGGGAAAGTTAAAAATAAATAAATAAACAAACAAATAAATAAGCAAACAACAAGAAAAACGCATTGCTTTTTTTTCCCCCAGGACTCTGTTTTTCTTGACTAAACAGTCCCCAGGTCTGTTGCTGCCCTTTGTACTAATGACTAAGGATATTCTCAGGGCTTTCACTCTGCTGCTTTGGGGGACACTTTCTGTGTCACCATCATGTATTTCTGTAAACCTAAATTGGGGACAGTCATATATTTTGGGAACAGATGCCTAGCACTCCTTGCTCAGTATCTGCCCGAAATTTCTGTTTTAGTAACAGAAAACAGGCTCAGGGTAGCTGTAGGATGGGAAATGTTTCCTGTGTTTTTTCCTGTGTCTTGGGGTCACTCCCAGGTGGACACCAGCTCCCCACACTGAATATATTTCCTTCTCAATTGACTTCCATAGAAGTTTTGCTTTTTTGCATGATCCTTGCAGAATGGCTATTTGATTCTCTTTGGTACAGCTGTGTGATGCACCAGCTGTTCATTTAAACATTATCTTCTGGCCATCTCTTCCACGGTCAGTCATCTGAGTTTTAAAGGCAACTGAGTTTTGGATGTGAAACTTCTTAAGTCCTGTAGTTGGCCCTGTTGCCCGATTTTCATGTGGACTGGAGAGAAATGACCACTCTACAGTGACTTGAGCTTCACCTGGGCTACAATCTTAACATGCTGGTGGTGGCCCAGGGAGTGCTCTGATTTGGAACATTCTCTGTGTACCTTGAACTCGGATCTGTTCTACTTTCTAGGTGTGGCTTCATGAGTAAGTATTGCCTGTGTACAACAGAACACGCAGACATGTTTCTTTCTGTCCATCCAAAGTGCTTTCTCACCTGTTACCTGTTTCAAATGGAGACAGAACAAAGTTGCCGCCTTGGGGTGATACTTGGAAATGCCAACTATCATGAGGCAGAGCACTTCCTACAGATCCGTCTGACTGGTCAGTGCATGGTGACGGGTGTTATCGGAACACCAAGGGAGGGAGAGACACAGAAGTAGAAGTAGCGAGCACAGACTTCATGCAGGAGTTGATACTTGAGCTGAGCTTCAGTGGAAGAAAGTGAACTGATCTGGTCTGGTGGAAAGCAGATAACTCTCTGGGGCAGGAACAAGCGTGAAGACAAAGACATGACTTTCCCTGAGGTGATCAGCCTGGGAGGATGGCGGTGTGTGGAGTCTTGTGCCAGCTGCTGAAGTCAGGCGTTTGTTATAGTTTTGAAGGTTCTGGAGAACCTCATGCTGGGCAAGTACCTTCACCCCCACTCACTGAAATCAGGGTTTGTCTGTTACTGTCCTAATAAAGTAGTTTCAATGTTATGAGAGAAACCTCAGAACAGCAGGAGAAAGTAAATGAGAAATGTCCTTGTCCTACTAGCAATGCCCCCAGCTCCAGAGCAGAGAGCTCCCCTGTGCAGTGACTCTGGCTGCAGAAGTCCCAAGACACTTCCGGCTTGCCTTGCTGTGGAGTAAGGTCTCAGCAGACAGAACCAGCTGGGTGACTGTTCCAAAAGGAACATGTGTTCTCTTAGAATGTGACAGCAGGCCCTGGTGTGTGCAGCCACAGCCTTCTATCACTGTGCCTGGGGCACTGGGCAGGTTCCTCCTCAATTGTCTGTGAGACTTTTTTTTCTAAAGCCAAATTAAGAGGAGAATCCAGAGCTATCCTGTTTAAACCCACATGACTACAGTCTCCCATATTGCAGCCCACTCTCCACAGTGTGATAACCACAGTCGATGGCCCCACATCGCAGCTCCTCATTTAAAGTCCCTAGTTTAGGGCTGGAGAGATGGCTCAGTGGTTAAGAGCATTGCCTGCTCTTCCAAAGGTCCTGAGTTCAATTCCCAGCAACCACATGGTGGCTCACAACCATCTGTAATGGGGTCTGGTGCCCTCTTCTGGCCTGCAGGCATACACACAGACAGAACACTGTATACATGATAAATAAAATATTAAAAAAAAATAAAGTCCCTCGTTTACATCAAGGTCACTCTTAGCGTTAGACATCTTATGTGTTTGGCAAATATATAATATATGAAGGTACAATGCCAAGCAGCACCACCACTGCCCTGACCTTTGCAAATATCTTCTTTTAACTTTTGTACATGGTATAGTCTATATGTACATAATAAGTATAGTTGAACACATCCACTTCACGACCCCCTCCCCCAGCGATCTTTTTTAGGCTCCATAGTTCTGCCTTTTCTAAAACATCACAGTGTGGACATAACACATACCCCTTGTTTTACATCTGCTTTGTGAATCTTGAGAGCTTGGTGCCTCATTTTTTTTTTTTTAATACTGAGTATTATTCCACATCTGGATGCGCGGTTGTTTGCCCCACTGTTTGGGGGCCATTCATCTAGTGAAGAACAGTGTGCATGGTAACGGATAGTTTCTGTTCACATCTGTGTGCAAACTTCAGTGTGGATGTGTCTACTGGGTTAGGTGGAAGAGTCACCTTAGTTTTGGTTTGAGGTTCTGTTTGTTTGTTTTGAATAGCCTTAGTTTTATAAGAAACCACCAATCTCTTCCAAAGGCCTGCACTGCTTGGGTCCCTGCCAGCAGTGAGTGACATTTCTGCCACTCCAAGTCCTCCCCAGCGTTTGTCGTGTTCTGGATTTGGCCGGATAGGTATGTAGCAGTGGCCCGCTCCTGTTGTAGTTTGCATTCCTCTGGTGACAGATGGCGTGAAGACTGTCATGTGCTTGCTTACCTCCGTGTATCTTCTTCAGTTAGATGTGTGTTGAGGTCTTTGGCCCATTTCCAGGCTGTATGACTCGTAAATCTTACATGTGGGTTTGAAGCATTCTTATTTATTTTTGTTGGAGAGCAGTCCTTTCTCAGATGTCTTTGTCAATTTCTCCCAGTCAGTGGCATGTTTTCTCATTCTCTTGATGATATCTGTTTTCTCTTGGAGCTGAAAATTTTAACTTTAACACACTGAGCTCTTTAGTTCCTCCTCTCACAGACCATATCTTTGGTGCCCATGCTGGGTTTTCCCACATTACCTCTGCGAGGTCTATAGGTTTGCTTACTACACCCCACCTGAGACTGTTTGACTTGATGGTGTGCAAAATGGAGGGGCTGTGTCCACATGTCCAGCTGTCCCAGTGTCATTTGTTGACAGGCCTGCTACACCATATTGCCTTTACCCCTTTACATAAAAACATGAATACATTTTTTGGCTGTTTCTGAGCCCTTTGTCACGTTCCACTGGTCTGTTTGTCTATTCTTTGGTCACCCCTACTGTCTCTAGCACTATAGCTCTATCTTGGGGTATGCCGGGAATCCCCCCAACATGGTTCTTCTCCTTCCAAGCAGTTGGCTCTTCTGGCTCCTTCTGCTTGCCTGTAAAGACCTGAGACTCTTAGCATTGCCACCTGCAAGAATAAACTGCTGGAGTTTTGGTTGGGATTCTATCAGTTCTGTAGATCATGTTGGAAAAACCAGAAATTTGGCACAGCCATCTGCCCATTAGTTAGCGCTTCCTTCTCTCTCGTCAGAGCTACCTGAGACACCGGTAGGGTTGTGCGCACCTGTAATACCAGAACTGAGAAGACTGAGGCAGGAGCATCATGACTTCCAGGTTAGCCTGGGCATGAAGCCAAGTAGTATCTGTTTAAAAGGAAGGAACAGGGAGAAGCAGGGAAGGAATGGGGAGGAACGCTGGTAGATTGTTCATAGAAATTCTATATTAAATTGAAGAAATTCTGTTTCTTCAATTAGTTTTTGTCACAAATGGGTTTTTAATTTTGCCAAATATTTTATACACTTACTGATATGATTGTGTACTTTGCTTTTTTAGCCTGTTGTTGCAACGTGTACATTAAATACTTGGTGTTAAACCAGCCTTAGAATTGACTTTATTTATTTCTTTATTTATTGAAATGGGTCTCTCTGTGTAGCCCTTGCTAGTCTGGAACTCTCTAAGACCGGGCTGGCTTCAAGCATGAAATAATACTCTTCTGCCCCCCAAGTTCTGGGGTTAGAGGCACGTGACACCACACCTGGCTAGTGCGATTTATTTTTAAATGTTTGACAGTTCTGGGCCTGGTGCCTTGCAGAGGAGGAACATCTTAATTATTAACTCTTTTTTTTTTTAATAGAAAGAAGGCAGGCCAGGATTTTGATTTCTTTTAAGTCAGTGGTTCTCAACCTTCCCAATCCCATAACAACCCTTTTGTTATGATAAAGCATGGGATTGGATATTGGTGGGTGGATCCAACCCAGTGTGGGTAAGGTAAGGGACAAACAGGCTAGGCAGACAGAGTTTATGTGGGGAGTTTTGTTAAGAAAAAGAGAATGGAAAAGGGGTGGGGAGAAAGAGGGCAGACTGTCCTCTGGGGACAGGAGCAGTGGAAGAGAAGAGAGAGAGAGAGAGAGAGAGAGAGAGAGAGAGAGAGAGAGAGAGAGAGAGAGAGAGAAAGAGACAGGCAGGGAGAAAGAGAAAGAGAGAGGGGGAGGGGAGAGGGGAGAGAAGAGGCACAAAGACCTGCCTGACTCTTCCAGAGGAGTGGTGGGAAACAGAGCAGGAATGGGTGGAGCTTGTCTCTTAAAAGGAGGCATAGCACATGCACACAAACTACATAGTGAAGCACAGACTACATAGTGGTGTAGCAGCCATAGGACCCTGGGCTGAGTGCATCCCGGGTGATGGGGGCAGGCCAGCATAATGCCTGAATCCTAACATTCCCACCTTTTGTTTGTTTTAAAAAGGTGAGGGAATTAAAGGGGAAAGCAGGTAGGACAGATGGGGGCACTGAGTTCTCAAGACTACTTCCTGCTGATTTGTGGGCATTGAAACCTTTGGAGGACCTGGGAAAGCTGGGATGCTGGCCATGTCCTGGGGTAGTTGGTTGTTTTACTGCTGCCCAGGCTATGTAGACCCATTGTCTCTTGGACCTGGCAAGATGTTGGCAGAGGACAAGGTTAAGTGTAGGGGAAAAGATGTTTCCTTAGGTCCTGGTAATTGAGGGAGGGGATGTCATGATGAGGGAGCATGGTGTCAGGCAGGCAGACTGGAAGGCATGGTGATGGAAAAGTAGCTGAGAGCTCACATCTGATCAGCAAGTTGCAGGTCAAGAGAACAAAGCTGTTCCTGGCATGGGCTTTTAAAACCTCAGAGCCCATCCCAATGACACACTTCCTCCGACAAGACCACATACACCTACTCCAGCAAGGCCACACCTCCTAATTCTGCCCAAACAGCTCCACTAACTGGGGACCTAGCATTCAAGCACATGAGCCTGTGGGCGACATTCTCATTGAAACCACTACACTCCCCTAGAGCTTAGTATTCCTTACCGCTAATGCAGGGCTGCTGCTCAACAGCATTGTACCAGTACCAGTCAGGCGGGAAGGACACCCGGTGCTACCACAATGTCCTGATTCCCCCTTCCTGTCGCCATGGCACTGCTGCCGCTCATCTCAGTTACACAGACAGATGTAGGCATCCACGATCACAAACACTGTTACTCTGAACAGATTGTTAAGCTAATTAAGAATCAAAAAAAAAAAAAAAATAGGGCAGGGCAGCAGTGGATAAAAGCATTAGCCAGGCAAGCCTGCCAACCTGGCTTCAATCTCTGTACCCACAATGCCAGGTGTGGGGCTGAAGACGGCTCAACAGTTAAGAGCATGTACTGCTCTCCAGGGGACCTAAGCTGTGTGCCCAGCACCCATGGCAGAGACTCACAAGCACCTCTAAGTCCCGCTCGGGGGGATCTGACGCCCTCTTCTGACCTCCATAGGCACCTGAACTTGTGTGTGCATACTCGCACAGACACATACTCATTATTTGAATAAAAGGCTTTTTCTGTGTTCATATTGTTTTCCATCTTCAGTCTCATCGTGCAGACTCTGGTTGCTTCAGCTTCCAGCCTGCTAATCCCCTCATGCTACCATGTCCGTTTCAGCTGTTTGCTCTGTCCAGACTGTTTTTGCCTTTAGTCAGTCGTGTATTTTCATAGATAGAAATTATACCCATGAAGAAAATTCTATAAATAGGCCTTACTGGTGCAGGGGCAGAGAGGATGAGGGGACAGGGGCCCCCTCTAGTCTCGGGACCTCAGGACTGTGAACTTGACTGTCTCATTCCCTCCCCACATGGGTCTGTGGGCAGGGCAGGTGGGTATTTCACTTTGCCGGATCAGCTAGCCCCTGACAAACCCCCAACAGGTTAGCTCTGCTCTCTGCCTTGCCTGTGTTAAGAGAGTAGCTGGTGTATCTCACAGTGAAGCCTCCGCTGGTTCTGGAAGCAATGGGGGTTTTTCCTCTGAAACTCACTCTAAGACCCTAGTGGAGCTCTGGGCTGTGAAGCTCACAAAAGCCTGAGAGCTTGATCCTCCTCCAGGATCTTTTCCTCTTGAGGCCCCCTCTGTTTGTTGCTATGCAGATTTCCTGCTTGGTGCCAGTTCCCTTGGGCTGTCTGCTTTCTTACAAGTCCTGCCTAGCCTGCCTGCCACTTCCATGTGGGAAACAGTTTTTTGACCTGTGACCTCAACTAAGCATTATGGAAATAGGTGTTCGTGTATAGATTTGAATTATCATGCAAGGAAGGATAATGCCGAAACAAAAACCCCTTTCAACAAGAGGTTTGTAGAAACTGCGCATTGACATCCCAGTGAAAATAGACAAGCTGGTCTCTGAGCTGGGGAATGTGTTTTGTGCTGCTCTTGTTTGAGAATGATAGACAAGAGGCTGGTGAGATGGCGCAGTGGCTAACCGTGTATACCTCTTATTGAGTCCCCGGATTGGTTCCCAGAACCCACACCAGGATACTCACAACCACCTGTAGCTAGTTTCAGGGACCCAATGTCCTCTGGCTTCTGTGGGCTTCTGCAGACACACACACATGGGATGAATGAAAGGAACTGGAAGGGAAGGGAAGAAAAGGAAGAAAGAAAAATAGATAAACTGGTGAATCCATTTTGCTTCTCATGAGATGAAAATTATTACATTGGACCATCACAATGGCTGAGTTGGAAACTGGTGCTTGCTGCCACGCCTGACGACCAGAGCTTGGTCTCTGGGCCCCACATAGTGGAAAGAGAAAACTGACTTCCACAGGTTGTTTTCTGTGTCCTGGCTACACACATGCGCACGGCACACATGCTAACTAAACAAATAAGTAATGTATTAAAATACTTTTAAAGGAAAAACTATTGTATTATACTATCAGGAGATCAGAGTCCTGTGAAACCCTTCTGCAGAGCTGCCCAGAATGGGACGTCTTTGGTGGGCTTCAGTGCCTAGCTGAAGTCTGTGCCATTTGATGCAGCAGAGAGTGAGAGTCAGCACAGTCCCAGCTGGAGATGTGCTTCTCCTGGCAGTGTCTCTTAGACGTTCTGCCATCTTAGTCCAGAGGTGTGTTGTCGTATATATCATAAATAACAAAAACTTAGCTGTGCAAAAATGGTTATGCCAAAACTCAGCTCAAGAAAGGACACGCCTCATTAGACAAGAGCTAACGCTGGGCAGAGTGAAGGTGTTTGCTGCCAAGCCTGGCTCCTTGGGTTCAGTCCCCAGTCCTCACGATAGCAGAGAGCTGACTCTGTAGTTGTTCTGACCTTCACATGAGCACCTTTAGTGCAGCCGGGGAGAGGTGAGCAGAAGGGGCGGGCAAACCACTGCTTCACTTAGGAAAATCAACCCGAACCTGAACTTGTAACTTCCCTGAATGTAAGGGACTTGTTGTTCAGGAACCCCTGCTAGATGCATTTTAACTGTAGCTTTCTCTCCTCCCTCCCTTCCTCTTCTTCATTTCTATGGTTTTAGACACATTCCATCCTCTAAGAAGATTAGTTGTTTCCAGGAGGAGAAATGCCTGATACCTTTCACAAGCTGCTTGTGTTCAGCAGGTTAGCTCACAGCCCTGGAGGTCCGTGCGTGAGTCCACACACCCCAAGAGGATTAAGTTTTCCCACAGTTTCCTGTCTTTGCATTAAACTTCTGTCTACCCTAGGTATATGCTGTCTGTCCTTCATTCTGTCCTGGCTGCCCCTTCTCTGCTCCCGGGTTTGTAGGCTACACAGTCATCTGCAGAAACAAGGGCTTAAAGTCCTAGAGTTCAACTAAGATCCAACAACAACAACAAAATCCACTCCCTAAATAAGTCATCATTAGAAAGACCTTTCTTACCACTTGGAAGTCTGTCATGTAATTCCCATGCCCATTCTTCTGAGACACCATTCTCATTGGTGAGGAATCAAACTCTTAAGGGTAAGGGAATCCTGTCTTTATTAAAGGCCTTTTATTTTGTTGCTGTTGTTTACTTATTTTGGTTTTTCAAGACAGGGTTTCTCTTTGTAGACCTGGCTATCCTGGAATTCGCTCTGTAGACCAGGCTGACCTCAAACTCATAGATCTGCCTGCCTCTGCCTCCAGGGTGCTGGGATTAAAGGTGTGCACCGCCACCACCTGGTGCACCTGTGTTTATTTTTAATTTAAAAATTAACCTAATTTCTTTATTGACTCTTTGGGAGTTTCACTTCATGCACCCCAGTTCCACTTATGCCCCTGACCCCGCACATCCTTCCTTCCCCACTGCAGCGGCTCCACAACAAAAATCAAAATCAAAACAAAACAAGCAAACAAAAAGGAAAAGAGAAGAAAAAGGAAAAAAAAAAGAAAGAAAGAAAACCTGCGCTCCTGCCTCTCTAAACTTCTTCCTTTGTCCTGGTGGCAGTGGGAGCCAGGCTGTGTCACACAGTATATTGTCTTTGTCCAGTCAGCTTTACTTGCTAATGGCCATTGCAATGAGTCACTGGTTTGGTTCAAGGCCTCTGATTTCGGGTACACCATCATCGCTGGGTCCTCACTGGAACTCCTCCACATGCATGGGACAGAGCTGGCCCTGATGGTATAGGTGTAGGGGATCTGGCCCCACCCCTCGCCTGAGCAGAGCAGCTTAGACTGACCAGCTCAGGTACCACCCAGGCCGTCAGCCAGGCCTAGGGGTTGACCAACCCTGACATCTGCTCCATCTAGGACCTGCTGTGGAACAATAACTGCAGGATCTCCATGACTCGGGCACCTGTATTTCTTAAGTAGGTTATACTCATGGCCCTAGGGCAGCCTTATGCAGTACCCATAGTGTGCCTGAATTTGTTCTATGGCCAACCACAAGACACAGTGTGAACACTTCTGCCCTGCAACATAGTACCAGCACTGAGCTGGTCTGGGGATTTTCATATGCAGAACACCGAAACTGTAGGAGGAGTACACGGCTCTGAATTCATTTTCCTTTCTTTTTCTATTTCCCCCATCTTTTAAACACAGTGTACGTACTCAGTCTGGATATTTTTTTAAAATCAGTTTTTACCAGCCATTCAGAGCTCTGTGGGTTTTTTTTAATGAGTTACAGGATATATGACTGCTTGTAAACGTAGCATAATATGGCCACATGGTCCCCCATCAGATATCTGTTTTCACGGTTTCCTGCTGCAGTGGTTCAGGGAACAGTCTTTCGTCTGTGTTCGTGCTGCAGACAACTGCATAGAAACCTTCACACGTGAAATTGCTAGTTGTGATGTTGATGTTTTTCCAAAAGGAGAATTTTTTTTAAATTTCTATTTCTTAAGTTACTGCTTCTCAGGTATCTCTTCACATGTCCTCTGATGCCTGGATGTGCCCGGTGTCTGTTGTCTTTTTCACACTCTTCTCTGCGTCTCTTCTGGGTTCTAGGGTCTAAAGATCCTGCAGCTCACTGCCTTGCTCTTCATTGGGCAGCTCCCGTGATCACTGATCCATGGGTGTGACAGTCACATGTTTTGCTCTGAGCGTTCTCGTTCTCTTGTCAAGGCGACTGGCCTTTGATCTTCCTTCCATGTGGAGGTAACATACTTATGGGAGTCCTGTCCGCATCCTGACTGCTCAGATGGACTCTCACAACATGTACTTTTGTACCCAGAACCCGATATTAATACACGGAGTACCCCTCTTCTAACCACAGTCTCTCTATTGGTTCACCTCTCTCTTAAATTCTAATATCCTGGATTAATTTTACCTGTTTTTATTTTTAACTTTGTATAAAGGTTATGCAGGGCGTACAGATTCTTCTTTCTCTGTAATGTGTTTGACGAATGTAATTTTAATTTTCATTGTTGATATGTAGCATTCCATTCCTGAATATACTTAAGTCTTTTATTCATCTACTATTAATGGTTACTTAAGTGATTTCTAGTTTGGTTACTGTGAGTAGTGCAGCCAAGAACACTTTCGTTTGTGTCTTATGCTCCTGCGTGCATATCCTTGTTTAGGTACCCAAGGGTTACTGGGTCATAGGGCATATGTGTACCAGACTTCTCCTCTTACTCTCTTTTGATTTATTCTTTGTGTCTCTCACATGATGCATCTCGATCCCCTTCATCTCCTCATCTCTTCATACTCACCCTCTGCCTCTGTAACCCTCCCCCAAAATAAAAATAAAATTTAAGAGAAAAGAAAAAGAAAAATCTTGTCATGGAAGCTGTAGTTTGACACAGTGAGTCACACAGTAAACCCTTTATCCATTCATCTTTGCTTGCAAGAGTTCATTGCAAAAAGTCATTGGTTTGTTTTGAGGCGCCTGGCTTCTACTACACCATCTGCTACTGGGCCCTCGCTGGGTCTGCTCTCGGATATCCTGTTGTTGCCCTGTGGTAGAGATCCTGCAACTTTGGATCTGCAGGACTGGCCCCTTCACATGCCTTTAGCAGTTTATAGATGGGTTGGATGTTGGGGTGAGCCAACTCATAGCCCTGGTTCTGGGCCTTGGTAGTTGCAAGGTTGGTCAGCCTGCCAGCTCGCTCTCCCGGTCCCTACCACCAGGGTGAGCTCTCCAGTGTTGCCCCAGAGGACCAGTTCTCCTGCTTTCTTGCCCTCAGGGCCAGCTCTCCCACATATACACCGCCAGGGCCAGGCGAGGTGCAGGGGCCACTAGCACTAAACTTCTTAAAGTGAGGGTCTCATCTTAGACTTCAGGTGAGTCCCAAGTTTCCCACATCGTTGCTAACACTGCTGTGTCCTGACTTTTATAACCCTTTGGTGGGCTCAGGGCATATTTCACTCGGTTCGGTTTCTCTGGTCACTTGTGGCGATTGTCCTCATTTGTGATGCTCCTGCTAACAGTGACTTTCCCATTTCTAACAGTTATGTTTTTAAAATGGTTTTTGGCTGGAATGTCAGATTTCTAACACACCATTTTGTTCTGCCTGTTCCCTTGATCACTTACCATTTTTCCTCGACTCTTCCCTCTGTATTTATTTTGTAACAATGAATCTTGAGCCCAGGAGCTTGAGTCCTGTAGAACATTCAGTGAACGTTCATGAAACTCACTTTGTTGGGAGAAGTTGACGTCTACACGGACGATGATGTGGCTCTCCCAAGCAGAGGCAAGAATAAACACTCTGTCCTTCTATACTCTTTCTTAAAGATTGTTTGAAAAGACAGAGAATGTGTCTGTGTGTCTGTGTCTGTGTCTTTTTCTCTGTCTGTTTGCCTGGGCAGCTGTCTTGTCTGTTCATGAGTGCAGAGGCATCAGATTGCCTGAAGCTGGAGAACAGACAGTTTTGAGCCACCTGATTGTGGGTGCTGAGAGCTGAACCCAGGTCCTCTGGAAGAGCAGTCAGTCTCTTGACCTCTGGGACATCTCTCTAGCTGTTCTTACTTTTTTTTTTTGCCTGTCAGGTAGCATTTTTACCTATATTTATTTTCTTTTTAAAAAGTTTTACCACATTTATTTACTTATTTACTTATACTCAAGCAGCTGGTATTTTTTAATTTTCGGGATGCTATGACTCAGCATAGCCGTCAAGGCATTATGTGTGCACTGTGTCCATGCCATGGGGCGCATATGGGGTCTGAGGAAAACGTGTAGGAGTCTCTTCCTTCCTTCCACCCTCCGGGCCCTCCCTGAGGATTGAACTTGGTCATGAAGCATGGTGACAGCCACCTTTGTCTGCCGAGCCACCTCCCTGCTTTAAACAAGTGATTGTTAGAAATAAGACCCTCTTAATGTATGTTTAAAACTACAGCTCCCTTTCTAAGTGTGCCAATGTTTTTGCAGGTTCTTGATCAATACGAGCGGGAAGGATTTGCCTTCCTAGCGAAGGTGTTTAACTCCTCACATTCCTTCTTAGAAGACTTGACTGGTCTTACTCTGCTCCACCAAGAGACCCAAGCTGCTGAGGTAAGAACACAACATTTCCATCTTAAGGATTGAGGTTTGCAATCTGCCTGACTCTTGCCACTATGAAAGAGGATAGAGTGGTTGATTTTAGCATTTTTTTTCTGAAAGTAGCACCTTGGTTATCAGTGGCACACGCTGGTGCTACAGTGTCTGCTCTGTAGCTGCCGAACGCACTAAGTCAAGGCAGAACAAATACAAGTCTCTGACTTCTGAGCATCATTTGTTTCTGGAAGGTGTACTTTGAGCACAGCTGTTGGAGAACAGTCTTGAAGGTCTCTGTCAAAACATAAGTCTGTGAGGACCTTGGACTCTGGCTGTCATCAGAGAAAACATGGCCTGCTTGCGGTTGACAGTCTTAGGTACCAGCACTGACCCATTGTGAATGGCCCTGCCTGGCTTTGGAATTGTGCAGGCCCCCGCTCTAGAGGAGGGACTGACAGAGGTGGCAGTGAAGCCCACAGTTCCTCCAAATGGGTGGCTGAGAATGAGGGCAGCATCTCACCCAGGGAATGGCTTTCTCCTGAAGAGGTCACAGCACTTCCCTGACTATGCAGGGGAGCCCTTGCATTCCATTTTCTGCAGACCTGGCTCAGGGCTACAGAGCTGTGAGTCCTGGTCATTGATAAACACTCCAGGGATTGCATCCACACGCCACTGAGGAGGTCCCAAGTAGTCAGGGCATGGCCAACCTGGACCAGTCCTGGCCAGCCAGTGGAATAAGGGCTACCGTTTGGAGGAGTGGGATGAGCTCTGAGTAGAAGAAACCATTGGAAAAAACAGAATACACTGTGTGGGCTCCGTGAGCAGGCTAGAGTGAGATTGACAGGCACACCCAGGAAACAAGGCAGTCTGCCCCTAGCGCTTGGCTCAGAGCTGAAAGCAAATTTTCTCCTGTTGAGATGCTGAAGTGTTAAGCAGATGTGGTGCTTTACTGGTGTCTGGTACTTAGAAGCTGGAGAGTCCCTCCTCTTCAGGAAGTGAATAGCATCTCTAGAGGATTCCGAGAGATGAAACTGTCCCCTAGAACTAAGACTGGGGTCCCAGGCAGGTTTCAGAAGGCTTTGCCGATGGTTGCTTCTGTGGCCTGGAACCTGCAGGTCTTGGCAGATCTGACTTCACTGATGAGATGGCAAGAGGGCTTTGCCAAGCCAACTGAATTAACTTCTTGAGCTACTCAGAAGAGCTGTAGCAGAGATTTCCTTGTATCTCACTCTAGAGATAGACCAAATGCCAGGGTAATTGACTCAACCCTTGATCACATCCTGTTAGTCTGCATTTTACTGGCTCAGTTGGTCATAGCCTTCTCTAAGGCCCAGAGGAAAAGAAGTTCCTGCCAGCCATGGTGGCAATAGGCTGTGGGCAGGAAGGACAGAACTTTGTCTGTGAACCTGAGTGAGTTTTTAGAAGTTCACTTCACCAAGTTAGAAATACCCCATAACATTTTAGGTGAGCAGTATTAAGCCATTTAGCCTATGAGCCAGATATAGCTTGCAGCTGTGGCATTTTGGAGCTTGCCCTGTACGAAATTTTGAAGAAAGCCAGAATTTTAAAATCACAACTTTTGCATAGAAGTCTCAATTTCCTCATTTCCAACATCTTTAAAAAATCAGATCTGGCATCTGCAGGCACGTGCTCCTTGACTAGAGGGAGCCAAACGGCACATTTGGTATAGAAATGACGCATCAGATGCAGGCTTTGAAGGCATAAAATGTGTAATGGTTGAGGGTGCAGCTCAGCGGTGCAGGGCTTCCTGGCACGTGTAAGGCCTGGGTCCAATGCCAGCACCACATTAGGAATGTCTATAGAAACACAGTTGTCATGCCTGTCACGTGGCTCCGTTCCCTTTCCTGGAGACAGACAGATGCTATTTCTTCATCCTACAACCATGTTCTGGGTTAATTTCATGCTCTGGTTGACAGCCTTTCTGGGACCTTGAGTCTGTAACCCTTGGCTTACCAAAGCTCTAAATAGAAAGCTTTAAGAGAAGGGCAAAATATAGCGCTCACCAGGGAACCTGATAGCAGTAAGAGTCACTGTGTCACCTGAAAAGAGCATGTGCAGGAGAATAAATACAGATGTTTGAGAGTAGCTGGGGATACAGCTCACTGGTAGAGCACTTTCCTAACCTGTGTGCCCCAGGGTAAGAAAGAAGATCAGGAGTTCAAAGTCATCCTCAGCTGTGTAATGAATTCAAGACCAATCTGGGCTGCATGAAACTGTATCTCAAATGCAAACAAAAACAAAAGCATCTGCTATATAAATACAGTGTTTTTATTTTTATACTTATTTCTGGTGAATTTATAGATGCTCAATAGGAAAATATGAACTTCTATATTTTAATGCACCCTAATGAAGATCATAATTTCCATTTCAATGAACTTGGTGTTTCAAAAGACCATTAAAGAAATATGCATTGTTTTATTACATATGTTGTTTATAAAAGAGTTTAAAATTTTTTGTGATGCTGGAGCTCAGGACCATGTGCATTTGTGATTGTGTGTATGTGTTGATGAGTGAATGTATGAGTGTATGTATATGTGTATAGGTGTGTGTATGTATAACTTTTTAAAAATTACTGAACTTTTTCTGAAGGTCTGACACCGGGCACCATGGTGGTTACTGGGTCGGGATAATGAGACAGTAGCACTCATGGGCTCGTGTCACTGTGAAAAGTGGAGGTGTCAGCAGTGAGCTGAGGTGCTGTCAAAAATGTTCAGCCTCTACGTAGGCAGTTAGTCCTGAGCCTCAGAGTCAGGATGCAGGAAAGCCTTTTGGGGAGACAGCCACCATTCCCTTTAGTTTGAAGGATGAGAAGCTGTCTTTATAAACAGAAGTTGCTTTTGGTCATTGAAAGACTGGGGAGGAAGGGTGCAGTGCCCCTGGCCTTCCTGTCTTTCAGAGCACGTGACAGCCACAAAACCCATTCTCTCTTCAAGTGTATAATTCTGTAGTTTTTAGTTTTCCCTGAGTGGTGTTATCATTGCCCCCCATTTGCACATTTTCATCACTCCCAGAGCTAAACATGCCCATCATGGAGCCACTCCCCTTTCCCTGCCCTTCCAGCACTCTTCTCTGGAAAGTTCTGTGTTCATTTTAGCACCTGTGTCTCCATTCAGTACTGCTCCTTAAAGAAGGAAGAGTGCCCAGCTGAACCTGCTGGAGGCCACATGTCCCCTTGTTTGCACAGAAAGGGCACCGTGATAAAGATACAGCCAAGCAGGGTCATCTGGATTCAGCGAGACTGACCGTGGCAACCCTAGCTTTGCTGCCCACCACCCTTCCTTCCAGTGTGTTGTCATTCTTCTGATGAACTAAAGTGAGTTCATTCAAGGTCACTGGTACCTGACCTGCTATGGAGAGCAACAGGCAGTGGAGGGGGAGGAGTTAAGAAGCATGGTTGCAGATGGAGCTTGGGGCCCACCCTAGAAAAATGCCTTGGTGGTAGCAGTATGAGGGAGAGTGGCTGGATGTCATTAGAGATGGGGTTTGAAGGTCAAGTAACAGGACCAGTGAACCAGTATGGCAGAGAACAGGGAGTTTTTATATACAGGCTCTCACTGTGTAGCCTTGGATGGCGTGGAACTCACTATGTAGACCAGGCTGACCTCAACTCACAGTGACGCGCTCGCCTCTGCCACCCAAGTACCAATCCAAATGTTTGTAATGTGAAATATGTATGGAGGGTTAATTTTATTTCACACTAAAAGTTGAGAAGCATCCATGGAAAGGCCATTTGCCTTATCTTGTAAAGATGGCACCTTGAACAGACACCACATCTTTAATCCCATCCAGCTGTCAAATGATTTCGTTTTGCCCATGGAGTATTAGAAGCCCCCACAGTGGAAAGGCCTCGTTCAGCTTCCTGTGCTCTAAAAACTTGGCCACAGGGAGGCTGCTTTCACACTTTACCTTCGAGGCTGAACTTCCTGAGAGTGCTGGCTCTCAGAGACTGGCCTTGATTCCCTGGTCCTTCATCTGGCCTCTTTGCAACCTGAGGAAACGGAAGTTGCAAGCTGATGAACCACAGGGTGTTGCAGTCACAGATCTGCTGAGGAGTTCCCCAAGTGTTGCTTTAATTGATGGATTTCTTAAGGAAAGTCTCATTCTGACTCAAACATGCAAATGTGTTAGCCTCGTTTTATGAAACTGGCTCAACTTTGCCTCCAGGGTTATTTCTCATCCTGGGACAAAATATCAGTTTCCATGTTTTTATTTTATTCCAACTGTGGGTTCAGCATCGTGCTCTGAGAAGCGCCAAGATATATTTTTCCACTCCATTGAACTAAAGAGAAAAGGATGACTCCTAAGAGGGCTGATGAAACAAGCCGTGTTGGTCCATCCTCGGGAGATTGGGATTCCCAGATCCCATAGCCAGAAACTAGCCATTCTCCTGCCTCCAGGATTCGCCCAAGATCATCTGCCCCTCACTCAGGCCTCTTGGCAATACTGGCTAGTGCACTGTGGCTGATGTCATTGTCATCCTGTTCTTAGCACTGTGCTCACGGCATTTGTGCCTTCACGTTTTGGTGAAGCCACATGGTTTTTGCATATTTGGGGAGTTAGTTAGTGATAATAGGGAAAGGAAGTTGAGCACTAACTGTTAACACAACCACACAGCCCCTTGCAGGCTGGCAGATACATCCGGAGCTGAGATTCAAGCTCTGCCTCCCTGGCTACAGACTTCTAGAAGGTGAAATGCCTGTTGTCTTCACAGCAAAGTCACAGGAGGAGCATGGCAGTCATGCGGTGTGACTTCTTCCTCTGCTGCTCAGTCAGCCACGCCGCTAACAAGTGTCTCTGCCCGCCTCTGCGCTTACCCCCAGTTTTTGGCCCCTCGCCCTCACAGCTGGTTTTGATTTGGTTTCTGTGGAGTAGTTTTTTGTTTTGTTTTGTATTTAACAACAGTCAGATATTTGTGTACAGCTTCATCAAGAGCCTCTGATGACAAATATGCGCTTGGAGGCCAGTAGAAACTGTGGGAAGCCCCGTGTCAGCACTCAGACCTGTGTGCAGTGCGGAGGGCTCACTGTGGGAACTGACGAGCCTGTTCGTGCACCTAGCTCTGTCTTCCCAGAGTCCCCTGCTAGCCCTTCTCCCCTGGCCGGTCCTGGGATGGTGCCCTGCCCTGATTTTTCCTTATGAAGCAATCCCTCAAGATCAGCTTTGGCCTCTCCCCTGAGTGAGGGGAGGAGAGGCAGAAACTGCAGGCAGAGCCATGTACTGCTTAGCTTGGAAGCTGGAGCCTGCCTTTTGAAATCCAGCTTGGCAGCATCTCATTGAGAACCCGCTGTATAAAGTATGTCCCGTGTATTTGCTGTCGGAGTTATCTGCAGAGATTTGAGGTGTTTATATATGTGGGCACTAGGGATGGTCCTATTGAAGAATAGACAGCAAAGTCTGGGTGGAATCCTACCTTCCAGAGAGGAGGCTGGGTGGTACAATCTATTTAGAGGCCATGGGAGAGAGAAAGGGGGACTCACATGCTACAGGCAGGCAAGACAGCTGAACACTGGAACAGTCCTCTAGTCCTCCTTAAATCATGGAAATAGAATCCTCCTTAAATCGTGAGACTCTGGTTCTCCCTAAACCATGAGAGTCAAGTCCAAGAGACATAAAACCATAAAGACGTCAAGATATTACATTAACCTAGGAAATATTTTTAAACCTAAGTTGGTCATGTCAGAGAGGAATTAAATCTGGGTTTGCCTGACTGGTCCTCAGCTTTGATTGACAGTTGTATATATCTTCAAATCATGAAATCATGGATGCATTTTGAGTTGATGGGGAAGGGGGGTTTCAAGATGGAGTCTGTGAGCCAGAAGGTGGAAACAGTGAAATTGTGGGGCTAGGTAGCCCATGGGTCAGACATAGCTGACCCTGGCTTCCTGACTCAGCAATGGAAGGCCCCTAGAGGTGTCCTTACAGCCTGTCCTGTCCTTGTTTTTCTAGGGGCTATATTTTCACAGCTGACCCTTCTCATTTGCAAGCAAAACAGCTGCCTTGTGTTGAATTTGGGGGGATTCCATATTTTAAGACTGTAAAATTAAATGGATTCGTAGCTCTGAGATTACAGTTTTGAACCCTCTCAGTTGGCTGTGGGGCTCCGGGATGGCAGGGATAGTTCCGAAGGTGTGTGTGTGCGCTTTAGTCCAATATCATTGACACCTTCAACTAGTGTTTATCAGCCCTGCAAGGCTCCTGGTGCTATAGAAGCAAAGAGGTACCAGGGGCTGTGCTGTGTGCTGGGGGAGAGAAGATGTGAGCGTGACAGATCATGTGGCCAAGGGCACAGTCTGGCATGTGGTTCTTTTGTTTCTGTGGGATCTCAGGAGGGACTCATGCGAGAGGAGGCTCCAGGAAAGAGCAAGCATTGGTTCTTAGAGACTGGAACTCAGGTATAGGAGAGGAAAACAGCAGGGATTCCATGTGTGCCTGTGGCAGAAGAGCCCCAAGGCCTGTGAGAGGAAGACAGTAGCCAATACTGTCGCCACAGCAGACTGCTCTCCTGCATACCTGCAGCCATCTTGTGAGGAAGAAGAACCCGCTTTAGAGATGAGGCTGCAGAGGGACAGAGGGATGCGCAGATATGCTGATTGCGTGCTATTGAACTTCGCCGTGTGAAGCCTCCATGCACATAGTTAGGTTTTACAGTACGCCTTG
The DNA here is from genome assembly GCF_014885135.2 of Alexandromys fortis. Lineage (NCBI taxonomy): Eukaryota > Metazoa > Chordata > Mammalia > Rodentia > Cricetidae > Alexandromys > Alexandromys fortis. The sequence goes on from NW_026067943.1 coordinate 4,437,371, forward strand.
CAGGCTGAGAGCAGAGAGGATACCGCAAGCTGGATGCCGAAATGGATCTAACTTACAGGGAGTCTATGCTTCCATACTAAGCCTAGAAGTTTCCACAGGCAGTAGAGCGCTTTACTGGTCTCTCACCGCCGACCCTCTGGTAGGCTGTCTGTGCTGCAGCATCTGCCACGTCGCTGTGCCTTCTTACTCTCCCGCTGGCCTCTAATAAAATCCGAGGGTCCCTGAGAGGTTTTCTTCACTGTTAAACTCATGACTCATCTGGAATACCGCCCTGAGAAGAGCAGTCTGAGGAGCTTTCTATCTGGGCTTCTGTCTTCCCTCAACTGGAGGGGAAATTAAGAGCTGATCACCATTTGTGGTTACAAAGCTGTGTGGGTATTTTTGTTTTTGTTTTTTGTTTTTTTGGTTTTGTCTTGTTTTGTTTTTTGTTGTTTTTGGTTGTTTTTTCAAGGCAGGGTTTCTTTATAGCTTTGGAGCCTATCCTGGAACTTGCCCTAGACCAGGCTGGCCTCGAACTCACAGCGATCCACCTGTCTCTGCCTCCTGAGTACTGGGATTAAAGGTGTGTGCCATCACTACCTAACAGCTGTGTGATTTAAAAAAAAAAAAAAAAAAAGCTAGAACTAGGTAATAGGTTTCTGTTGTCTGTGTGCTGGGCATGGAACCCAGGGCCTCACACCTGCTGAGCACGCGCTCTGCCACTGAGCCTGACTCGCAACCCTTGTTTTGTTTTAATTTGCTAACTTAAGGTGTTTGCGTTTATCCTACCTTAAGCCTCCTTGGAAGAGACCCCACCTAATTCTGCTTGGCATTTTATTAAAAGGAAAGAAACTTGGCTCCGTAAAAGAGTTTTCAAAATAGTTGATGTTCATAAAAGATTGCGCACATAAACACTCGTGTTACTCCAGTCAGCCGCGCCGAGAGCATTGACGTGTGAAAGCGCCAGTTCAGAACCAAGCTAGTTTGTGTTTCTGTGCCCGGATCCTTGTTGACACGCTTTCCCTCCCCTCCCTTCCACTCCCTCCCTGGTGACCTGTGGGATTAGATTTCACTCCATGATAGCAGGGCCCACTGCAGCCCTAGTAATGTAGGCTTGAGGATCTAGGATAGGCCAGTCCAGAGAAGGCCTGGGACCTGCATGCTGGGGGTAGCGGTGGAATTTTCTCCTGGCCTGCCACTATGTATATATCACTTCCTCTTGCCTGAGTTCACCTGGGATCTGAGATACCCCTAGCTACAAAAGTGCTGGCACATTTTAAAAATCTTTAGAAGACGAGGAGCCAATGAGATGGCTTAGGAGGAAAACATGCTTGTCATGCAAGCCTGTCAACCGGAGTTTGATCTCCAAGACTCTGCTTAGATCTGGGAGCATAAATCTGTGCTGTCATTCCTACAGCAAGATGGAGGATGGAGACCACAGAATTGCCCAGGATCTGATGGAACGCTAACCTGGAGTACACAGCAGCAGCAATGGGATGAGGGAGTTGGCCTCAAAAACAGGTGGAAATAAGGAACTCCCCAAAGGTGTCCTCTGCTCCCACACATGTACTCTAGCACCAAGTACCTAAACACACACACACAAACACACACACTCAGAGAGAGAGAGAGAGAGCGAGTAATTTGAAAACTTAAAAATGAAAACCTTAGAGATGATACAAATTTAGTTAATGTAAGCTAAGTACAAGTGAACCAAATGGAAACCTTTTCTCAGTTTTTTTGTTTTGTTTTTGAGAGTGGATTTTTCTGCATATCCCAGGCTGTTTTGGATCTCGCTCTGTAGACCAGGCTGGCCTGTCTCTGCCTCCCAAGTGCTGGGATTAAAGGTGTGCAATCACCCAGCTCAGTTATTTTTTTAACTAAAAGTGATTCTTAATATCCACGCCAAAGACCTTTGAATTTTAAACAAGCATTAACCATCCCAGAATTTGTATTAAGTGAGTTTTTTTTTAGTGTTAGATTAGCAACAGTGTATGTAAAATATGTCAAAGAACTGTGTGTAAAAAACAAACAAAATAACTTCTTAATACCAAAGAGTAGCAACTGCTTGGTCAGTTCATGACAATGGGACATTCTTACTGGTTCCTCGGAGGTCACTAGCTGGTGCAGCTTTTCCTCTGCAGAGTCCCACAGATGTTCCCTTCATCATCAAGGCCACTGAATGCACAAATCTGCAGATGTGCCAGCCCCTCAATAAAGTGGAAGAGCTTTTGCATGAATCCTGCGCATGTCCTTTCCTATGCCTAAAATCATCTGTCCGTCACTCATGACCCCTCAAATGAAGCCAGCAATGTATCGTTATCACGGTGTATCACTTAAGGAATAATAAAACGAAAAAGTCTCGCCAGGTATCTAGATTCAGCACTCAGAAGACTGAGACAGAATTGCCATTTCAAGTTCAGTCTCAGAGAACAAAGCAGTTCCCAAGCACAGTGATACTGCACATCTGTAATCCCAACACTTGGGAGATAAAAGCCCTCGAGGATCATCCGCTCAGGGCCAGCCTAGGCTACATGGGACCCTGCTTCAAACAAACAAAGCAAAATCCTGTCTCTGTTCAATGAGAGGATGTTTTAAGTCTTTCCATCTGCACTTGATTGAGTCGTGGCTGTGGAACCGGAAGAGATGGAGGCTCATAGTCCATCCTTCTCTTGCTGTGTGGTCCCCAACTTTTTTCAGTTCATTCATCTTGTCTCAGCCTGTTTACTTCCCAGTGAGATCTGCCTGGGACCCCTGCTGAGCTTTCTAACTGAGCCTTCATCTCCTTTGAGAAATGGGTTCTGACTGGCAGGGCCCAGGTGCACCGGCTTCTGAGAGCACTATATGCCTCTCTGACAGGGGAGAATTTGATGCCCAAACTGCTTTCTGAACACTAAATGACAAAGATCAAGGAAATCCCCTCCTGCTTGTCTTTTCTGTTTTAATATTTTAAAGTGATCCACAGCACATGCAGAAAAAACACCCTGTTCTCCACGGCTTCGTGAACGAAGTACGATGTGGCCCTTCCCTTCCCAGCTCATGTGCTGCTGACTGCAGCCCTGGTGGCAGCTCCACACACTCCGCTTTTCCATCCTCAGCTTGGGGACACATCCATCCCTAAACAACCCGGTTCTGTCCTATACCTTCATGAATGGATTTGTGCCACATCTGGTCTGTGCTTGTGGCTGGAGTTTGCTCACTCCTCTTGCCATGTAGCATTCCCTACTTGGAAAGCTCCTCCTCCTGTGTATGTCTGGTGGGGGCCGTGATGCTGGCTGAATCTCTGCTGGGCCCTGTACTGCACTTCACTGTGCCAGTGTAGCTTGAGGTTTCTCCTTGTCATCCCTCGCGGGGAGAAAATGAAATTCTACGATTCTAGAGTTTAAATGATAATAAAGAATGTTGGATAGCATTAGCTTTTGTAGGGCCACCAACAATGATCATGTCTGTGCTTTTTTTTCCACCTGTGCAAACCCAGGTTTTACTCCCTTGTGGGTAGGCACCGCCTTCCCTGAGCTGTGCACTGTTCACCTGGGATCAGGAATTGAGTCAGAAAATGTCTTCAACTTCATCCGATCGTGGCAGACTCCCTTCCAGCGGCATTTGGGCCAGTTTAAGCTTCTGTAATTCCATGTCCTTGCCGAATTCTTGGCACATTATATTGTGAAATTGTCCCCAATCTGTTAGACGTACAACATTATCTCATTAGGCTTTGATTTCCACTGTCCTGATTGCCAGTGGGGTTAGCAACTTACATTTGTGCTTGTTTGGATTCCTCTTCCTAATGGCTTGTCCCTCTATTTCATCTCTGAGGTTTCTGGCATGTTCTACTGTGTTAAGAAAGCACAGTAGCATGACCTAGTTGTTCACTTGAAAAATATAATGGGGCATTCTAACCCCAGATGAGCCGTGTTCCTTGGTCAGAGTCCCAACTCTTCCCCGGTCACGTGCCCACCAGCATTGTCGGGAAGGCGCTCAGAAAGCTGACAGTGTTCAGAAACACACCTGCACCGGCCTGCTTCAGCGGGGCAGGGGTGAGTTCATCTCCCTCAGAGTCCTATGCTCTGGTGATGGTCCTGGAGAACCCTGAGCAGGGTGCTCGATTCTGAGCACTTCTGCTCATGAGCATGGGCAAGAGCAGGGACCTGAGAAGCCATGGGATTCTGGTGAAAGCTTTGTAGGTTGGACAAGAAGGAGAATGGCACCATCCTGAGGCTAAGGTTCATCACGCCCTTTTCATGCTGGAACTGACAGAAGTAGAGACGCTGGTGTCAGGGTGTGAGGACAACAGCCCGTGTGTTAACCGTGCAGAGTTCTTCCATGTGGCCGTGACTGGCTGAGGGCATTCCTATATCCCGAGATTTCTGTGCGGCCTGAGAGGCCTCCTAGGTCCTTAGCAGGACACTTTTTTTCCATCTGGTCTTTTAAATGATGATTGATTGCCCTCAACATCACCAAATAAATTTTCACTCTTTATACCCCTCCCCAAAGGTAGTTTACTTCCTCATGGAATCGGGGACTGGGGGCATCTCACTCATCCAGGCCATCTTTGTCTTTATGACTTGTCTCTGTTCTCATTGTTGTTGATCTTTGTTCTGTCAGTGAGTTCTTGTTTCCAGGTAGCAAGAAACATGGGCTTAGACAAGTCTAAAATACCATTTTTTTTTTCTGTAATAACATTTTCTTTCTCTTTCTTCCTTCTCTTTCTTTTTTTCTTTTTGCTTTTTCAAGACAGGGTTTCTCAGTATAACAGCTCTGGCTGTTCTGGAACTCACTTTGTAGACCAGGCTGGCCCTCAAACTTTACAGAGACATCTTTTTCAATAACTCTTAATAAAAACTCTCATTAGTCAGACTTTAGTCACATGACTTCTCTAGACCTTGCCAGAGAAAGACTGACGGTCTGTTTGAGCAGTAAGGAGGAGGTTGAATAGTGATTGACAGCCTCCCTCCTAACTGCATGAGTGAAGTTAGCCATGGGACAAAGGGGGTCCTGGTGTGGGTGCGAGGCACACCTGCCGGAAGTCTGTCATGGATCCATGTACTCTGTCTCTTTGCTCCAGACAGAGTTTCTCTGTGTAGACCAGGCTGGCCTCTGACTCTGAGATTTGCCTGCCTCTGCCTTCTCAGACCTGGGGTTAAAGGCACGCCCGCCTTCAAGCTGAACTTCACTCTCTGTATTTACCCCCATCTTGTCATCTAACCACAGCCACCAAAACCAAGCTCTTCATTCAGCTACTATCTCAAAGAACTTGTTTTGAAGACTCCTCACCCCTCAAATAAAGAACTTGCCCTGGGGTTCTAGCACAGTGTCTCCTGTCTCCACAGTCTCGGAAGTACTCTGGACTGAGACTCCTATGCTGGTCTTGACAGCGGCTTGGGCAGGCCCTCCTGGATAACAAAGGGCAACACCCTGCTCTCCTGTTGCTCCAATGTGGACTTTAGAGCAAGGGAGCCCAAGGTCAGTGTGTGGCCTCATCTCTGCTCAAATGGCAGTGGGTGAGAACGGTGTCTCTGCTTCCATGCCAGCGTAAAAAAATGACGAGTGACAAACTGGACCTCACACAAATGAAGAGGGTGGGGCTGTGGCCCCCGTGGAGTATTTGGTGTAAGAGGAGGCGGGAGAAGCTTTGCTGCTGAACAGATTGCTACCAGATGGAGATTTCTGTAAACACCTAGCTGTTCTCCGGCCTGAAAGTGCAGGAGTTTCTTGTAGCCATGGAGAAGTCCGTAAACCTGAACTGGTGTCAGTTTGCTGGCGCTTCCTGGTGTCCCCTTCCCTGCGTGACAAGATCCAGGAGTCCCTCTCTCCTTCCCTGCATTTTTACATCAGCAGAATAAACATTAGATGTAGCAAACAGACCCCGTGAAACCCCTAGGAAGCCTGAAACCACAGTTCAAAAAGGGCTTGTTGCTGGGGTCAGGGGTGAAGGACAACCATAGCATGAATAGTCAGGGGCTGCTGTGAGCCCGCCTTGTGCCCTGTGACCGACAGACACCAGTCTGCCATCCCTGGGAAGGAGATGGTGTTAGAGACAAATAAGGGAAGCCCTGAAATGCTTTTTGTGAGAGGCTCCTCGTAGACCCTGCAGTGAGCTGACAGCTGTGTGGGGATGAGGGAGGAAACTCTACCTTGAAGGGAGTGAGAATGTGAGGTGCTGAAAGGGAGGGAAAGGGGGTGTAATGCAGCTGATTTTATTTGTTTATTTTTAATTTATTTACTTTTATTTTATGCGCATTGGTGCTTTGCCTGCAGGTAAGTCTGTGTGAGAGTGTCAGATCTTGGAGCTACAGACAGTTATTAGCTGCCATGCGGGTGCTGGGATTTGAACCCAGATCCTTTGGGACCCTTAGCCACTGAGCCATCTCTCCAGCCCTGAGGCTGTCAATTTTAATAGAACACTAGCAAGCTTTCATGCACCTTAGAAGGGCGTGATCCTGGTTAGTGTTTCCTGCCCACTCTTTTGGTTACGACTCTCCCACTAATTAAAAACAAAAACTTAATGAAGCACTGAGTGGCTGGCCAGCCTCGCTGCAGCGGCTGTGTGGTTTGCCCATCTCCTCCTCACAATTAGATGTTGGTTTGTGGGGGACGGAGGGCCCTATCCTCCCTTCATTAACCACCCTCAGACACTGCCAGGCCCCAGAACCCTGTGCAGTGGCCTCCAGGCAAGACCTTAGCTTTCTGAGACCCTGTGCATTTTGCTGTGTCAGAGCATTGCCCCGGCTGCCCTGTGGTGGCTGTGTGCACAGCAGTATGTATGCCGCCCCTGGCTGTGCCTGGTTGTGAGCCTCTGGGGACTTGCACACCAGACGGCATGGTCTATTCCCCGTCTAGATGGCAAGGCTGTAATGGCCAACCCGAGAGCTTGCCTTGTTCTCATGCATTATACTAGGTGTGTATTTGGGTTGTCTCGGTAGTCACAGTTCATTTTCCAGATGAGGAAACTGAGGCACAAGGTGCCCACTTAAGTTACCACAGTCAAAGAGCTGTTAAATGTCAGAGTCAGGAAGCCAGTGATCCTTCCCCTTCTAAATTGCCTTTCCTACATATTAGACAGGCCTGCCTTTTCTGACTGGCAGGCCGCAGTGTTTCTGGTCTTAGACTTGCTTTTTCATGGTTACTGTCATGTCCCATGATCCCTAGCTTTCAGGTCAGAATTCAGTGTTTCTCTACATGGAGCCTCCTGAGGACTGACTCCCGCAAACCAGTCTCACAGAGGAGAGCTGTGACTAGGCTGGGGGTGGTCATCCTACTGCTCCACACACACACGGCCAGACAGCTAGTAACTGGACAGCCTGGCATTCACCTCATAGAGCTACAACAACTCACTTCCATGGAGGTCTTTTCAGACTGTCCTGCTCGATTCTCAATGCTAACGGAGACCTTCCATTTTGTAATGATTATTTTTGTATATATGAGATTTTGCCTGCATGTATGTCTACATGCCTACCTGGTCCCCCACAGAATCCAGAAGAGGGCATCTAATCCCCTGGAACTGGAGTTACATACATTGTTAACCAATTTGTGGGTGCTAGGACTCAAGCCCGGGTCTTCTAGATGAGCAGCCAGTGCTCATATATATTTTTAAATATATATTAATCCTATACATTTTAATATATACATAACATTGAGTTTTTAATATTTTGATATGTGCATATTAAACATTTTATATTTTACATATAATTAGTGGAATATATTTTATATTTTAATATATACATAATAAAATATACTTTATATTTTTCATGTATCTTAATAACAAACTTACAGGAACTACACTGAACTCAGGCACATTGCAGATATGTGCTTGCATGTAGAACAACTAAGAAAAGTATACTGAATGGATGGAATCTGTTGTATGATAAAAATGCTTCAAAAACTGTTTAGTTGCCAAGCATTTTTATTTTTTAAAAACTGAAATGCTAGCATTGTCCAGAAAATTTTAATAGGTTTATTTATAGTTGTTATAAAGGTGAAATATGTGTTCTGAAGCATTTTGACTTGTGTTAATGCTTTTTGCATCTTGCACTTATGTTAAAAATTCACACACAAATGAAAATGAAAGTACTGCCAATACCTGACTACTGTCCCCTATTTTTCTATTTACAATTGTGTAGTCTGGTGTCTTTTGTCCCTATGGAAAAATTATCTGACATTCAGAACTACTGATAACAAGAAGAAGAAGAAAATTTTTGAGAACGAAATGTTTCCCTCATAGTGCATGGGTGACAAGCTAACTGGGTGCCCTGTGGCTTGAGTGTTATACGTCTGGCATGGATAGCACACGGGTTCGTGCCTTCAAAAGGGCGAACCGGGTAGGCTTCACCTGCATGCAAAGCACCATAGCTGCGCTCTGGAAGCATGGATCTGCTTTGAAGTCCTGAGCAAGTTCTCCCACCAGATGCTGGAAGGGGAGCTTGCAACTCCGAAGTTAAGGGAAGTTAAGTGGACTTCTGATTTCACAGAGTGCCACAGTACCAGAGGTTTCTTCACCCCTCCAGTAGAGGGCACACTCTTGCTAGTAGTTTTTGTGGCCAATTGTTTTCTAGGTGCTTGATCACTGGAGGATTTGTGGGCAGACTCTTTTGCATGAGCCATGGTTTAGGCACCTCCTTACTTATCAAACTTCTCCTACTGGATCTCGGCAAGCGAGAGGTGGCACCGGCATTAGAATGGCGGTGCAGTGTAGTTGCAAACACGGTTTCGGCCAGTGCGTCTAATCACTGAGCCAGCTCAGCCAGCTCCCTCTTCTCCAAGCTCCTTCTGGAGTTATGTTGGCTCTGACTTTCTGAATTAAGACTGAATCTCCCTTTGTCACTTTGACTAAAGTTGGAAATTCCCAGTCTCTGGCATTGCTGTCCCTCCAGTGTCTTTCAGTAAATGATTCACAGAGTGCTGCGTTCTTCTGGGTGTCTTGGTTCTCACCAATTCCACTGCCCAAGCCTGACCTTATTTTCAGTGGCAGAGACACCTTGACATGCCCTCCTTGGATATTGGTATCAGTGTGGCCCAGGACAACAGTTGACATGTTGCTGGAGACCTAGAAAGAATGGGATAGGAAGTACATTTAAAACAACCCAGAACATCTGCATAGTTACCAAGCTGGGGGACTTGCAGTGGGTAGGTCGGTCCCAATACTGACTGAGGAAGGAAGGTCGCCACCCCCATCAGCATGTGCCCAGTGGAGCTTGGTGGTGACTGATGTCAGCTGACGGATTTCACCATGGGTGCCACTGGGACAAAAGGCCTCTGCCAGCTCATATGAGTGAGGCTCGGGGCTCGTGTCCAGGGAGAAGCTCTGGGAGTCACACACACACAGCAGTTGTGTTTCGGACACTGCAGGCAGGCCCCGGAGTCGGCTCCCTTCCATGACTGAGAACCTCATAAGAACCAGTGCCTCTGCAAAGCATGGCGGTGACCCCTGGGAAGCATGACGTCCCCTGGGAAGCATGGCAACCCCTGGGAAGTGTAGTAGCTGCTGCTTTAGAAACTGAACTGGTAGAGGCAGCAAGTCCCAGAGACACGAAAGAGAGGAGCCGTGACCAGGGAGTCCGAGAGGAGTGGTTGGCGGAGACAAAGTGGCTGTGATGTGTCCTGGCTTACTCGGGGGATAAAAAATGGTGTGAATCGGATAGTGGTGATGGTTGCCCAACTCCAAGGCACTAAACTCACCAGCAGTACCTCAGATGGGTGCATTTATGGTCTGTGTATGTTAAAGAGGAGGCAGTGAGACCCATGGGAAAGCTCACTGAATTAGCCACGGCAGGCTTAATCGCCAAAGCAGCTTCTGTGTGCTGACCTAACTTGTGGAGTCTCCTGTCCTATGTCCCTCTCCTCCTCCATGATTCCTGCCCAGGTGGGGAACCAGTTATCTTGGCTTCTTTACATAGACCACTCCCAAGCCTCAGCAAAAGCCCTGACACTGAGGGCTCCTGACTTTGCCATCAGATGCAGGTGGACCAGCCTTTGTTCTGGGGAGGAGAGACGTTTTGGTGCTGAGACCAGTTCTCTTCATTGTTCTTTAATGCAGGACAACATCTAAATGCTACCAACAAAGTTGTCTAGCTGGCCAGCATTTATCACTGCTGTGAGTCCAGGCCAGGACCAGCTCTTATCTGCAGGCAGTGTGTACCAGTGACTACTTCAGACCCAGGGACAGTCCAGTGGGGACCTGGCTCTGTTACCACTGACTGTACTATTTGTTAAAACCTCAAAGGGTGAAAAACAAATAATTCCCTTTCTTAGCAAACATGAGGTACCTCCAGTTCTGCCAAGCATGCCTGGAGGGGCTGTCCTGAAGCCAGGAGGTTCCCTCCCTGGACTATGAAAAGAGGGAGGGTGTGGTCAGCTTCATGCGAAAGTAACCAAGAGTTTTCTAGATGCCCAAGAAGAGTCCAAGCAGGGCCATGGACCTCCTTCCCTTGCGGCCTGAGCACTGGGTGTACTTATGTGTGGAAAGGCCTGTCCATGGTTTTGTTAACACTTTTTCCACCTAGAAAGAAGCCAAGATGTTTGAGTGTCGCTCTGAGCAATCCAGAGCCATCTTTGAAAAAGACAATTCCAGAAAACTCAGAGGGGTAAAAGACACTCACTAAAGGGAATAGTTCCCAGCCTCTGCTGTCCCTTTTTGCCAACAATAGCAGAACCTTAGCATGGGGAGACAGAAAGAGAGACAGAAAGAGAGACAGAGGAGAAAGCATTCACTGCTGGCAGTGGGTAGAGGAGTAGGCAGGAGGGGTGAAGACCTTAAAGCGCTGCAGCTGCTGTGGCCAATTTTTCTCATTTCAGTGATGTTCCAAGCCCTTTGTCTTCTCTGTGGGGCGAATTCATTTAGCTCTCTCGTGAGTCATCCTGCCCACAGACCGTCTCTCTGGAGGACCCTCATGAAAATAGACAATTCACGTTGCATTGTATGACTTGGCAGTGGTGTTGTGCCTCCCCAGGGTGGCCTGGGATCAACTTGCTGTGTCCACATGTCAGGATTCCCAAGGCCCAAGCTCACTCTTTGTGGCAGGAGAGTGCCAGAGAGGGCAGCTGGAGATGGAAGTGGAAGCAGACACAGAGCAGAGTCCAAGGGCCAAGTCTGCCCAGCTTGTTTCTTAATTCCAACCTGAGCCGGACCTGGAGGAGGCCTGCGTGAGTCAGATCAGCAGGACCAAAGTATGCACAGTTTACTGGCTTTTGCATATGCATGGGGGCCTCATAACAGAGTGAAGAACCAAGGAAATGCCCGGAGCAGAATGAAGACGCAACCGTGATGACATTGCAGTGTGTCCAGAGTTCAAAGCTGATCTGAACCACACAGCAAGATCCTGTTTCAAGAGAGAAAAAGGAACAGTTTTTAAGACCTCAAAAGATAGTTAAGAAAACTGACTGCTCTGCCAGATGACTCAGTTCCAGTTCCTAGCACCACTTGTAAGTCTAGTTCCAGGGGATCTGAGTGCCTTCCTGGCCCCCACAGGCACACTCTCACACAGACACATAAGCAAAAAGAAAAATCTTGCTGGGCATGGTGGTGCACTCAAGAGGTAAAGGTGGGTAGATTTCTCTGAGTTTGGGACTTGCCTGGTCTACATAGCAAGTTTCCTACCAACCAGGGCTACCCTATCTCAAAAATAAATAAAATCTTTAAAAGAGAGTGCAGAGAGAGGAAGCTTTTAGACCTTTCGAAAACAAATGGTAAGTTTGTGAAGGACGGCCATGGCTGGGGTAGGGCAGTCAATCAGAGGCAGTCATCAGTGGGAGATAAGGAGATTACTGCAGGGAGCTGGCTTAGACAGATCCATCCAGGATGGATGGCAGTTCCTGGTAATAAGGGTCAATTTCCTCGTGTTAGCTCAGGAGTAGCATCTATGGCTTGCTCCGCATAGGGAAGGGGCCACGGAGGTCACCGTCTCTGTAGCTGCCGCTCTAGGACACCTTCTGCTGGAAACCATCTGTGAGCCACTGTTTGTTGGGGTAGCATGGCCTTTACTCCTTCACTGAAGTTCCCGACAGCTGGCCCTGGTCGGCCAGCCCTTCCATCTGGGAGGCTTCTAGGTTTCACAGATGTGAGCTCTCTACCCAGGGCTTATAGAAAATGGGCAAGAGAAGGTAACCTGCATTAGAGGACGTTGGGCTAGCTACCTGCCACCGTAGTGTTGCTGCACGGCCTGTGAAGCGAGCTTTCCCGTTCGCATGTTAGTCCTTCTACCTACCCTGATTCATGTGACTAACAGTTTCATGCCGGCTTCCCCGCAGAGAGACTGAGCTCTTGAGGCAGAAACTAGACTGGATGGCTATCTGGCGGCTGGGAATGTGGCTCAGTGGCAAAGCAAATGCGAGGTGCCGGGTTCTGTCCTAGCAGTGAAGAAAGCACCAACAACCCAAACAGACAACCCCCACAACTCTGCTGCAGTCTCAGGGCTCCCCATTGTGTCCGCTGTGTAGACATTTGCTTCTTTTCAAATAAGCACTCTAAATCTGCCCTGGACCACCTCACCACAACCTCATCCCTCCCTTGTGAGTTTCTGGTGCGGTTGCCCCCGCCCTTCACTCAGCAAAGTTTGGGTCCTGGCCGTTGAATCCCAAGATAGAAAACACATAGTGTGAGGCCTCCAGCACTCGCTAGCGATCAGACTTAGGGCCTCAGCCAAACCCCTTATCACTATCCTATAGAGCCAGCCCTAGGAGCCAGAATTGGGACGTGAACCTCAATAGTGACACCTGGCCAGGGCAACCTGTGCTGTCCTGTGCTGACTGAGTGCGGAATCCTCTGGAAAGTGAGCCCTGGCTGGGAAAGAGTGAGAGAATGGACCTGGAGTCCTGATCTCCCTGCCTGTCTTCACCATCATTGAGCTTCTAAATTATCATTTTCATTTGAGAGGGGATAGCCACTATGACTGAGATATAAAACATATACCTTATGAACTGTCCTTTAAATCAGTATATTCTTGGGGCTTGGGTATGTTGGTCAGTTGGTAGAGTGTTTGCCTAATATGCATGAGGTCCTGGGCTTGATCCCCAGCCTCTCATAAAATCAGACGTGGTGGGTGGTGCACACTTGCAGTCCCAGCACTTAGGAGATGAAGGCAGGAGAGTCGTGAGTTCAAGGTCATTTTCTACCTGGAATAGGTGAGTTCATCTCAAAAAGTAAAATGGTTTAATGTGATAATTTAAAAATGTATTCACCAGGTTGGGTGGTGGTGGTACATGCCTTTAATCCCAGCACTTGGGAGGCAGAGACAGATGGATCTCTGTGAGTTCGAGGCCAGCCTGGTCTACAGAGAGAGTGGTCTTTTCTGGCTGGCTTCTCTCTTCTAGTGTAAGGTTCCCAAGGCTCATCCTCACTGGAGCATGTGTCAGAACTTCTTTCTGCCCGATACACCGTCTGGAAAGAGCATGTTGTTCCCACGCCATCTACTCGTGGGTGTGTGGGCTGGTGCCCTTAGGATCAGGAGAATAGTGTTGTTGTCAACATTTGTGTGCGGCTTGTTATGATAATGTCAGTTTTCAGTTGTTTGGGGGTATCTGCCTGGAAGGAGAATTGCTAGCTCCCATGGTGACTCTCTTTAGTAATACTCTCTGTGTATGTGGCATATTCGTGTGTGTCAGTGGATATGGAGGACTTTGACATCAGATCTCCACCCTGTTGGGTTTTTTTTTTTAGACACAGTCTTTTCCACTGAATACAGAGCTACTTTGCTTGACCAGCAAGTCCCTCAGGGTCCTCCTGCTTTTACTTAGCAGCGCGCTTACAGGTGCATGCCCCTCATAGCATCTGCTCACCTGTATTCTTCTGTCAAGGTGGCGGACCTCTTCGAGACTCAGCTGTGAATGTCACCAACAGTGTGAGCTTGGATAGGGCAAGGCAAATGTTGTGACTGGTGTCCAGTACCTGCTGGTCTGCCCTGTAGCATGCTGGGCAGGAAGGAATTGAAGGTGCATGTTAGACCATAAGGAAGCGGCAGCTTCCTCCACCGCCTCCTTCCACTGCGCACTGTGCTGTCCCCAAAGGAGAGCCACTGAGGGCAAAGAACAGGCCTTGCAGAGAGGGCCTCAAGGTCTGTGCTTCTGGGGAGCCAATAGTTATTGATGGCTTTGAAGCCACTGGAAGGAAGTGGAGGCAGCTGGGTTTTTTTTTTTTCCCTCAATGAGACCCTAATATTCCACCCCCCCCCCCCACACACACACACAGAGGGGAGAGGACAGCCAGGTTAATGGAGGTTGGTGACTACCTTGGGATCTACCCTCATGCCAGGCCGGAGTGTTACGTTTCAAAGTCTTCCCAGCAGAAAGGGTCATCCCAGCCAGCACTGATGGTAAATGGTTCTTTCTCAGATAATGAAGTGCAGGACATGGCAGGAAGCTGCTTTGAAGTGAGCGGTGACTCCAGCTTCTGATTATCCGGCGACAGATGGCAGTTGTGAGTGGTGACAGATTCCAGATAGAGAGGTCCGTGGCCAGCTCAAAGGCAGTGCAGGGGAAGGAGAACAGGGGCTAGGATTGTTCTTCAGGGAGCTGGGTTACCCTCGGTGGTAACAAAGGGTTTACCTTCTTCCCTTCTTGGTGAGAAACCATTGGAGGACAGTGAGAGCTGCAGCCAGGCACAACAGTGCACCCCTCTGGCTCCAGCTATTGAGGAGCTGAGGCAGGAGAGTCGGTTAAGCCTACAGGTTTGTGCCCAGCCTGGGCCAAAGAAAACTAAATAAATAAATAAATAAATAAATAAAGCTCCAGTTGCACAGGACATGGTATGCCCTGAGTAACTCCCTTCTAGGGAGTGCTGGAGATTGCGGGGTGCCAGTTAATCGCGCTTGGCTGCTTGGTGCCTTGCTTTGGGGTAGATTAACGCTGCCCACGTGAACACCAGGTGAATGTGTGTGCAGCAGTCAGGTGTGTGTTGACACCCTCTCTAACCCTTCAGCCCCTTGAAGGCCATGGAGGTAAGTCTTGTATGACATATGCCCCAGACCTTGTCCATGCTGGCTCACTGGGTGACTGGATGGATGTCCTGTTCTGAAATAGGTCTGGACTCTAAGTCACCCAGCTCATCTTAATAGAACGGGCCTCTGTGGCAGAAGCACATCCCGAAGAACTTCTGTAGTACTGAAACCTTGTTTTCAAAACAGCTCTTCATTTTGAAAACTCACACATTCTTACACACATGAACACACTTCAAGAGTTTCAAAGTTAATGCAGCTACTCAAAACTAGTGTCCTTGAGAGGACTAAAGTGTTTCTTCTCGGACTTGAGAACTAGCCTGGGCCTGGACATGAGAGCTGGGCTTCACTGACAGCCCGCTCACTACTCTTACACTTGGCTGGGTCTTCTCCACTCTCCTCCATAGAACCAGAATGAAATCAAAACATGTTTTGGCTCCTGTTGGACCTGGGGTGGACAAGGAAGAGACAGCCTGGATTCTGCCCATGCCCAGCCTGTCATGTGGCAGATCCCATCTTTGATTTCTGACTGTGGAATATGGATTTTTTTTAGTGTGTTTTCTTTGTTTGGGTTTTTTGTTTTGTTTTGTTATTGGTACAGGGTTTCTCTGTGTAACCCTGGCTGTACTTGAACTCACTCTGTAAGCCAGGCTGGTCTCAAACATACAGAGATCCACCTGCCTCTGCCCCCCCACCCCGAGTGCTGGGATTAATGGCGTGCACCACCACTGCCTGGCAAACTTTTTTATGGTGACATTTAACATGCTAAAATCCCTTGCGGTATCTGGGGTCATTCTCTGAGACTTGCCCTGGATTTGTAGATGATTGCAGTGTGTGTCATCTCAGACACATGATCTTGGCAGGTTTCCAGGTACAAGAATGACAAATGTGTGCTTTCATATATATGTACATTCAAATGAAGAAAAAATCAAAGATTTTAGATAGTTAAACATAAAACCATAGAACATAAAAAAAAAAGTCTTTAGAATGAAAGTTAAGACAAGCCAGGACATTCTTGCAAATCAGTTATGATAAAAACTTAAGCTGTGGAAGGTTCCAAAAATCAATGTGCACTGTAACTCTGTGACTCCTTTAGGCAAAGCCAAGACAAAAGCCAGAAGCCACTTTGCTCTCTGATAACAGACAAAGTGGGGTGGGGGTGGGGGAGCAGCAGTGGGGGGCGGGACGAGACATCAGTCACCCCACCTGGCCTTTGCTTGTAGCAGGGCAGTTGTCCTCAGTCAGTAAGCAAGCCATCCAGTTGCAAATGAGACTGCCACTGGGCCTAGCCTCTGGTAGTGGTGAGAGCTGTTATCCTAGTCCTGTATGGCATTTTAGCCAGGCCACATATAGCTCCAGTGATCCTCTTAGTCATCTCTTTACATTGAGTGGCTTTGGCTACCCATGACAGTACGTGGAAAACTCAAGACATCAGAAGTTCCTAAGCTGTGGGCGCTATGGTGTTTCCAGTAGCATGACCAAGGTGCTTGGCCCCACTGCCTCCTGCCTGGGACATGAATGGTCCTTTTGTTCTGTACATCCATGATGCATACATTGCCCACCCCTCAGTCACTTAGCACCCAGCTCAGTTGTCATGTTGCCTGCCATAGTATCAGGGTGCTCGTGTCTTAGCCTCACAAGAGCCCCAGCCTGCCAGGCTGATGAGGCTGACAGTTTATCTTCCTCTTGTCAGGGTGGTGTGGTTGACTCTCAGTTGCTCCTGTCTCCCATTGCTGCGTCTGATTTATAAAGTGAACTTTATCGTGTGTGTGTGTGTGTATCATGGCCTGTAGAAACCGGCATTTGTAGCGCTCAGCCTGTCTCTGGTTTCAGATTTCCCTAGAAGTCGTGGAGCCTACCACACCCCAGGTAGGAGGCACTGTTGACGCAGCTGGCGCTTAGGTCCCAGGTGCTGTGCTGACCTCTTTATAAAAGTCATTACTTGCAGGCCTTGCAACTGGCCGTGACTTAGGAATAGTGCAGGGGTGGAGGAAGGGTAGGATCTTACTCCCTACACCATACTGCCTCGTACCTGTGGGAAATTATCTCAGAAATTAACTTCGTACCATCTCATGGCATCCAGCCCTGAGCCATCTCAGGGCAAAGTGTCTCATTTACTGCCACAATAATCAGATGATGTGGAAGTGACCACAGTGCCCACATCTCAGGCAGATCAGCTATGTGCTTGCTGAGTTGATGGCTCTTTTGATGTTGTGAGAAAGGGTATCTTGTTGGATGACCAACAGGAGCTCTGAGCATCCTTTTGCATAGTGCGGTGTGGACTAAAGATCTTCATGCATGTGCCCCTTGCCCCCTGGTATCTCTGTTCTTCCTCGGGGAAACTGCACAGCTCAGTCAGTTTCTCCCATTCGCCAGCTTGCAGGTGACACTTCTGCTGCCAGAACGCTGTGATGTAGGGCATACCTCAAGGCTCTACCTTGATGTCTGCCAGGAAGCACAGATCACCAAAGCCTGCCTTTACCAGGCATGGCCTTGTGCACTAAACTGATGGCTTCTGAGAGAATTTCCTCTTCGGGTGGCATTCTCTTAAAGAGAAAAGCAGAATGTCACAATTCACAGAATTCTTTCAGCCATTCCACAAAAAGAAAAATGAGTGAATTCCCATTGCATGTAGTGGTAGGGGTACCTGTTCATGTATCTGTGTTCAGGTGTGTGTGTGCGCACTGGCCAGAGGAAGACATTGAGCGCCTACTTTACCTTTCTCTTCTCTCTTCTCTTGAGGCAGGGACTCTTACAGAACCTAGACATAGGCTGATAGCCAGCAAACCCCAGAGATCTTCCTGTCTTCATACTCCGCCCCCACTCCCAGTGCCCACAATTGTCACATGGGTTCTGGGGATTTAAACCCAAGTCCTCAGGCTTGTCCAGCATCTCTGGGACCTGCTGAGCCATTGTGAATTCCCACTTTGTAAAAAAAGACACCAAAATCCCACCCAACCCCATTTTTTTTTCGGCTCAAGGACATATAAAATTTAACAGATAGGATCTACCCAGTAAGGTCATGAGTATTCTCATGAAGTGCCCTTGGAAGACAGAAGGCAGCCCCTAACTACCTGTGGCAGCCACACACAGGTAGGTGGCTACCTGTGGCTACCTGTGAGCCACTCACAGGAGGTGGCTCATTCTCCCTTCTTCAGTGTGTGCAAGCTTGTGGGGCGTGTTTTGACAGTCACCCTGCACACTATACCCCCATTCTCCTGAGACTGTCCTATTTGAAGCACAAGCAGTGCCTCCATTAGCGGCTCACACTTGTGAGGATGTTACCGTTTGAACTATAAGACCCTGAGGGAAGAGGAGGCCTGGGGTGGGCTGTGGAAGCCTGGGAAGAAGGACCAGGAGAGGTGGGCAGATAAGATGCTAGGAGGAGAATGAGGACTGTCTGGGATGAGCCTGCCCTGGGGTTCTTGCCCCTTCTGGAATGCCAGCTGCCTCTCTCCGGTCATCTGACACTGTCCTCTGTCCTGTGCACAAGTTGTGTGGGCTTCACGACAGTGGTTGGGCATTTCTCCACCCTGGATGGGACATTTCCCATGACTTCTTATTACCACCCTGGCTCATCTTCTGCATTTACCCAAGATGCCCAGATTACCTTCCTGGTACCATTTCTAAATTATTTCCAGATTCTTCAAGAGATACAAAGCCATCTTGAATTGTCACTGGGAAACACAGGTAGCATGCAGCTCAAATTCCTCATGCTTACAGCAGGAGAACAGAGACGGGGTCTTTTCCTGCAGATGAGAGTCTCTCAAGATGCAGGATCATGATGGCCTGAAACAGAACATCGAGAATCCAAAGAGAAATGGCCCACATCTTCTCTAACCCCGAATAAAAGGCCTTGTCCCAGGATGAGGCCTGTGACCTCGTGTGGCCAAAGTTAAGAAAAAGGCCATTCCCAAAGACAGATCTGTGGCCACCAGAGAGCTCCTCAGTAGAAGCACGACAACATGAGTTAAGCATCAGGACCAAGCTGAAAAATAAGACTAGAATATTTTTTTACTGCGTGTGTTGTCAGGAGACCTTTCCTAACTGGCTTCCCTCATCCAGCTCTCCTGATGATCTAGGCGATGGTTGCCTGAGTGTGTGGCCGGGGAATGCTGGGTGCTCTCAGCTGGTGGATGACTTTCTAGATTCCCTCTAATTTCCGTGGCCACCAGCTGAGGCAGATACCTTCCAAGAGTCATTCAGGTTTCCTGCCAAACTGCCAGATAGAATTGTTGTCATTATACAATGTAATTAAGATCTCTAAATGAAAAATGAATGCCGGAAATCAGTTTTTATGAAACCAAAATTGAGTTTGGAAAGATTTGATGGCAGCAAGTGGCTGGAATTGCTGCTCTCTGTAGTAGGGGCAAGGCGACTACAGAGGAGGTTCTAGAACTGCCTCCCCACACTCAAGTTTTAGTTCCATGGGGCTGGAGTGATAGTCAGAGGGTAAAGAGCTGATCCACAGCATGAGGACCTGAAGTCAGATTCCCAGCGCCCATGTAAAAGTGTGTGTGTGTGTGTGTGTGTGTGTGTGTGTGTGTGTGTGACTGTATGTGTAAGTGTAGTTGAGATACCTCAGAAAGTTCAAGAGCTTTGTAAAGGCCTAGCCTATCAGAAAGAGCTTGTGTGATTGGCTTTTTGTCAGAGTTGGACTGTTGCGGGGGGGGGGGGGGGGGGGGGGGGGGGGGGGGGGGGGGGGGGGGGGGGGGGGGGGAGTAGCAGTGACCGACAGTCCCCTGCAAGCTGCAAGGACCTCTAGGCATCCAAGCCCAGAATGGATCTGTCCACAGCTTTGCTCTCTGGAGCATATTCTAGAAATTGGTACAATATTCCTTATTTGTGTCTTCCACAGTGGGCAGTGAAATTTAACTTTAATTCTATTTAGAGGCATCTGGAGTCTAGTGAGCGTTTCTGGCTCTGTTTTAGAATCTAAAGTCTGTGGCTTATTACTAATGTGGAGGATGGAATGATCCTGTGGGCACCAGAGGACGGGCTCCACCAACCAGCTGCTGTCGCTAGAGCGAAACGCAGCCACACACATCACAGGAACTGTTACTACAAGGCAGCGGGCTTACAGTGGGGGAGAGATGGTCACAGCAGCCGGGGATTTGTGACTCGCTGAATTCTGAATGAAACATAAGTATGTTTTCCCACATCTTAATTGTGGACCCCAGAAGGAGAAGGTGAGAAAATTCTTCGGCACAGTCTAGAATGCCGAGCTACTAGTTGCCAGTTCTGTGTCCGAGTCCCCGGCACCAGAGCCTTGCTTGGCAGCCACATAAAGCAGTCACTCACCCCCATGTGTGGGGCCAAGGTAGTTATTGCCTTGTTGTTCAGTCAGAGACAAATGAAGCTCCTTGAGTCTTCTGGAGGGCTGCATGGTGTCATGGAAGAAGCAGAGAGAGGGACAGCGCCTGCCTGGTGAGGTGCTTGTGAGCACTGGCCTCTTGGAAGTGCCTCTCACCTCTGAGGCCTCGCCAGTGCTCTTTTATGAAGTGTGGGACTGGACAGAGGGCTGTGCTAAGGATGACAGCGTGTCAAGTGTCATCTGTAGGAATCAAGTGTCCCCTGGCATCAGGGTCACAGCTTGGACCACAGACCTCAGGATCTGCTGTTGTCCCACAGGGAGGGCTTTGGAACAAAGGGGCTCTGTTCCTTGGTCTTTAGTTTCTCAGGAAACTAAAGAGAAGCTGGGGAATTCTTAGGAACAGGCAGAAATCAGGCAGCTCCGGGTTTAAATTCGGGTCTCAGGATTTGGACATGCTTGAGCGCCTCGCCCTGTTGACCTTCAATAGGGACGGGCGCCCACAGCTCCAGTTTGGTTTTTAGTTTCAGTTTTGTTTCCTGCAGTGCTGGGGATCAAACCCAGACCCTCACACACACAACTGGCCCCTCTTTACTCCTCCTTTGTTCTGGTCATGGCTCTTAGCACTGTTTGGAATCGTTTATCTGCCTGTGTTTATGATCCGTCTCTCACTCAGCCCCACGAAGATGCCATTCACAAGACAGCAAAGGTTTTATTTCCCCACTTTACATGTCACGCCTCAGATGGTGACTAATGTCTTGTTATTTATTCCTCCCACCTTTGACTTCTCTTATTTCAAAATAATACAGAATTTAAAAAGCTCTCCTCCGCTGCTGCCACAGCTGAGGTTCCATACAGTAGTTGCTCAGAAATGCCAGGATTCTTACAGTGTGGCTGCTTTTCTGAAATACTCACTCAGCCTTGGATGGCACAGTTAACCTGTGACATCAGAAGAATGACAGGCAGATGTCTGACTGGGGAATTCAGCGGGGGGAGGGGAGCATGACTTTCCACCCTGCTTACCCTTTGAGGTATGACTGGACAGCACTCAGAAAGGCCTCAGGTTTCCATGTCTCTAGGAAGGTATTTAGCAAACTATTTTTAAACCATTTGGAGTTGGTACAAATCACCACAGGATTCTGCAGGCTCGGAGTAAGTTCAGAAAGAGAGTGGACTGGAAGTGGGGCTAAGTGAGAGAATGGGCCACCTGACTTTCCCAAGGGGCAGATCCTTTGTGTCCTGTCCTTCCCACTTCCCCTGCCTTTGCTGCTCTAGTGCTCCCAGTCCATCTTCTTAGGTGGCCCCTCCCACCGTGTGTGTGTGTACTTAGCTGTGCTCACACTATAGATGCTGTCGACAAGAGGTCTTATGTTGCTCTGCACCTTATGTTTTATGTCTTGAGACACAGACCACCACATCCAGCTTCTTTGTGGGTGCTGGGGATTGAGCTCAGATCCTCATGCTCACACAGAGAGCACTTTACCCACCCAGCCCTCACCCTACCCCCTGTGAGGTTCTTTTTCACTAAAATTGCAAAAGTTTCCACGGCCACTCAGGCACTGGGCTGCTCAAGAGAAGTGGACATCTGAATGTCTGGTTCCTTGAGTGAGTTCCTGTCAATCATTAGTCCTCCCCCTGCAGAGAAGCAGCATTCTTGGCTGTGAATTACATCATGGAAAAAGGTGAGCCACAGCAGAAAGCGCTGTCAGCCCGCCTACCTCATTCTCTCCAGCCCTGTGACCTGTTTCTCGCACTTCGTATAGGACTCTAGGCACATTTGATGGTTTGGGGAAGGGGCGGGCCCTTTCTCACCCGATGGGTTGGGAAGGACTTGGGTTCATCTGAGGCTCAACAGATGCCATCTTGGTCTGGTGTGGTTATCACAGTCCCCCGAGTGGACTCATGTGCTTGTGACGTCTGTGACAGTGTAACTGTGCACTGCGAGGGCCGTGCTCTGTGTGTGGGTAGCCAGTGGACATGCTAGAGCAGCCGCATCTGCCCTGTCTTGTCGGGCTTTGCATTATGGCCCTCTCTCATCTCTCAGGGAGTGTGCTCATTTGCACCATTAAGCCAGGCCCAGTGGTAATCAAGCCCTGACTTGTTAGCAGAAGGTGGCCTGGTAGAAGGTAGTTAGATGGCAGAACTAACAATGCCACTAACAAGATGTCCCTGCAGATCTGCGTTAAGGATAAATGTAAAGTCACACCAGAAGACCTGCTGTTTTTAGTCCACTGACTCTCTGTCTCTCTCTTTCCGTGTGTGTGTGTGTGTGTGTGTGTGTGTGTGTGTGTGTGTGTGTGATTTTGAACATGGGGTCTATCACATACTAGGCAAATATTTTACCACTTAGCTATACCCTCTAGCCTCTCTTTACTTTGAGGCCTTGCCCCATGGCTGAGGCTGGCATTGAACTCAATAAAAGCTTACATTGATGGCTGACTCTGTGTGTGTTGATGGATGGATGGATGGATGGATGGATGGATGGATGGATGCGTGGGTGGGTGGATGCGTGGGTGGGTGGGTGGGTGGGTGGATGGATGGAAGCATAAGGATAGACAGATGGGTACATGGATGGGTGGATAGATGGATGCATGGATGGACAGATGTGTGAATAGGTGGGTGGGTAGACAGACAGATGGATGGACGCATGAATTGGTGGGTGTTTGGTGGGTGGATGGACGGATGGATGCATGAATGGGGTGGGTGGGTGGATGGGTGGCTGGATAGATGGTTGGATGGATAAGTGCATGGATGGGGTAGATGGATGATTGGGTGGGTGGGTGGGCGGATAAGTGCACGTTTGATTATTGGCCGGGAACTAAAGATGAAAGATCAGGGGTACTTCTGCACACAACTTCACAATACAGTTGTCTCATTCACATTAAAGAGGTCTGGGCTCAGTAATGTGTCTCACTCCAATCTTTTTTGGTTTGTGTCTTTGTTGTTTTGTTTTAAAAAAAAAAAAAAACTCAGGAAAATGCTATTCTAGACGTGACTTTGTTTCTGTAATACAACACTGACCGACAGCTCAGGGAAGGGAGGGGCTTATTTCAGTGTACAAAGACAGTCTGTTGGGAGGGAAGTCAGGGCCAGAGCTGAAGCAGAGGCCATGGAAGAACGCTTACTGACTTGCTCTCCATGGCTTGCTTGGGCTGCTTTCTTATTCATCCAGGGCAGGTGGTCCTGGGATGTGGTGGCACCACCACAGTGGGCTGGGCCCTCTCACACCAATTATTAATCAAGAAAATGCCTCACAGACATGCCCATAGGCCAGTCTGTTGGATGCAGTTCCTCAGGTGAGGTCCCTCTTCCCAGGTGACTCTGGTTTGTGTAAAGCCACAAAAAAAAAAAAAAACAACTAAGCAGCAAAAGTATGAAATGAGCGGTGGTGGCGCACACCTTTAATCTCAGCCTTCAGAAGACAGAGGCAGGCAGATCTCTGTGAGTTCAGGCCAGCCTGGGCTACGTAGTGAGTTCCAGGATAGCCTGGACTACGCAAAGAAGCCCTGTCTCAAAAAACTGGAAAAAAGGGGGGGGGGTGGAGTACATAATGAGTTCCTCTTACAAATGGCTTCCCCGGAACTGACTCTCCAGGGTTCCTGTGCTAGTCAGCCTGTGATCAGGATGAGGCCCTGCCAGGATTTTAACCCAGGCCTTAACTCTGGAGTTCTGGAGGAAATCACTACTAGATCCAGGCATTCAAACTGTGAGCTTCTCATCCCTGCCGTTGCATGGCTGTGACCTTGTAACGTGGCAGCCACAGCTCAGGGACCTCTTCAAACAGCTAATCCCCTGAGCCTGTTAGTGCTGACCTGCTGGACTGGCTCTCCAGGGACCCCATCAGGGTGGTGGGGAGAGAGTAGCTCGCTGGCCGGGTTTGGGAGATGTCCCAGCAGCAGTAATAACAAGGAGCAGTAGCCCATGTGTGTCATGTGACCCAAGAGTCAGGAAGAGATTGGTGAATTTTTTTTTCATTGTTGTGCCTATGGAAGGGCCAAGCAAGCAGAACAATCTGTGTCCACCATGACTATTTCCTGTGTCTTTTGTGGCTTGCCTCTTGTTATGGAACAGCAGTCTACACGGGGCGCTAACTCCCAGGATATTGGTGGTGGCGGAGCCTTGGAATGTCAAGGGGAGTGATTTGCGTGTCGCTGTTTGTGATGACTGGCATTTTGCTACCTCAAGGAATGCATATGTACTGTACACATATGTACTGAAGCTTGCTCCTGTGACTTCTCACACGCTACCTACATTTAGAGCAGATGCCATTTAGGAGGCCAGGCTTGGTGGCATTTACTTGGAGGAGCCACCAGTCTGCAGTCCCTGTGCTGCTTCCCACAGGCACCCTTCACTCTGCTCAAACCATAAATCCCCGTGTTTCCAGCCCT
Organism: Alexandromys fortis; assembly: GCF_014885135.2. Taxonomy (NCBI): domain Eukaryota; kingdom Metazoa; phylum Chordata; class Mammalia; order Rodentia; family Cricetidae; genus Alexandromys; species Alexandromys fortis. The sequence continues at coordinate 4,461,967 of NW_026067943.1, forward strand.
ACTCCACTGGGCAATGATAATGTAACGTTAGAGCCCTCTGAGCCCTGTTTCCTCTCTTCCTGTAGGTAATCTGTGGTTTTGTGCTGTTGTCAGTATCTTAGCTTTCTTTTTTCCTACAGTAAAATACCTCAGACACTGAGCATAAAAAGAGGGGCCATTTTCTTCAGTTCATCTTTAGAAGTTTCTCTCAGTTGGCCTGGGGTAGGGAAGCACAGCATGGCGGTAGTGTGGGTGGGACAAGGTGTTCACATCACAAAGAGAAAGAGAGAGATGAGATGGGGGGGGGTCCCTAAAGAGGAACTCCCAGCAACCTACCCTCCACCCATCAGGCCAACTTTCAGTAGTACTGTGGGCCTTCCAAAACATTCAAGAATCAAACAAGCATCCAGTAGAGTGAGCCTCAGGTGGCCTGAACATCATCCAGTGTGCTCGGTATCCTGTGGGCTCAGCATCCGGTGGGCTCAGCATGCTTTCTTCCAGGGCAACCACGCAGCATTTTCTCCAGTCAGGATTGGTGGGGAGACACTTGATGAGCCAGACACTGTACACCAAGACTCCATCAGCTGTACCTCAGCTCAACAAAGAAAGGGCAAGTTCCTGAAGGAGAGTGGATATTCTTTGTGGAAATTCGTTAGCCAGAACAAAATCGCCCCTCCCAGAGTCCATTCAATTAGAGTTTCAGGGCCATGAAGAAATGGTCAGGCCAGGGACCCTACTCCAGGAAGTCCTCCCAGGTACCCGTGAAGGAAGCTTCTGGCCCTGCTTTTAAGACTGTTTGTAGTTAAGCAATTTCTGATAAAACCATCACGGCCTTAAAGCCAATACCCACACCTTCCAGTGCTGGGGATAGACCCGAGGGCTCCTATACTGAGCTGGCTCTGCCACTAAGCTCCACCCCCTAGGCCGCTGACTTATAGTCACTGCCACCATTTGCTAGTTAGAGTTCCCTAAAATCCCTGGTGCATTATCTACCTGCTGGCTCACTCCCCTGTCCTGACAAGCCTCAGATTTCCCCTTGTTCTCTGCCCTCAGCAGAGTCCACCCTGGGCCGTGTCTGGACTGTTGTCCAGGTCTTTATTTCCAAATAAAAGTCCTGTGTTAGAGATTCATCAGTATGTTTTGATTGCGTCTTGGCAACATAGAATCTCACAAAAATGTCTGTGTCAGAAATGAATTCCTTCACTCTCTCCTAGGCCAGTGCACAGATAGCACGGTCGTGAAAAGTCTGGCTTGGCCTGTGTGTTGCCCACCCCAAGCCAGTAGGTGTTTTCCCCCTGATGTCTGCTCATTTCTGTCCCTTGTGTCACATACACATACCCATGCTGAGACACTGGGACGGACCAAATCCACAGTGGGGTAGAATTCTCTCCGGATGCTCAGGGTCATTCTCCATTGTGACTTTCCAAGGGCTGGAGGGTCCCAGAAGCCCTGCTGCGGTGGGACCCGCCCGTCGTCTCCGCCCGTCGTCTCCGCCCCTCTGCACACGGAGTCTGCATCTGGCCTCTCTGTAGCAACAGTTCCTGGTTCAGGGTTTGCTTTGCCTCTTCTTTGAACTTGAAAGGACTTAAGCATTTGGAGTCTGTGGTGTTTGCCTCTGGCCAGGCCACATATGAGCTTGCAGAAAATGGCTGTCATTCCAGAAGTCTGTGTCACCCAATCCCCCCCACCCCCAACTCCACTTCAGCAGGGCTGGAACTGCCCACCACCCCATGTAAACATGGTGGGCTTTGCTTCCCCACCCAGCCCTTAGCTAAGCACTCTAGACTGAGAGTCATTCAAAGCAAAGTCATTCAATGGGGAGTTCCTGTCAGAATATAATCAGACTTCCCAGAGCCGCAGTCCTGGCCTAGCAAAGGGAGAGCGGGAAGATGAACAGGACGAGCAGGAGAAAGGTGCCTGCCGTGAGGTAGATGGAGACATAACTCACTCTGTTCCCAATGATATTAGACACATCAAATCCTCTTCCCATTTATTTTATTTTAGCCAAGTATTCTTGTCCAAAATGAAAATCAGATGTTTTTCTTCTTCTTCTTTCCCCCCAAAGCAAACGGTCACAAACACTTACTTAGCGTAATTTACTAGAGCCTTTTCCTAAAGGGACATTTATGTTGCTTTCTTTTATGCACGCAGTAACTTTTGATCAAAACATGACTCCACTCCCTCATTTAGCGTGGAGCATGTGGATTAAAGGCCTCTTTGAATCTTAAATACAGATTATGGCTCTCGTTCCCTTTAAGCAAACCGCCATAAAACCCTGGCCTCTCTCCAGCTTTCTTCATTAAAGCTCTGTTTAGTAGTGTGTTTTCGGATGGCAGTCATTAAATGATGTTAGCACAATGAGCACTTGATTATAATTATTTATCTGGCAATCGGTTATTGAAGCAGTTCGGTGGTGTAATTCAAAGGGAGCATGCTGGTACCTGCCAGCATCTTCCAGATCTCTGGCCCTGGTGAGCAGGAGGAAGCTGATACGAACACAGACAGAGCGGCTCAAGCCTTTCCCTGAGTGGATGCTTTTATGCTCTCTAATCTGGCTCTTAGCCTTTCTTGTTCCGTAAGGTAAACGAACAAAGATGATGAAATAAGATATAGGCTCTAAACTCCTGAATCAATAGATACATTTTAGGTTGGTAGGGTATTTAGATAAAATAAATATTTAAATGTTTTTATACTTTTTGTTACCGTTAACCCACGCACGAGAAAATTTACAGTTTTTGTGTGCACATGTGTGTACACACGAGTGTGGAGGTCAGCGGGCAATCTTGAGCATCAGTTCTCATGTTCTAGCTAATTTGAGGCAGGGTCTCTTTTGGCTGGCACATATGGGAGACTAGCTGGCCCATGAGCTCGCGGGGACTCTCCTGGTTCCATCTTCCACCTCGCTGAGACAGTAACGGAATTATGGGCACTTGCTACCACTTGGGGTTCTAGGGATCCAAATTTGGTTCCTTAGCATTTGTGAGGCAGTTTCTTTACTCACTACTCTATCTCCTCAGCCTCAGCATTTATTTTGGGGTGCTACAAAACCTATAGTCGGTGTGAGTGATCAGTGGTACCCATCATAAAGAACAGGGTGGTCCTGCCGTTCAGAAGCCTCACTTAACTCGGGCTCTTCCAGTTGTTTGACACATTTTAACCAATGGAAGTGAAAATTGTCTTTCTTACGGAGCTGGGATGTTGGATCTGCTCGTGGATTAAAATAGTGGCAGAAACTGGGGCTCCAGACTCAGTTCTCTGTTGATCTCACCTGAGCCTGGGTGCAGGCTTCATTCTGAAGGGACTCACCCTGCCTTTTCTCTGTGGCAGGGACTTGAGCCGCCAGCAGCCACAGGGTCCCCGGTGGAGGGTAACAGTCTTCACCTTCTGATCACCAGTATCTAGACACCAGTTCAGGGGGCTGGGGTGCAGCTCTATGTCAGAGCCCTTGCCTGGCTTACATGAGGCCTAGGTTCAGTCCCTAATGCTTCTAAAAGTAGGAAGGGAGGGAGGGAAGGAGGAAGGGAGGGAGGGAGGGAGGGAGGGAGGGAGGAAGGAAGGAAGGAAGGAAGGAAGGAAGGAAGGAAGGAAGGAAAAAATGAAAGAAGAAAAAAGTACAGAAAAGACCCAGATTGGCCCCATTGGATTGTATATCTACCCTCTTGACCAATCCCCATGTCCATGGAAATAGTACATGCGATGTTATAGTTTTATATATAGTACATGTTATTCTTGTGGGTAGGACAAGGAAGATGGAGCCCTGGAATTGACAGGCCTGTTAGTTAGAAACAATAGTTTGTTCCTGTAAGTGATATACCTGTGACTGAGAAAAAAAGTCCAGAATTATTAGTAAAAAAAGTTAACCGGAAATTGTCAAACTGTCACCCCCAAAATTCTTTAAATGTCTCCCAAAGTGAATTTTGACATTTCACTTAGAAACATGCCACCTTGTGAGACCCAAGTTTAAAAACAAGTTTCTGTGTGCATCTCAAATGATACTCTTGTCTAATCTCAGTTTATCTCCAAGTCCCTCTATATCGTGGCCTAGGGAGAGGATCACAAAGAGACAAACCAGGAGGAATCAGACTTGCCTCCACCAAGGGCTTGGCGCCATAACTGTGCTAGCATTGAGCCAAGCAGGATTTGGGGTTCTAAGAAGTGCTGTCCTCAGCCACCTCGGTGCTTGGATCACTTGTAAGAGTCGCAATGATAAAATTCTGCCTCTCTTGGTTTGCTTCCTTCTTTGAAACTGTTGCTACAAAGGCAAAAAGCCTTTAAAAGCCAATTTAAAGAGCAAGAGGCTTGAAAACACATAAGAGCAACTGGAAAAAGTCACATGTATATATAAGCGTACGTGTGTGTGTGTGTGTGCGCACACACACACACACACACACACACACCACAAACATGATCTAACCAGTCTTGCTTACCAGGAGGGTTATAAAGTGCCTTATTTACTAGGCTAACAAGGAAGACAGTTGCAATGTACAAGCTCAGACTTGAATAAAAATAGTCATTCTCAATTTCCCATTTCTCTTACTAATGTATGTTTATTATTCGCTAAGTATTTAATGCGTACAGCTGAGCCGTTTAAGCTCCAGGTAACTCAAGTGACTAATAGACCCCCAAGCTGAACACACAGGGAGAAGAAGCCAGAGTATTCTTATGTGTGGATATTTGCACACACACAGGCTCTTTTTGAATTTGTGGATGTTGGCCACAGCCCGAGAGGTTTCTTGGGAATCTAATCTTCTCAATGGCAAGCTCCAGCGTTGCCCTTGCCAGGAGTTTAGTTCATGTGGACCTGGTGCCAATTTTCTTTTCACATATGTGAAGTAACATTTTGGCACCCAGCAAACACACCAACGCCTCAGCAAAGACTGGAGCTGTTCAGAAAGCAAAGTGGACGTGTTCGGAACCAATCCTCTTCAGGTGAACTGGGTTGGAATTAAATGTCGCAAGAGACTCCTATATCTGTGCGACTGCAGATGTCAAAGGTCACGGCAATAAAGTATTTTTGTTTTATAGAGTTGTTCTTGGAAAGGCCATAGACCATATGACAGCAGTATGCCCATGCCAGCACCAAATCCAAACACCATAAAGTTACATCCAAAGCCTTGCAAGTCATCGGGCTCCTCTCTCAGAGCATGGCACCGCCCCTGCTGGTCCCAGCTCAGCATGCTTTCCCAGTCCCAGATTCCAAAGCTGGAGCCCAAAGTGATGTGTCCCCAGAAACATGGAGGAGAAACTTCAGCCAGCAGTGGTAGATAGATCAAAAGCTGAAGATACCAGCCTTGGAGCTTTGCAAGTGACTGCCACATCATGTGTGTGTGTGTGTGTGTGTGTGTGTGTGTGTGTGTGTGTGTGTGTGTGTGTGTGTTTGTGTGTGTGTGTACATGCGTGTGTGATCTTTCATTGGTTTCTTAAAACTTAGCTCCCCTCCCTTGGACCGATACCTCCATGTCACCTTCTACACCAGGGATATTTATCTTCCAAATGACAAAATACTGCAGTAAAGGGGTCACTTGCCCAAGATTTTTAGGCTCCTGTTGTGCGCTGGGATCCATCAAAAGCCTTGTGGCTCCCCACATCTCCTAAAGAACTGCAAATAGGTGACCTGAGTAGCCTTTGCTCACCCAAAACACCTCAGTGGATTTCCATCCCAAGGTCACTGCTGTGTGCACAGACCCACCAACCACGGCTAGCTTTCCACGGAAGGAAATTATGGCCAGTAAGGGTGGAATGGTTATCCACCTGAGAGCTCAGCCAACAGCTGGACTCTTAACTGGCCAGCCTTTCCCCTCCCCTGCAGCACTGGGCCCAGCTCCCAGCTGCTAACATGTCTGAAGAGAGCAGGAGGCCTCAGTCACAGAAGACGATTGGAGTCGATGTCAGAAGTACAAACAAGCCATAAATTACACTCTGTTCTCAGCAGCGCGGCCACTGCTTGTTAGCTGTGGGGAAGAACGGGCTCCCTTTAATCTGTCTTATTTATGCTAGATGAGAGGTGATATTCTTTTCTTTTTGGCAATGCTGTCATCTTGTATAATTATAAAATCAGGTTTTCTCCACTGAGTATTTTTGACCAATTCTTGGACTTCTCTGTTCAGAGCCCCGTGTTAGCTACTATTAGAGACAGGAGCCTGTGATCAGCAGGTGGGAACCTTCAGCCGAGGAAGAGAAAATTCTGGAGAGGGGTGGTGTGATGTTGGCACAGCAGTGTGGATGTAGTTAATGCCCCTGAGCTGGACATTTAAAAAAATCAATGTCGTGTGTGCAGCACACAGGGTACATTTTACCACGGTGGAACAGAATCAAGATCTTGCCACTTTGTTTTAAAGTCAAAGTTCATCATGTATTTGCTGTAAGGTTGTTTTGTTTTTGTTTTTGTTTTTTAGTTTTATTTGTGAGTGAATGTGTTTGCCTGAATGTGTGTATGTTCACCAGGTGCATGCAGTGCTCAAACAGGCCAGCAGAGGGTGTGGGATACCCTGGGACTGGAGTTACAGACAGCTGTCAGGCAGGTCATCTGGAAGAGCAGCCAGAGCTCTTAATCATTGAGCCATCTCTCCAGCCCTGTATTTGGGGTACATTTTAGGTTCTATGTCTGTCTGGCAGGGAAATAGAATCTTGCATGGCTACCACAGGACCTGGAATTCCAGGTTTCCTGTGCTTCATAACTGGGTTACTGCTTCAGATTTGTCCAGTTATCAGAGTATCATCTATGCTCCGAAGCTGGAAGTGACGGTCCTTTGCAGCCCAGGAAAGGCCGAACACCCAGCTCTGCCATGTAACTGCTTCCCACAGTGCCAGACTTGGCCAGAGCTTTGGTGAGCTGAGTGTGCCAAGTTCAAACCCACACCTCCTCCCCTCTCAGCCCAGTGGTCAATAAGAGCCCTGTGCCCCAGGTCTTCCGACCTGCCTCTGCTGTTAGCCAGGATCATGGGTTCCACCATCTGTGCAGACTGTAGCATCTTTGTCTGTGGAAATGAGGGCTCTGCCTTTCAGGATGGCCAGGGGCTCAGTCTCCGACACCCCACTGAAGCTCTCATAGGTAGTAAGTCCACGCCACCTCCCTTCCTTGAATATTTCCTCACAAAGGGCTAAACAGTGGGATAGCAGCTTGATCTCTTCTTCCTGATTATAACCCTCGCTTTCTCAGTGTTCTGGGCTCTGCCTGCCTTTGAGCTGGGATGTTCCTGAGGAGGGGATATGTCACTGGAACAGGGAGTGGGTCCTGGCACCCTGCCAGGGGCAGCTGTGGAAATAGCCTGCTCTATGTCTTTGCTGTCTGCCTAAGGTCTCAATGTTACATCTACAGCCCACCTTCTTCAGGACTGGAGCCCTCCTTTGACCTCTTGCCCCTAAGTCTAAGGCTCCCGGGAAGAGGCTTGTCAGCACAGTCCTGGGTCTTTTCCAGCACAGAGGGCCATCAGGCCTCACCAAGAGCTAGAACTGAGGGTGGAGACTAAGGAAAGGACCTGTGTTGGTGGAGCTGCTTTGTGTCCCTTAGTTGACAGCATTGTGGTCCCTATAGAGTACTAGAGAGCCAAAATCTACCCCATCAGCCCAGGGTATTATAAGAGGAGCTGGTGTCCCTGCTCATCAGGACTGTCCAACCCTTCTCTTGTACCTTTGGAGGACTTTGCATTTGTAAGCCCTTAAACGCATAAATCTGAAGTACACTCCTTGCTGAACTGTACCTCTACGTTTGTGCCGGTGGCACCCAGAGCAAGATGTACAGTAGGCTCCTTCCGGTGCCTTTCTCAAACCTCCCTCCAGTCAGTACCCCCGAATTTTCCACCATTCTAAGCTGCATCTTTTCCGCATACAAAGTACCTGTGAAATCTTTCCCATCCATGCTCAGCCCAAAGTCACACCCCTCCTAGGACTTGGGATGTAGGTCAGAGGTAGAACACTTGCCTAATACATGTAGGGCCCTAGAATCAAACTTTGGCACTGGGAGAAACAAATAAACACCCAAAAGCCCAAACCCAGAGTCAGTTAGTGGCTAGTGTGGTGGTAGTTGCGGACATGTTCTTCCCTCCCGTCCTCTACTGTCCCCTCGCCCCCATACTCCAACATGTCTGCTACTCCCCCTCCTGCCCCAGAAACCACATCATAGGGAGGGTGGCATCCCCACCCTCTCTGCTTTGTCAGCTCCATCTCAGAATCTAGAGGAGAAGCAGGCACCAGGGTACTCTGGTGCTCTTTCCAGATGTGGCAGCCTCACAGTTGAGTGTTCCCCACTGCCGACAAAAGCATCCTTACCTTTCCTCCTCCTGACATACCAGTGAGCCCCCAGCACACACCCAACCTGCCTGCCTTCATCAAAGTTCAAGTTTCTTTTGCAGGCCTGGGGCTCCATCTGCAGAATCACCACACTGCCCTCCCCCTCCCCCATGTCGTGTTGAGCATGCTGAGCTGCTGCAGGTGTGAACCGAGATTCTTGGCGCCCACCCGGGCTTGCCCAGCCCTGCTCAAATCTATATTTAGAAGCGGTACTCCATCTGTTTACCTGATGGTAGAGATATCTGCAAAGAAGCTATTATTGTGTTGACATGGGAGACAAACAGGAAACCAGAGGATTTACAGATGTTATCTCCTTAACACAGAGGGTCTCTTACAGCCCCTCAGGATCACACTGTGATAGTACTGCAGAAACACGTTATTGACGAGGTTAGTCTAAGCTTTGCAGGTTTGCAGAGTTCTGAGGGCTAGAGAGAGGAGGCTGGGAGTAACAGAAATGAACACAACAAGAAGGAAATCTGCTGGGGCAGATTTCCTCACGACCATAAAGATATAACATTGTTTGATACAGGGTAGAATTTGATTCAATGCAATAATTCTGCATAAGCATTTATTATATGTATATTATTGTGTAAAGCACAATCTGTGTCCTGCAGGGAAGGAGATAGACCAGGAAGGTTGCGTTCTCAAAACTGTGTTTTTCAAGAAACATTTTTTATTCACGGCAAAGATGAAAACAAAATTGGCATGTCTTAAAGAAATCAGGGTCACAAGTCAGGCATAGTGACACACACCTTTAATCCCAGCACTTGGGAGGCAGAGGCAGGTGCATTTCTGTGAGTTCCAAGCCAGCCTGGGCATCCCAGGGCAGTCAGAAGTACATGGTGAGACCCTGTCTCCTAGAAAGAAAAGGAAGGAAGGGAGGGATAGGAAAGGAAAGAGTGAAAGAAATTCAGGGTGGATGCTGAGCTAGGAAGTTCTGAGACCCAGGTCCCAAGAAATCCCAACAGGTAAGAGCCAGGGAGCCTGGAGGGTAGCAGGCACGGGTGGAGGTCACTGTTTTGGTCCCAACAAACAGTGTGAAAGCTTCCCAGAGTACAGCAGGGAAACCTGACTCATGTCAAGAGGTTCTGCATGTTTCCAGGCATATAAGTGAAGCCATGGTGCAGAAGCAGGACACCCCGCTGACTTGGACCTCTTGGAAGGGATGTCCCGGGCTAGAGGTGCCACCTTCTCTTCTGGGTGTCATCCGAGAACCAGGCTTAGGGACCATGTTGTTAGGAACATTCTCAAAATGAAGACCGAGTGGCTAGGTGAAAGAAGCAAGCAGAGAAGTGTGCATCTGGGTCTCAAAGCCTGGAGGGGCCACCCTGCATCCCGCAAGGGAGGCAGGTGTCCTAGGAGGCAAAGCAAGGTTAAGAAGGCACAGGAAGTGGCCAACTGTTCAGCAGAGGAGGCCAGGTGGCCCTGTGACAGAGCAGATGTGGAAGACTCCAGTTTATAGACCACATGCTCCACTCACAGTGAGGACTCTTTGTCTGCCACGTGCACGGGTGTTTGTGTGGATGTAGGATGCTCGCACAGACTGTACTGGCTGAGCATCCGCCGCCATTATCATATGAATAAATAATATAATTATAGCCAAGATATAACTTGGATGTAGCTGCTCAGACTGTTTCTGACTTTGGTTCCCTTGCTGCTCCCTGTTAGAGACGCAGGGGCCACTAGTATTCATGGTGTAGATTTGGGACAGATGCTGAAGGTGTCATCGGGCCCTGATGTCCTGTGGTCTCTGTGCTCACAGCACTCATGGTGTCAGCACACAGTGCTGAGTTTGGAGGTGGCTCAGGCAGCCTGAGACAGGAGGCGGCGATTATCATGGGTCTTGAAAGATGGGCGGGAGTGAGCACAGGTAGCTGAAGGGAAGAAGGTGGGAATGCCTGGGGGAGCAGGTAGGATGGGGACAGGAAATAGTAAAAGCCAACTCTGTACAGATTGGGGAGGACATCAAAGGGGTACTCCTGAGCAGGAAGTGAGGGTGCTCTCAAGTGACCTCAAGCAGAGAATCTCTTCAAAGGTCTCAATAGAGGATCCCCAGTGCCAGCCACTCCTGTGCTTGCTGGTCAGCAGAGGGCAAGGGCAGACCAGACATCAGTTAGTAATCCTGCTGCCTAGTGGTTTCCAAGTAGGGGGAGAGGAAGGGAGGGGAGAGAGCCTGGCTCTTTAGCAGATACACAGCACAGAGGGCTGGTTATCTTCCCGCCCTGTCTGCGGTTTCCCGTTTCTCCTGACGCCCCACTAAACTGCAGCTTTACGTCATCATGGCTAGTGGCCGTCGCTCCCACGGTGTGAGTGCCAAGTTTCTTCTCTGTTCACACATGGCTCTGGGATGCTTCGCGTAGCTCTGGCCACCTGCACACTCCATCTCCTCTCCTTTAGCTTTCCATGCTGTCTGCTTATTTTCTCTGAATCAGCTTGCCAACTGAGGTTTGCTCGGTGTTCATTTTGGGTGGGTGTTGAGTGGTCCCTTTGCCATAGGACCTCACTCCACTGTACCCCACATTACCCCACATTGTGATTTCACGAGTGCATCATGCTTGCATTTATTTCCGAGTGTTTCCCATGCAGCAGCCCTTGGTGAAGTCACCATGGGCCTTATTCCCTCCCCACAGACAGGAGCTTCACGTGTGGAGCAGGTACCTGAGTGCCCATGGCCTGTTTCACAGAGGAGAAGCTCTTAGGAGAACAACAAAGAAAGGGGTTTGGCCCTGGCAAGGCCAAGTCAAACAGGACGCACCCTTCTCGCTTCACCCCTGAGCAGGGCGGAGCGGCACTGTGCTGCCAGCCTCTCCTCAGGCCACCTCTGGGTCACTTCCTCTCTCGGAATAGCTCCCTGGCCTGTGGAGGGCGGGCGGTGGAGACGGTGTTTGCAGAAACTCACCGAGGGAAAGGCTCCTACACACTTCTCCAGGACAAAATGAATGCCCTTCCCTCCCTGCAGGAGTAAAACAGAAACAACCCACAGCCGTTGCAGGTTGCCTTTGAGGAGAGAACGAATGCCTTCCCCCAGAGTAAACCATGTGCACCCCACCTGCCCGCGCAGAAGCCCCACACAGGACTGCCCTTGGGGCTATCTTGTGGTCCTGTTTATCCTGGACTTCCCTGGATTTGTCCAGGTCTTGACTCTGTCTTCACTAGACTGATATTGCCCAGAATGCCTTAGGCCCTGGCATCTGAGAGGACATGAACCTCTAAGCTCATAACCTGCCTAGCATGTGCAGGTCCTAAGCTGAGCCCCAGGGCCACAAAAGAAATGCAGCCTAAATAAAAATCCAAGAGAAGCATGCACAACTATATCAAACCGAGGCGCACAACCCATCGCAGTGGGCAGCTCCAAATCTGTCTCAAGCCCATGCCCAGTTTGAGCAAAGAATCATGAATGTTTCAGACTCATGATTACCTAGATAAAAAAATATAATGGAGAGGGCTGGAGAGATGGCCCAGCAAGTCTGCCTACCTGAGTTCAGCCTCCAGAACAAGGGGGAAGGAGAGAGCAGACCCTTTAAATTGTCCTCTGACCTCCACACACGCTCCCCGGCATGCATGCTCCCCTACACACAATAAAAAAATACAATACAAAGACGGAACAACAATGTGTGGAACGTAGTACTGCACCTCTGTTATCCCAGCCTCTTGTAACAGAGGCAGGAAGATCGCTGGAGCCCAAGATCTCCAGACCAGCAGCATAGCTGGACCCTGCCTCAGTCAATGAGCATTTTATAGGACTTTGCTAAGGTCGTTTGGTACAAAGCTCCGCTGTGTATTTCTCATGTTGATCATGACTTCAAGCTGTAAACATGTCCTGTCTACTGACTTTCCTGCTTTTCGGGGCCTTGGCCCATTGGATAGGTGTTCTCAGTCCCTTGAGGTGAAGCAGAAGGCTATTTCCCCAGGTGGTGTTTGTCTCTGTCAGGGAACAGCCCTGCTGCCCAAGACTGATTGCAGTTCTGGTGATACTCTGCCAGTATTGCTGGCTGTCCTGCCGTCACTGATATTTTCGTAAGAATTGCTTACGGGAGCCTAGATTATGGTAGCTTTGTAATAGAGAGCCCTTTGTTGATATAAATGAAAATGCTGGCGCGAAGCATCAGAACCACAATTTGGCTCCGCTTATCAGTGCACACAAAGCTTTGACCTAACACCCAGGTGGGCGTGAAGCCTCCTTGGAGACCGAGCCATCCTTTGCCTCTCAGGAAATGGGGCCCTCCTTTTAAGAGGGAAGAAGTTTAGGCCAGCTCCAGCTTGGAGGCCTGGCTGGGAATCAACCCCAACTCTCCTGGCTCCATCCAGTTCTTTCTCCTTCCTGCTGCTCCCCACCCCCACCTCTTTCACAGGCTTTTCTGGAATCCAAGGTCTGTGGTCTCCGTGCAGACTGCACACACAGGCATTTGCAGTGAGTCTCATTTTGGATTCTAACATGGGGATTTCCCCTGGTAGCTGAGAGTCGCTGTTCCTGTGCGGAGGGGGGGTCTGTCTGGGCAGCACCCCTGGAGTGTTCCTGTTGATGGAGGGGAGCTTGGGCCTGCCTTTGCTGTGAGAACTGCTTTCTCAGGCAGGGGGATTCACAGGCTCTAACCATCCAGCTCAGCCCTGCCAGCATCCTATCTGGGATGGCTCTTCTCTCAGGGTGATTTCTTTACTTGTCCACATGCATGAGCAAATACCTCCCATAACCCCAGACCGCTCTCTGCCACTCAGCTGTGAGAGCCTAGGGAACAGGAGTGTTCCTAGAGTCTTGGGTTATTCCACAGAGACCTGGGAAGTCCCTTTAGCAATAGTTAGCTATTTGCTAAGTACATGGAGGTATCCTAACAATTTATTAGTCATTTGAAAAACTACTGCATAGAAAACAACTGAGAACATTTTCTTATGAGTAATCATTTTTCAGCTGAGCCCCAAATTTAATGACTGAGTGTTCCTGTTGGACACCCTGGTGTTTCACTGACCTTAGAATCTTAGGGAACCCTGCCCCTCTTCTTGTTCTATTTTGAGTATAGTGTGATTGTGAGCCTTTGTTAAACTTCCATGACATTTTATTGAAGTTTTGTGAAGGTGTCAGATCCTGAGATGAAACGCCCCACCTTGACCTAGCGGTGTGCCTGCCGCGCCTGACCGTGCAGAGGTCCTGTTGCGACCCTTGAAAATCCCAAGCATCCTGGCTCTTAGCACTGGGCAGAGTCACACACATCTGGGTAGAAGTGTGGTGTCGTACTCACCTTGCCTGTTCCCAGGGTTTCCTGGGCCTCCTGCAAACCATCAACAAACACACGTGTCTTAATTCTGCTCAGGCCCTTGGCATGATGATGCTTCAAAGAAAATCCATTTGAGCATCCTTAGGGGATGCTAAAAAGGAAACTTTCTGTGATCTTTCAACACCCTTCCAATGTAGATTCTTTTTTTAAAGTTTATCCTTTGACAATTTCATATATGTCAATAATGCATCTCGATTATGTGCACCCAGCCTTCCCCTCCCCCAGGAACCCCAATACATTATCTTCCCCCTTCATGTCCTCTTCCACTTTTGCTAATAACGCACAGAATCTGATTAGTGCAGCCTGTTGGGATGCTGACTGGCCTGGCTGATCGTGTGCAGTGAATTCATGAGCCCAGTGACCGTATCATGTCCTGAAGACAACACTTCACCCCCTTCTGCATTCTTCTATTCTTTCTGCCCCCTCCCACAGTGTCCACTGAGCCCTGGGGGATTGATGTAGATGTCCTGTCCGAAGCCAGCACTGACAGTCTCTTATTCTCAGTACTTGACCTGTTATGAGTCTCTACATTAACTGCTGCCCATTGCAGAAGCTTCTCTAACCAAGGCTGAGAGCAGCAATGACCTATGGGGTTAGCTCCTAATATTTAGAAGGCAGTCTGACCGAATGTCATCTAGTAAAACAACAGTAGTAGGTTCCCCCTAGGGCCCATGACCTTTCAAGCTATGAGTTGACCAGATTAGAGCGCTAGGCCTAGATTCCTTCCTGTAGAACAGGCATCAACACCAATCCAGAGCAGGTGGTTACCTGCATAACCTTCGTGCCATTGTTGCACCAGTGTGCATGTCTCACCTGGCAGGTTGGTGTTGTAGCATGCAGGGTTGGCAGGGTTGGCTACAGGGATCAATGATGTCTTCTCTCCCCAAGTGTCTGCATAGCACCTGCACCTTCTGGCACTGTGAGAGCTGGTCAGTGGGGAGATTTCCCTGTGGCCACAAAACTGAGCAAAGCCACTTATGTGAGCCAGAGATGCAGAGAGAGGAACGGGACTAGTCTCAAGTGCCTGTCAGGTCCTTAAGAATCTTGGGAATGGACGGTACCTAAGGCCCAAGCTCCTTGGGGTCTCATCACTCTCTTTACCCTTGTGGGGAACTGGCCTATAGTTCGTGGGCCTTTGAGGAACAGTCAAGGGCTAGGGGACCACTCATCACGATGTCAGCCCTGCCTACACTTAGTGTGTTTGATGCTAATGGCTGATGATACACACTTTATAATGGAAGAAGTTACTGAAGGCCACTTGAACCAGACGAAGGTACACATGCCAAAGGGAGGGGGTTCCAGTTTCCATGTGCAGAAGACACTGAAGAGGAGGGGCCGCTTGATATATGTCCAGGTTATAGCAAACAAGGAGCAGAGGGAGAAGGAAGCCTGAGGGCCAGGTTTTGCCTGTTGCAGGTGACGAGCAGCAGGGAGTGTGCGTAGATGGTAGCAAGAACATGAAGCTAGGCAATGCGGGTGGGCTGGGGCTCAGCTGGAGAGCACCTCACATGGACTTGATGCCATAAGCGAGGAGCCACAGAGTTGGCTTTGCTGTTGGGAAATTGCTTTGTTAGCCAGGAAAGACATGGTTTAGAACGGGAAGGTGGGGAAGGGTCGGCGGGGCTCTACTGAACAAGGCGAGCTCAGGCAGCCCTTCCTTTTCCGCTCGCTCTGTCAGTCCAAGGGAAGACCAAGAGTTAATACCAAGCCTGCATCCACACCTGGCAAACACTTGAGAAGAACATGAGCATGGCTCAGTGTTCAGGTTGTATAGGTGAGGGACCAGGTGGGACAGAAACTTCCTTACACTGTGCAAAAGCATTCTCCCACAGCATATAGGTGTGGATTTGGGGGAGCTGATTTTGGCACATGGTATTGATTTGGGCACATGCTATAGCCAAAAGAAGAGGGGACTCCTCGGCCTCTGGGCTCGGGGAACAGCATCTGATGCCCCCATCCGGCCTCTGTACCATGAGTTCTAGGCAAACAGCTTGATTGTTCCAGAAAGTGACCCCTAGCATCTTAACTCACAGGACCCCTTCCAGACCCAGCTTCCTACAGGTTCTGCTGAGTCCTGCCAGGCCTGTCCCTTAGAACATGCCATTCCTCCCCAGAAATGAGCCACTTCCATGCTCTGTCCCTTTCAATTCTGAGTCTGGCTGCTGGGAAGACCTCTGAGTGCTTTGGTTCAGATGCGGGGGGAGTCTCCGGGTCTGTAAAGCAGTGGCTGTTAATTCATCATCGCGGCTGAGGATTCAACATGAAGGGACAGCAAGCTCGCAAGCAGTGAGTCTGCTTCCGTTGACATTCAGCTGAGGAAATGGGGCAGAACAATCTAGATGCCCTCAGGTGTGTGCTTGCTGCAGACACTGCCCAGCCCTTGCAAGGGACAGTGATACACACATGCTGAGAGCCATTTTCCTAGTTACCAGCTGCTCAGCCCAGCTCCATCTGCATGGTTCTGGGTCAGACTCCTGATTTTGAAGGCCCAGGAGCTTGGCTTTGTCAGAGCGCCTGGAGCTGGTGTAAAGGAGCTTAAGAAACAACCGTGGCAGGGTCTTTGCATCATATCATTCAATTACCAGTCTGTATGGAAGGTCAGGCTACAAACTACTAACTTGGTGGTCATGGAGCAGGCAAGCTTGATGGTTTTAACTGCCATCATCCCCTTTCTGTTGTGAAATTATGACAACCAGAGGTGCCAACACCATCCCCAAAATCTAGTCAGAAGAGTTCTGAAGGTAAATGGCTGTTTGCAGATATGAATCCATTTTTAAAAGGTTATTTCTTATTTTATTTTATGTGCATGGGTGTTTTGCATACATATTTATCTATGAACCACCTGTATGCAGTGCCCATGAAGGCCAGAAGAGGGCATCAGATCCATTGGTACTGGAGTTACAAACAGAAGTCTTCGTGTGGGTGCTGGGAATCAAACCTGGTTCCTCTGCAAAAACACCAAGAGCTCTTAACCTCTGAGCCATCTCTCCAGATCCCTGTAACAGACCTCAGTCCAGGGCTGGGAATATAGTTCAGGGGTAGAGTCTGGCGTGTATAAAGCCCTGGTGTAGGAAGAAGGAAGAAAAGGGGACAAAGGGAAAGGGTGGGGGCGAGTCAGCTGTCATCTCTGTGACCACATTATCTGACAAACAGTGCGTGGGATGAAGGCTTTGCTCTGACTGATGGCTTCAAGGGCTCTGTCCATGGTTGGTTAGCCTGATGCGATTGGGCAATAATAGCTGTGAGAGTGTATGGCTGAGGTAAGCTGTGCACTACATAGCCAACCAGGAAGCCAAGAGTAGGAAAGGAACTGGCCAAGGATAACCTACCCAAGGGCCAGCCCCCGTGATAGCTAACCCCCACCTCCTAAAGTTTCCACAACCTCTCAAAAATAGTACCACCAGCAGGACACCATGCATTCAAAACACAAGCCTGTGGGGTGCTTCAATTTCAAGCTGCAGAGGGAACAGGAAGGAAAATATTTCTCCAAACCAAAGAGTCATGCCAAAAGGACATTGAATTTTATCAGTCAGGCCAGACCAAAAAATATATATATATACAAATATCAGTCAGTGTTGGAAAGGAAGAAGAGAAACTTCCCATTCGTGGTGTTTTTGTGTAGAAAACCCTAACCACCCACAAGAGAAACGCTAGAACAAGAGTGAATCCGCTGAGCTTACAGGATGCGCAGCCCATCTATAGACACGCACTTTCTATGGATCTGCCATGAACAGCCAAAAGTGAAGGGGAAGAAGTTAGTCCACACTCAGTAACATCTAAAGAGGGATTTTTTTAACTGAAAACTTCAGCTCACTAAGAGACCTTCAGGCTGACATAATAAAAGAGGGCATCTCAGCTGGGGTGCTGGGGTGCATCTCGGTGGTATAGCATTTGCCTAGCATGAACAAAGTCCCTGAGTTCAGATCCCCAGCACTCATGTAAGAAGCTGAGCCTGACAGTGTGCACCTATAATCCCAGGAGGGTCCCTGGGGTCTGCCAGCTGGCTGGGCAGTCTTGCCGATCAGCAAACTCCGGGTTCAGTGAGAGACTTGCCTCAAAAAAATAAGGGGACTAGGGAAGACAACTGATGTTGCGTTTTCATGCACACACATACACAAACCACACAGAGACACAAGGTTATAATTATTAGGCCACCCAGCATTCAGGAGGCAGAAGCAGGTGTATCTAGTGAGTTCCAGGCCAGCAAAGGCTGCATAGTAAGACCCTGTTTCAAAACACACACACAAACACCATATATGTGTGTGTGTATAAATATGTAGTCATTATCAATTGAAATCTAATAAAATATATTTAAAATGATGGATGTTGGGGGATGACTCAGCAGTTGAGGGTCCCAGCACCCATTTGATAGGTCACAATCTTTTGTAACTCCAGTTCCAGGCAATTCTGTGCCCTCTTTTGCCTTTTGTGGGAACTACACATACACATAGTACATATACATTCATGCAGGTAACACACACACACACACAGAAGGTACGTCTAAATTGGCATGATGTCTGAGGTTTGTTTTAAAAATACTCCAGTGTCCTTTTCAAAAATGAAGAAATGAGAAATAGACAGGAAATGAGAATCAGGATGCGGGCAGTCATTGTACATCTATATTCACGAGGATTTATTAGGCCCTGCTGTCAGTTTTGCGTGTTTGAAGTACTCCATAGCAGATGAGGTGATGCAAACTGGATCTTGCCGGCTGCTCCAGGAGCAGGGGGAGCGGGGGACTGGCTGCCTTCATCTGCTGGGGAGCAGTTGGCCTCTCAGGGGTGCTTAGTGCCCCCATCGTGGGGAATAAACTTCTCTTCTTACTTCATTTGCCTTTCAAATGCTTTGAATCATAGACACACGTATAGAATCTGTACAACTCAGATTCCTCCTTCAAACCCTCAGCCTTTGCCTCAACCCTTGTTCCCAGCTGTGCTGTTTGCAATGACCCGTTTAGGAATACTGTGACTATGTCATCTCTTCAGCCATTTCTGCCATTTTTGCAGGAAAATGAGCACCTGAGCTCAGATTTGATCCCTGGGCTTTTTTTGCCTCAGAAACTATTAGGATACAACTGTGGTCATAGCTGTGGGTATCCATCCTTCTCGGGCCAGAGGCTTTGTAGCACGTATCTATGCCAAGACTAAATCCAGTAGGAGTAACTTTGGAGATATTGACTTGAGTTCCACTGGAACACTGTAGGTAATTACACTTTCCAACACTGCTGAGGCCAGAGCCAGGTGGGACAGAACCAGTCCTCACATGGCCCAGCAGAGTAGGCACTCGGAGTCTGGAGTCAAAGTGTTACTTTCTGCAAGCCCTCTGGACCTTCACCCAGCTCTTATAAAACCCCCACCTTCCACCGTGACCAGTCCACCCCTCTTTAGCACTCTCTAGACTCTCGTGTCCACATGCCGCTCACCCTCTTAACACTCGGTTATTCCTTGGACTCCCTAAAGGTTAATTCTCTACTTGATCCCCTCTGCGGTGGATTAATCTCACTCATGACCTACTAGACTTCTTCTTCCGACTTTACGAATGCCTCTCTATATGTGTTGATAAGAGACTTCGGTTAGGATGTAATGTATGAGAGAGAAAAAAAGAACTGGAAACCAATGGTCCCTTCTTCACATTTGTCTACTTTTTGTTCTCAACTTTTTGTTTCAGAACGATGATATTGTGTCTGTCACTGAGAAATCGTTCTGTGAGCCCAATCCTTCTCTCATCATGAGAACATTCTAGTTACCTGTTACTATACAGCCCACCTGCACAGCTGTGTGCCTACGTTAATACAGGGCTCGGATGCAGGGCATTTACTTGCAGTTCATCTTTGCCCTTGTATTTTTTTTTTTTAGTTATTACACTTTTACTTATTTATTATACTTGTCTGTGGGTATACAGACCTGCCGTGGGGTGCCTGTGGAAGTCAGAGGATGGCTTAGGGAAGGAAGTCAGTCCTCTCCTTCCACCATGTGAATCTTGGGGTCTGTCTTCAAGCTTAAGAGCAAGTGCCTTTCCCTCCTGAGCCATCTCACCAGCTCTACCCCTGTATTCAAAATGTATTTCTTGTAAACAACATATAGTTAAGTCTGCTTTTGCTTTTGTTTGTTTTGTTTTCTTCACAGTTCTAAGAGTTGAACCTGGCGCCTTGTACTTGGCAAGCAAGTGCCTTGCCCCTGAACCATATGCCCAGCTGTTTTCATGATGGTGGTTTTTTGTTTTGATTTTTGGGTGGATTTTTACAAAGTTGCCCATGCTGTCATAGAACTCACTCTGTAACACAGGAGGGCCTTGAACTTGTGATCTTCCTGTCTCAGTCTTAGCTAGTATTATAGGCTTCTACCAGTAAATTGACTGCATCTGTTTGTTACTACAGCTTGACAGTCTTCATCTTTTAAGCAGATTTTAAAATGACACTTATATTTAATATGCTTACTAGATGAGTGGATGGGGCTTTATTTGGGTTTGTTTTTGTTTTGCTGTTTGTTTTCATGGTGTTTGGAATTGAACCCAGGACCTCAGGCATGCTAGGCAGATATTCTTGATTACTTTTTTCAGGTCTTATGAATACTCCGTAATTTTTATTATATTCTATACATTGTCAATAACAGAAATCCTAGATTATAGTATGGACTATAGCTGATGTTTGTTTGTTTATTGTTACCTTAACTCTCTTAAAGCCTGGATTAGGTCCCTGGGGACAGATCTGTCTCACTGTTTCTCACACTCTTAGAGCGTGGTGCATGTGGGTAGTCTTTCTGGAGATGTGGCTAAATGTTTGGCATGGTCTTTCACTCTGTCTTTTACCCCAAGTTCAGTGTTTCCCACAGACTTAAGCTTGTGCCCACAGAAGATAAAAGATGGCATTGATTTCTATGGAAGTTGTATCCTAGGAACTGAACATGTGTCTTCTGGAAGAATCTAGCTCTTCCTTGTTGTCTTTTAGGCATCTCCCATTCTTTCTGCAGCTCAGGAGTTAGCTATGGAGTTCTGTGCAGGTTACTGGGTTCTTTCCTTCACCTATCGTACTCCTTCTCCCCTTCTGCCAGCAGTGGGCTCCATGGCCACATCTGTCTCTGGCTTCTGCCGCACCCCGTCCACAGACTCTGCTCTCCACTGAGCTCCCTGCTGGTTTCCTGCAGAGCCTGACCATGTTATTCTGCATACTTGTCCAGTTGTTGTGGCTGCTGGTGTGAATGTAAGTCTACAGTGGCCACCATACTCATGTCATACTCAGACTGGAAATCAGAATTTTGCTGTTTTGGTATCCATGATGTTTTCTTTAGCTACTCATTCTTAAAGATGCTGTCAAGATTTGTCACTCAGGGCCATCCCCTTACCCCATGGTGATGCCCCAGCAGGCTGCCTCATGCCCTCTCACTTAGGTAGAAAACAGCTCTCTCCTGTAGCTCAGCTTTGCCACTCACTCTTTTGGGAGATAACTCCTTGAATTCACTTGGTTCAAAATTTGGCCTGGTTTGAAACTCTTCCTGTTTAAAGCCCCCTCCTGCTTTATTCTGTTTTCTGGTAGGCCTGAGCAGCTTCCCTGGGTGACAGTTTGCTAAGAAGGTAGAGCTGTCAGTCACTCACATCTCTGTGACCGTTGTGGTCCAGCTAGTTTAACAAAAGACCAGACATGGTCTGGGGTCACCACAGGGGCAACAGAGGAGACAAGGGACTCACTCACGGGGCAAGACTCACTCACGGGGCCCTAAAGATAAGTTTAAATGTCAAAATCCTCCTCCTGAGGCTAGCAAGACTCCTTTGTTTAACATGGATTTCCTGGAGTAGCTCTGAGCAGGGGGCGCTGGGAATAGGATGGCACAGACAGGCTGGCATATCCTGGTCTTATCCGAAAGAGAGCTGAAAATGGCAGTGTGGTTTCTAATCAGAGGTGGCATCTTTGAGAACTGATGGATGCAGATGGGAGACTCTGTTGTCTTTCTTTTCCCCTTTCTTTTGAATCTTGAATTGTGTGCATTATTCCTAAATAAATAAACTTTTAAGAGTGACCAAATGCATGCATTTTCCTTTTGATTCCTCTAAAACTTCATAAAAATGGCAAAAAAAAAAAAAAGAAAGAAAAGAAAAGATTGATTTCAGGGAGAGCAAGAACGTAGCTTAGTTGGTAGAGGGCTGGTCAGGAGCGACATACAGCAGACCTTCAGTTGACCCCAGCATCTTAGGAAACCAGAGGTGGTGGCACGCGCCTGTAATCTTAGCCTTCAGGAGGTAGAGGCAGAAAGATGAGGAATTCAAGGTCATCCTTAGCCATACTGGGAGGTTCAGACTAGCCTAAGCAAAAGATCGTGTCTTAAAAATAAATTACTAGCTGGACAAAGGTGGCACACACCTTTAATCCCAGCACTCAGGAGGTGGAGAGACAGTCAGATCTCTGTGAGTTCGAGGCTAACCTGGTCTACAAAGTGAGTTTTAAGAACAGGCTCCAGAGCTACACAGAGAAACCCCTGTCTCAAAATCCTCACCCCCCCCCCCGCCAAAAAAAAAAAAGTAAAAAACAAAGCTTTCACAGAGAGTATGGTAGGCACATGATCAAAATACATTATCTGAAATTCTCAAATAAATTAAAATGTTATAAAAACACATTGTATGAAATTCTCAATGAATAAATTTAAATGATTTATTAAAGAACACTCTCAGATAATGAGAGTGGAGTCTGGAAAGAACAAGAAAAAGTTAACGACTAAGACAGCTGACCCTGAAATCCCTAAAGATGTGGGGGGATCAGGCATCCGTGAAGGTTGATAGGAGGCCTGAGACAAAGACAGTCAGTTGAAATTGCAAAAAAGCTTTGAGAGCCACCTCTTCTCTGAACATGGACAGCTGCCCCACCCTGCTCCAGGAAGGCAGCTGAGTACATTTTCTGTTGAGTTCGCATTGCGTTCACTGGGCTACAGCAGGTCCACCAGCATTGAAAGCAAGGTGACCAGCTGAAAACATGGGTCTGGGTGCTAAATACCGAGGTTTCAGAGCCCTGCCCATGACAGTCCCCCCAGCAGCCCGGTGGTTATTAGTGAAGAGGCAGTGGATGCACCTTCCCCAGAGAATTTGACCAGCCCCAGAGAGCAGATATCAGGGGCTCTTAAGTGACGGCTCAGACAGAAGAACCCTCAGCAAAGTCACGGTGGACGTGGAAGAGCCTTCAGCTCTCCTCCCTGGGTATGAGAAGGAACTCAAGCTGCCGGTCAGCTAACTCATGGCGAGTTACTGAAGCACGGACATGAAAGTGGAGTGCTCCAAAACCTCCACTCACCCCAGCGCTCCCAGCTGCGTGAAAGTGGAGTGCTCCAAAACCTCCACTCACCCCAGCGCTCCCAGCTGCGTGAAAGTGGAGTGCTCCAAAACCTCCACTCACCCCAGAGCTCCCAGCTGCGTGAAAGAAATGTTCATGAAGAGAAAACAAGCTGCCACGAAAAGGGATATTCCAATAACTTAAAAGAGCTCCCTGAAATTAAAAATGTGATACATTTAAAATACATTGGTAAAATAAAACTGCACTGGGTAAAGTAGCAGGCAGTGAAGTTTAAAATCTCTCTCTGATACTAAAGTCAAGGACAAAGAAATGGGAAATTGCAGAGAGAAGCAAATTCATCAATAAGGGTAGGAATTTACGCATCTGAATAATGAAGTTGGAAAAAAAGAAAGCATACCAGCATGGCCGCAGAAATAAACCTGGGGTGGCAATGGCCCAGCGCACCAACTTACCAAAGAGTCTGAGTCAGGCCAGCGTGTTCCAAGGCTGTTGGTTTGGGGGTGGGACGCTGGGTTTGTTTGTTTTAAGATGTATTTATTTATTTTTATTTGATGTGTATGAATGTTTGCCTGCACGTGTATATGGGTACCACCTGTGTGCTTGGAGCCTGGGGAGGCCAGGAGAAGGCATTAGGTTGCCTGGACTGTAGTTACAAATAGTTGTGGGCCTCCATGTGGGTGCTGGGAACCCACCTGGGTCTGAAAGCAAGATGTGGATGCTCAGAATCTAATCAACACGTCCTAACTGCTGAGCTGTCTCTGCAGCCCTCCCCGAGGATTTGTTAAGAATCTGGGAGTTCAAGTTTGAATACCTGCTAGGTCTGAATGCGTCTTCAGGAGACCGAGACAGCCAGCAGGAAGTTTGGAAATAAGTGATCCAGAAGAGTCCAGAAAAAAAAAAAAAGCAAAATAATAACAAATGAAAGAGTTTTTAGTTCTAGGGAAACGAATCTGGTAAAGAAAGAAAAAGCATCATGGGGTTGGAGGGAGCTCAGGAGTGGATCAATTGTGCAAAACCCTGGGTTCCATCCCCCACTGCCAATACATACATACATACATAGTCCTGGTATGATAGGGCTCACCTAGACACAGCAATTAGACAGTCATAATAATGTCAAGACAGATTTATTGAAGTGCAATTATCAGGTTGGCAGAGTAGGATGATGAGAAGATAAGATTTTGCAATCCTGGGATTGCATAGCAATGGAAGAGAGTTAAATCCTCACCAACCCTAGCTGTGAAGTACGTTACAATGTCTGAAATCAAGACATCAAGAAGTAACAATGTCCTGCGCTATTCTGACACGGGGAAATTAAGAATGAAGCAGGGCCGCTAGGAAGAATGGAAGCTGGGGGACAACCCTTGTGATCACATGGCTCTAATCAAATGAGGACTTCAAGAGACCGAGTGGGAAGAGAGAATGTAAGGCTGGACAGTCTGTGCTTTTAAAAAAAAACCTGAGCCTGCTTCTGTGGGCTGTGGAAGGAAGGGTGAGCTCTCAGAGAGACAGACAGGACCGGCAGGGAGCTAGGTGTGGCCCCACCCTCGGGCGGGCAACTTGAGCTGCAGGTGTGCCTACACACAGGTGCTGGCTTGTCTCCCTTTGGGCTCCCTGTTAATGAAGACACTGACCTTCTGTGACTGCGCGCTCTGACCTTTTACACTGCTCGGTTATTTGAAATAGCCTTCTTTGGACTGTCTTTGTGGAGGAGAATGAGCTGCCCCTTACACGACCCTCACAGTCAAGTCTGCAAAGGCAGTGTCCTTCCCGGTGCATCCCTTGGGTTTGCAAAGCCCTAACTACCACATCCAGCCCTCGAAATGGGAACTTTGCCCAAAATTGGGAACTGTGGGTGTCTGAGGACCCCAAAACTCTAGGGTCAAAGATAAAAGACTTGTCAAATCTGTGTTCTAGAGGCAACGGTGTGGCAAAGTGCTATTCACGGCTCTTGTGCCTTCTGGTGCCCCCTGCTATATGTGAGACTGTTGAATGCCAGCTGAACCTCCTTGGTAACTTCATCAAAGTCATCCAGCCCTTTTTAGAGTAAGGTAGGGGGCAGTCCTAATCACAGGGGATTGTAGGTGAAATGACACATGCAATAAGGCTTTGTCAATGGAAAATTCCTAAGCAGCCCTTGGTTACAGTTAATGAAGTTGTTGTGTTGTCTTGTGTAACAGCAGGACCTCATATAGTTCAACTGTGTGGCTGAGATGGCCTTGAACTCCTGAACCTCCTGCTTCTACTTCCTGACTGCTGGGATTACAGGTTTGGGCCATCACACTCAACCTAATTAGTGGGCTTTTTAATGAGTTTGTCTCTCTGTAGTTATTTCTCTCTCTCTCTCTCTCTCTCTCTCTCTCTCTCTCTCTCTCTCCCTCCCTCCCTCCCTCCCTCCCTCCCTCTCTCCCTCCCTCCCTCCCTCCCTTCCTCCCTCCCTTCCTTCCTTCCTGCCTCCCTCTCCTCTGTCTCTTGAGTGCTGGATAAAGATGTGAGCTACCAGCAGCACCCAAGAGACAGAGGCACATAAGTTCGGGGCCAGCCTGGTCTACAAAATAAGTTCCAGGACACAGGGCTACAAAGAGAAATCCTGTCTTAAAAAACAAAAACAAACAAACAAAAAAACTTACTCAAGAGCAGTCTGGGTCACAACTTGGTTCATCACTGCAAAATCAAAACAAAGAAACTTGCCACTGATGGTGTAAAGCTTCAAGTCTGAGGCAGCGAGGTAGCAAAAGGAAGAGTTTTGCTCCTAACAGCTGTGCATGGTCCCACAGAGGCCCCAGGCCTGTGGCATGCACTATCTAAGCCATATGTAGCTTGTGTTGAGCTAATAGTCCCCAATTCTACACCTGTGCCTGCAGTTGTTGATGTCGTTATTAGCATATGGCCTAAGAAGGAGAGGGCATTTCCAAGGCCTTTACCTTTCCAGAGAGCTCTAAATACCTTCATGCATCTTAACTTGATTAAAACTCTCAGGCCACTTCTTCAATTTCTTCCTCCCAAAGTAAGTTAAATAAGCAAGCAGTTGTGACCCGGCTGCACACAGCCGTGGCCTGCAGCTTACAAACAGCTTGTTTGAGCAGCAATACTGCAGGCCTGCTTGGTTGACTTTTACTGGCAGGAGGAAACAGCTATGGAAGCCCAGGTGGCTATTAAAGGGCCAGGTATGCCCTGTACATGGTCAGCAAAATCCAGGCAGACTTTTTTTCAGATGTAGCTTGGGTGTTGTATTTTGTCTTTGAAGCTCCAGAGTGGGAAACACAAAGAAGCAGACCCCAAGGTCTTCCAGGCCCTCCCCCCAAACTTCTTGCATGGCCTAGGCAAAGCCATGTCTCCTGACAAATAACCTCTCTGTCAGAGCATTAACGCTCCTTCAAGTGCGTGACGTTCGGGCATTTTCGCAATTAGGGGTGATTTTCATTTCATCTCCAGGTCACAGTTGTCAGTGTTTTGTGATGGTTTTGTGCCACCCCTCCCCCAGCCCATTTCTACTTTTAAAGTGTGATTCACTAGGAAAATATGATTTTGTTAATTGAGTTCATTAGAGAGCCAACTTTTCAGGAACCCATGTATCTCTGTACAGCAAGAGCCCCATGGAAATGGCCCCGTGTTGCCAGCACTCACATTTTCCCTGACTCAGTGGCTCCAGTGGCGTTTCAGACTTCTCCCATCAATCAAAAATGATCCCACACGGTGCCGATTTCCAGGGTCTCTGACTCAGCCCAGGATCCCGATAGGGCTCTCCGCCTGAGATATAAATAGGATACACAGATGGCTATTTTTATAAGCAAAGCTTTCTAAGTTGATTTCTTTGAACCCAGAAGGGCTTCTTCCCTCTGGCCACCCCTGTTTTTCTTCACCACAGAATAGGACCTTTATATGTGTGTCTGGCCTGTCTCTTGCCCCTCTCTCCAGCCAGCTGGTAACTGCGGGAGCCAGAAGGAAGGGATGTGCCTGACAGAGCTGCCTGAAATCCTATATCTTCACCCCCTTTCAGGATCATCTTTCTCTCATCCTGCCCAGAATGTCACCAACCCCGCCCAACAGGCCACAGGAACTCAGGGGCGGCTGCTTGTCTAAAATAGATACCCCTCAGCTCACAAGAGCAGCCTCATGCCACTCAAAATTGACTATATTTTATAAAATTGCCCCATTATTTGACCTGCTCCAAGCATAAAAACCAAAACCATCCCTGCCCCACCCATCAAAAACTAAATTGTATGGTGACCTTCACATAACAGTAAGTGCTGTGGAACCAAACTGCCTCGGCAGACTCTGACCCTGGCAGAAGCCCCTGGAAGCCTCCCTGCTCCCTTGGTCCCCAATGAAGGATGTTCCACTCACCCCCTAGGCTGGCCCCATCCCCTGCAAGGCTGCTCCACCCACTCCTGCCTCCATGCCCTGGGTGACCATCCTCAGAGGCTACCCAGAAGGCCCACCCTTCCTGTGCGAACTTCCCAGGGTTTCCTGCTGAAAACAGTACATTCTCACAGGAAACACTAGCTGATTCTGTGCCCTTTCTCACTCTGTGCTCCATGTGTGTGTGTGTGTGTGTGTGTGTGTGTGTGTGTGTGTGCGTGCATCTGACTTTGCTGTTCTTGGCAATCAGACTTGTAGGGTAGAGTTGATAACTTGA
Source organism: Alexandromys fortis (assembly GCF_014885135.2). Taxonomy (NCBI): domain Eukaryota; kingdom Metazoa; phylum Chordata; class Mammalia; order Rodentia; family Cricetidae; genus Alexandromys; species Alexandromys fortis. The sequence goes on from NW_026067943.1 coordinate 4,489,415, forward strand.
ACTGTAAATGTTTACTTTGGTCAGGGTTTGCCATCCACAGCTCCCTTAGGTAAGAGGCCAGCATCTGTGTCTTCACCCACTCAGGGTATGGAAATACTCCCTCATTTCATACTTCCTTGACTCCCCACGTTTCCCAGCCCTGCCTCTGTCGGGCCTGACTGCTGACGCCCTTCCACACCTGCTGGAGAGAGCACCAGAAGCAAAAAGGACCCTTTGCCAGCCTATGGTTGTACATATTCAAGCTCTGCCCTGCTCCGTGCCAGCCTGGCTAGACCCCCAAACCAGGCCACCGGACGCGACCACCCAAGCTCTGAGCTTTGTGAGAAACAGTGCCCCTCAAATGAGAGAAGGGACGGATGGTGTGAGATGATCTCTGAAGGGCAGAGAGCACAGGATAAAAACAGCAGCTGCCACTCGCGGGACATCTGCTGCGTCCCAGGCATTGTGGCTGGTGCCTCGTGCAGTCACCGAGTCCTGAGGACTGCTCTTTGAAGTCTTAGGAGCCTAGTTATGGGGAAGGAAAGTTGGGCTCCAAAAGAGGAAGTGATTGGTCCAATTCTGGGGAAAGTGGTGGAGTCGAGCCCTGGACCCAGCCAGTGGGACTGAGAAGTGGAGGTTCTCATGTGCCAGGCTGGCAGGATTTCCTTCCAGAGCCAGGATCTGTGGGAGAGGCAGAGTTTACTTGGAGGGTGGATGGCTGCATTTCTTTCCCTGTGCTCAGGGCCTGTCCCATCTGCGGGAATGGGAGCGGGGTTCAGGGAAACACCACCCACTCTTAATACTTGCTGGACCCCCGTGCGCCAGCCTGAGGGTGGCTTTGCTGAAAGGACCTCTAGCTGCCAGGACAGCTGATACTCAGAAGGTGTCTGCTGCATCTCTGCCGGTAGCCAGTGTAGGAAAACACAGAGAGCTCTGCTTTTGAAAGTCCCCAAGTGAGTTAGTGGAGCCCACTGAGCACACTGCTAGCCACAGGGAAAATTGGAAATAGAAGGCTTTGTCCCTTGCAGAGCCACGATCCTGCTGAATAGACACAGGGCTGTGGTTAGCGCTGACATGTCTGACAGGGCGGGGGATGGGAGGAAAGACAGACTTGGGCTTTGGGATGCGTCCAGGAGAGAGAACGTATTACTTATTTTAATATCTCTCTCTCTCTCTCTCTCTCTCTCTCTCTCTCTCTCTCTCTCTCTCTGTGTGTGTGTGTGTGTGTGTTAGAAATATTCTTCTACACAAAAAGAGAAAAAGAGTTATGCTGTTTTTAGAGGAAAAAAAAGTCCTTGTGTGAGAGGGCCTTTTCTGCAAAGAACTTAGAATTTAATGAGGCGTAAGACTTGACTTGCATAGTTAAAGATGGCAGCTGGCAGGCCTAGCCTGTCTTGAACTCCAGGCAATGAGATGCTGGGATGTGGGGTGGCCAGGATAAAAGCCCTGGAGTAGGAAGTGCACCTCAGCAGAGCACAGCCTCACCGTTTTTTGGAAAGTTTTGGTTTTTTGTTTTGTTTTGTTTTGGCTTGGTTTTTCAAGACAGGGTTTTTCTGTATAGTGCTGGCTGTCCTGGAACTCACTATGTAGTCCAGGCTGGCCTAGAACTCAGAGATTCACGTGCCTCTGCTGGGATTAATGGCATGCGCCACCACCCTGCTTCACTCTGTTTTAAAATAGGGTTGAGTTCCTAAAGTGATGCTATCTGAGAACTGACTGTGCCAGCTTCAGCAAGGTTCTCAACCTGGGGATCGCGACTCTTTTGTGGGGTTGAACGACCCTATCACAGGGGTCACAAACCAGATAGCCTGCATATCAAATATTTATATTATGATTCATGTCAGTAGCAAAATTACAGTTATGAAGTAGCAACAAAAATAGTTTTATGGTTGGGGGGGGTCACCACAGCATGAGGAACTGAATTAAAGGGTCTTAACATTAGGAAAGTTGAGAACCCACTGTGCTAAAGGGTCAGAGAGGAGCAAAGTGCATGCCAGCTCAGCAAGAGAAAGCCCAGGAGGAGGCGCTTGGCATCAGATGCCATCATGAACCAGCCAATCAAACAGCAGGGAGGAACCACCAGCCGGCTCTAAGAAAGACCCAGGTGGACAATGGATACCATGATTGCTGGAGAGGGCGTGAAGTTCTGGCAGGCCCTCACAGCCACAGCAGGGGAACTCAAGGTGACACAGACACTCAGAAGACAGCTGGGCAGTTTCCTATTTAAGGAGACATGCAACCCAGTGGCCCAATTCTTTGGTATTTACCAAGTGAGTTAATAAAAAAAATCAAGAAGCCTTCTGTCCGCCTAGAACCCACAGCCTTCTTCATACCCATCAGGAACTGTAAGCAGCCCAGGGCAGAGATGCAGCTCTGTGTAGCTTATGTTCTTAGCACGGCCTGGAGTGTGAGCCCTGCCACAGTAAATAAACTCATGTGGGCACAGTAGAATGATAAACACCCCCATCATGTGAACGGGAAAATCATGCTCCATCCAGACAATGGAATGCTACTCTGGAAGAAGAAAAAGTCTCTTGAGCCATAAAAAGGTACAGAGAAACTGTAGATGTAAGTTTTGCAAACTCAAGAAGTCTACTGAAAACTGCATAGCCACAACCATGTGATGTTCTGGAGAGGGCAGATTCTGGAAGCAGCAGGAAGATTGCGGTTGCCAGAGGTGGGAGGGGGCGTGGTCAGACACAGTACGGGCACCAAAATCTTTCAGAAGCCTTTAGACTTCAGGGATCTCCGGTCCAGCTGTAGGAGTAGATGCTGTGGCAGCGGCCTGCAGAGCCCAGGAAGTCCAGGCTCTTCGTCAGTGCCCTGAGGAAGCCAGAGAGGTCACTGACCAGCCTGGAGGGTGTCGCCTGGAGGCTTTTGAGGGGAAAAACATGTCTGTGGTGAGCCAGGAAGGAGGCAGGAAAGAGAAAGTTTGTATGCTTCAGAAGAAACAGTGTGGCAGGGCCAGTGATGAGAGAGAGGGAATCCCTACTGGAACCGGAAGTGGTGTTGAAGGGGGCAGCATGTGGCTAAGACTCGACAGAGATATGGTTTTGCCAGCTCTGTGAGGATACAGCGTTTACAGAGAGCCATGAGAGGATAGGCCCTCAAACCAGGATATATGGTTGGGTTCCTGCTTCAGACACATGGCAGCAGGAAGCCAGGCTTCGCGTGGAGGAGTGATAGAGATTACAGTGTAGAAGAGGGACTGCAGATAACAACTGGACGAAGGAGGCTCACAAAAATCTGTGGCCTGGGAAGGGGTGGGAAGAAACGGACACAACCTGAGAGCCACATGGAGATCGCTGGGTGGTGAGTCAGAAAAGGGAAAGGGGCTGTGGCCCTCTGAGGATTCTGGCCAGGTGAGGGTGGAGACAGCCTTCAGAGGCAGAGGTGGAAAAGCTGAGGCTCTGAGATGCCCCAGACGGTACTATGAGGCTCTTCAGTGCCAATTTCCAGGCTACTGGCCACCCGGGCAGGAGCAGTGCTGTGCGAATTCCCCTCTTGCTGTGCCTTGCTTTGCTCCGTCAAACACAGAATCTAAGCTGTGGCGGGACATCTGGGGGGTGTTAGATTCTAGAATAAACACCAGTGTCCAAATGGTGTCATGTTAGAACATAGAGAAGAACCTGACAGGACCCTCAAAGCCAGCGTGGTGCCATGCTGAACAGCCAGCCCCGACTGCAGCATCCACTCTGTCAGCGCTGACTTGCTGGTAAAGGCGGACCACATAAGCCTCCATTTCTCTTAACTCTTAGTGTTTCTGATGCTAGAATAAAGCACCATGACCCAAAGCGAACTGAGAATAGAGGCTTTATTCAGCTTATATTTCCAGATCATCACTGAAGGAAGTAGGCAGTAACTTGGGGAAGGAATGAAGCAGAGCCTGGGGAGGAGTGCTGCTTCCTGGCCCTTGTTTTCTTGTTCCTCAGGCCTTGCTCAGCCTGCTCTCTTTACTGCCCAGGACCACCTGCCGAAGGGTGGCACCACCCACAGAGGACCAGGCCTCCCACACCAATCACCAATCCAGAAAATACCCCCTAGACTTGCCTACAGGCAATCTGTTGAAGGTACTTTCTCTACTGAGGTTCCTCTTCCCAAAAGACTGGGATCATCACAGAATCCCAGTTTCCCACCTAGCAAATGAAGAAAGACTTGCTCATTTCCAGGTTTCCTTGCAGCTCTGAGCACTCAGCTGGTCTAAGTGTTCATGAAACTGGAAGCCCAGAGACCAAGCCTGTGTGGATGAGGACAGACAGTGCTCACTGAGCCTCAACACAAAGTCTCATTCTGAAACATCACCTCACTAGCTTTCTGGGTGCAGACTCTCACTGGTGAGCTTGGTTTTGCTGTTTGTTTGGAAAGTACTGGGTTCTCTGAAGCTCTGACTTTAATTTTTCAACCTAAGGCAATGGAGTTCCCTATTTACTGCTGTCTTCATTACTTTTCTATTGCATTGATAAGACACCGTGACCCAGGCAACTTAAGAAGAAAGCACTCGGAGGATAACTCCATCATGGCAGGGAACATGGCAGCTGTCAGGCGGGCATGGCACTGGAGCAATAGCTAAGAGCTTCCATCTTGATCCACAAGCACAAGGCAGAGAGAGAGAGAGAGAGAGAGAGAGAACTAACTGGGACTGATGTGGGCTTTTGAAAGCTCTAAGCTTATCCCCAGTGACGCACCTCCTCCAATAAGGCCACACCTCCTAATCCTTCCCAAACAGTTCCACCAGTGTGGACTAAACATTCAAACATATGAGCCTGTGTGGGCGTTCTCATTCAAACCACCACAGTGGCTTTGAGTTTCCTGATGCTAAGAAAGTCTGTCTGTCGCCCAGCCTGTGTGTAGTGTAAGGAGCACAGGTGCTGGTCTCCGTGTTAGTGCTGAGAGAGATGGATGCAGGTGATGGTTTCTGACCCATGTGTCCTTCCTAGGTGGAAAGTTTCTGCAGTTTGAACCTGACTCCACTTTGACTCTGGTGCTATTCTTAGAGTGGCCTTGAGCCACAGCAGCTGAGGGACAGGACCGGTCCCAGCTGCCTGAGATACTCACGGTCCTGTCAGCAGTACTTGTCAGCATTGAAGCGGTTGAGCGGAGGCATCCGTGTGTTCCCTAACTACTCTGTTCCAACACGACATCTTCACTTTCCCTTTCCACTTGCAGATAACAAGACATTTTAGGACATGCTGTCTTGGAGAGGAGCTAGCACCACTGGGCAGGCCTCTCAGTCAATCAGAGAAGCCAGGGAGGCATCAGAGACCTCTGTCTTGCATTTCTGTAACTTTCATGAGACCTTGCCACAGGGAGGCCGAGGCTTAAACTCAGTGAGCTTCCCTAGATACATGGCAACTTGTCCAAGATCGGAGCCCAGGTCAGTCAGTACCACCTCATCCTCCATCAGCAAGAATCCTGCCAGGGGCAGACAGGTAGTCCCGATTAGATGGCCTTCTCTCGCCGTGCTGTAGTGAAGGGTTATGGGAAATGCCCCCTTCCTTTGTGTACTCATTCAGTAAACAGTGAAGGTGACCTGTCCGCTTCCTTTGGGGATGTTTTGAGGAATTCTGTCTACACACAGCTTTTGCTCTGTAACATGGCAGCGTGGCTTTGCTGTCCGCTAGCACTTAGACTCTTGTACTGTACAGTGGCCCGATGGTGACAGAGGTGAAGACGACTCCTCCTGGACACACTCTGCACCGAGTGAGCCTCCCTGTCCCTTCCTCAGCTATTTCCTGGCAAACCTAGCTGCGGGTGTCATTGTGGACCCAGGGTTGGGCCTGTCAGGGATCCGCCATGCTTTCAGGAAGTGATGTTTTCTCGCTGTTGAAAACATCAGTGTTTAGTATTAATCTTTAAATTGGGGTTTGGCAGAGCCCACACCCTTTTCTACCTTCCTGCTCTAAGCATACATCTTTATCACAGACATAGGCAGCTGTGAGTTCTGTTCTTGGGTCTGTGTTCTGGAAGCACATTGGCACATTCCAGCACTGGAGGCTGTCGTGTTGGCCTAGCTGAGGAACCTGGTGCTGTCAGCCACACACAGGACTGGAGAGGGGATAGCAGAGAGGACCCTGGAGGCCGCTGAGCTACCAGCTTCCTTTCTGTAACGTAGGGGTAGTGGTCAGCATGCCTGCCTGGCGTGCTTGCTGAAGGCCAGTCTTTACAGACCATAGAATCTGCTACCTCAGACATAACGTGTGTCAGATCTGTATCGTCTGAAGCGGCAATCAACTGCCTTAACTGCCCGCACCTTCCCCCAGCGGAAGAATGCCTATGCGTAGGCTGGACATGCTGGAGCGCCAGAGACAAGAGGAAGCGGGGTGTGGCTGGGACAGGATGGGAAAGGGTGACAAGTTGTCATAGAGAGTAACTCATGAATGCGAAGTTATAGATTGTAGGCAGGCAATGTGGGAAGACACGAGGAAGGGACACCGGGGACCTCCGGGAGGGGATTCTGCACCTGTGTGCTTGCCTGGTCCACCGCTGGGCCTGCAGGAGGGCAGTGTTATGTGTCCATACCAGAAAGCTTCACGTGGGATGAACCATGCTCTTAATGGTAATCTATGTGTTTTCGTTACCCACTCAGCCGCCCTGCATCGCTGCTGCCAACCACAGTAGAGATGCAGCGGAGATGCCTGCTGGTCCTTATAGAACTGTGTTTGTCACTGCTCCTCACTCCGACTCTGTTATGGTTAGAGAGAGGGACACTGAGGAATAGAGCACAAATAACTTGTCCTGCACGGGCATTGGTGGCACACACCTATTAATCCCAGCTCTTGGGAAGTGAATCTCTGTGAGTTCTAGATGGGCCGAGTCTACAAAGTGAGTTCTAAGACAGCCAGGGCTGTAAAACGGAGAAACCCTGTCTCACAAAACCTAAGTAATAATAACAACAACAACTAATCCCAAGTCTATCAGCTAAGGACAGGCAGAGCCGGGGTTCCATTTGCCCAAGCATCTCAGTATCTCAGGGCTGTTCTTGGAAGGAAGAGGTTTTGAGAGCTCCCACCCTATCCATCTGCTTTCTCCTCTTCTTCTATCTGGGAATCTTCTGTTGCAGGGCAGAAGCCACTGCAGACAAGACTGTGCCTGTCCTTATGAAGTGTCAGGATTGGTGACTTTCTGGGGTGGAAGAGGCACCAACTACCATCTGATGTGTTCTTCCTTTCTCCTAACATAATTTGCACGGTGATGGAGATACCTGGGTGATACCCGAGGAGACTCAGGAATTCTGAGTTCGGGGATGAGCCTTATGGGGTGCACCATTGTGCAGGGTAGCAGAGGGAAGGATCATTGAGACCGCCCCCCTGGAAGCTGCACTGGGCTGGATAAGCTTGCAGCAGGAGTCATACCCCAGGGCTGCAACCCTAATTATTCATGGAATTTAGGCTCAGCATCTGATGTTCGTTTATATCCGAGTGGCACAGCTGAGTTTAAGACTGACTGAATAATGAGACGCTCCTAACTACTCACAGAGGGCCCTACTCTAGACCTGGGGGCCCGTGCTACTGACACCGTTTTGGCAGGAAACCCCTTCAAAGATGATCCTCCACCCCCACCCCACATACACCCCACCCTTGCATAGCTCACTCTGGTGTGGAGTTCCAGGCTGCTGGCTATCTACCAGCCAGCCAGCTGAGGCCTTAAGCCGATCTCTTCCTCTCCTCGGACATCTATTCCTCTGTGAAACAGCCACATTGACTCCTCAGAGGGCTCTTTAGCAGGGCTAGGAAGATGCTGCATGAAGTTTTGTCAAGTACTTCCCACGCTATGATGAGGTCATCTTAATGTGGGCCTCAGAACTTGTAACGGGTCCAACCCCAGCCATTTCTCATCCCCTCCCCACCATCCAGAGTGTATGGATCACTCAGAAGCCATGACTAGTACATGATGGAGCATCCTCCAAAATCAGTGCCTCTGTTTGTCTTCCCCTGTCCTTGGAGGAAGAGGAAGGATGCTCGGTTCTGGCAAAATTATCCTCATGAAATTCTGAACCCTCCCTACATCTGCTCTTCGATGCTCCACAACAGTGCAGGCACGAGCTTTGTCCATCTACCCTACCCCCCACACCGCGCCCCAACACTGTGATCTTCTCCAGCAGAGATGAACCTGAATTGCTTGATTCCGTCTCAGCAAGTCCCGGCTGCCGTTCCTCAGAGATCCCTGGACATAGATTTGCCTCTTGGAGGCTGGCTTCCCCACACCTGATTTATGGCGCTGCTCTGCTCATATTCTGAAGGACGCATGCTGGTGATGCTGGCACGCAGCAGGCAACAAAGATTTTTAAAGTGTTGCTCTGGAAGCAAAATTGCCCTTCATGCTGTTAGAATAATTATACCCCACTGCATCCCTGCTTACAGCCAAAACAGCAGTAGTAAAACCCAGCTAACGTGGGAAGGCTGGGGTTGGGGGCAGAAAGAGAAGAAACGGAGCCCAACACAAGGGAAGCAACAGGAGAGAGCCTGTCAGGGCCACTCTTCAGTCTCACATTGGGCAGCGGTTCTTCGGAATGCTCAGCAGAAAGTATGGTTTTTATCATTTAAGTGTGCAGCCCCAGTCAAACCAGACGGGGCCATTTTCAAAACTTGTGTTCAAACACAGCTTCAAACCTTTCTAAGTCTCCCTCTCATAGTTGTCTCTCTAGAACACACACCTCTCCTCCCCAAGTCTCTTCCACTGTTTCACGCTCTGGCTGCCTGCCCGGAGGCTCCCCCTGGCTAGGTGAGCCTTGCCTTAGCAGGACATCTGAAGCGCAGCAGGTGACATTGTCTTCTGGCCACCAGCAAGGAGGCCCTGGGAATCCAATATGGCACTTCCCTTGGACTGTGGCATATTACAGAAATTCAGAAGTACACGTTTCTCAGAAAAACAGAAGACTCCTTGTGAAGACAATCTGTTTTCAATGTGTTTAATAAATTCCAGGCACCCCAGGTCTAGTAAACCCACCATGCTCCTGTCAGCTCGTAGTCTTTTCTGGGAGCAGATGTTTGAGCCAGTGCAGCAGGAACAAGCCTCCTGTCCCCCCGTGTCACGTCACCCCTGAGTTACTTCCTGGGAAGCCAAAGCAAAGCACCCCTTTCCTTTAGCTGAGTCATTAACTCCACTCAGGAAAGACTCTTGACACATAATTCACTGGGGTTTTCCCTACTCCCTCTGCCCTTGTGTTAGACACACTTGTTTGTTGATTTATGTAGCATCTTAGAAAGGTTCCATTTTTCTTTATGCATATGTCCATGTGTAGGGATGTGCATGTGTGCGTGCAATCTTCATGGTGTCCAGAAGAGGGCACCAGATCCTCCTGGAGCTAGCGTTCTAAACCATGGAAGTGTTGGAAACCAAACTCCAGTTCTCTGCAAGAGCAGTAGATACCCTTAACTGCTGAGCCATCTCCCCAGTCCTGATACAGCATCTATTTAAGCAGAAAATATTAATATCTCATTAAAGCCAGTATTAATCCAGAAAAGCAGCAGAAAGTAACAAAAATTTCTGTAGCTATCCTGCATAAAATAAAGATTCTATCTCTGTCTATGTTCTTTTAAGGAATGCTATGGTGACAGTTGATTTAACTCAGTAAACTGCACAATGCTGTATTTATTGAAATGTTATTACCTTGGCCTTGCCTGCCAAGTTCATGGGCAAAATTGTGTCAGCCGGTAAGCTTGACTCATACCCATCGTGGAAGGCTCTGTCTAGAGAAGTCCTTTGACGGCTGTTCAGTTGCTGTCTTGCAAACAATAGGATTATTAATAATGTCTTTGGCTCTTTTGATTTTTTTCCAAGTTATTATTGGTGTACAGGAAACTTTGATCTTTATATGCCATCCATTTGACAATCTTGTTAACCTTTCTTTCTTGTTCTGGTCAACTGAAAACTTACTAAGGTCTCCCAATTAGTCATACCTTCTGTAGATAACAATGTTAAAACTTTGTTGTTTTTTTTAATATCTATTCATTTTATGTGTATGGGTGTTTTGCCTGCATGTATATGTGAACTGCTCACGTGCAGTGCCCTCACATTCAGAAAAAAATGTTAGAGCCTCTGGAATTGAATTTACAGACAGTTGTGAACCATCGTGTGGGTGTTGGGAACTGAACCCTGGTTTTCTGAAAGAGCAGCCAGTGTTCTAACCACTGTGCTGGCTCTGCAGCCCTCTGTGTAGCTTGTTTTCTTGTCTTATCACGTTGTCTGAATGGTAGTGACCTCACCCATAGCAGATTCCTTGCTTGTCCTTACTGAACTGAGACTTTTGCCATTAATTGGTGTCTGCTAGATGTTTTGCTGAGTTAAGGAAGCTTGTTTACAAGAGGTAGGTACGCAATCCAGTGGTAGAACTCTTACTTAGCATGTGCAAGACTTGTGTCCCATCACCAGTACAGCAAAAAAGTTAAAGTGCATCTAAAAAGTTAACCGCATAAGAATAAAACCACAGGGCCAGGCATGGTGGCACAGGACTTTATTCCCCATACTCAAGAGGCAGAGGCAGGCGGATCTCTGTAAATTCTTAGCTGTATTGGTCTACATAGTGAGTTTCATGACAAGCAGAGCTACAGTTAGTTAGACCTCTTCCTCCCCAACAGAGTAAAACACAATTCAAGGGCCCAGCAGAAGAGAATTCATGCTTATTGAGTTCACTATTCTGCATCTAGCCAGCCTGCCCTTGGGGAAGCGAGCTTCCCTCACAAGGATCACGAAAATGGCCTGGGGAAGAGTTAAGCCAAAAGGAAAACTGTATCAGAGGTAGTGGAGAACAGGGAACTGTGCATTCAGGCAACAGTGTGATCTCTCAAGTGTAGAAGATGAGAATGTAGAGACAGGTGAAGAAGAAGCAGGAATTGAATACTTAGAATCACAAGTATTGGTGAGCATTGTTCCTTGTTTTGCTAAAAGAATTCAAGCTGTGTATTTAGGCTGGGTACACACACCACAGTAGAGACCTAGCAGGCACAAGGTCACAGACTCAGTTCTGCTTCTAAACAAAACAAACAAACCAAACACTTTATTAAAAGTAATTAAAGCCATTGTTTAGAAAATATAAGACAGTACAATTAAATCTAGGGACAGCAGCAGGGAGAAGCAGATGAACACCTCCTTTCTGCCCAGTCCACAGAGAGCAGCAGTGTCAGCCCTGGGCCACTACATGCCTGGCAAGTGCTCTGCCATGGAGCCAGCACTGCAGCCTAAGATCTATGCTTCCAGAGGACAGCATCATTTCCCATCCTGTTCAGCCAGGAATTACAGTCACAAAACAAGCCTTGCTAGTTTTATTGGTCAGGTTTTGGCAAGGGAGAGTCCCCAAATCTCTCAGGGATGCAACCTGGTTACTGCCAGCATGAAACTGAGCAGGGTCTGTCCCCAGTGCCATCTGGCTCCTGAACTCCACAGTCTTTGTTTCCTCTCTTGTCTGGGACCTTTCCTGATGGCAGTATACTGAGTCTCAGCCATGGCAGGCTGAATGACACAGGCCACACACATTTTGATGGACAGAGCAGAAGAGTTTAGGACCTTGGTTTCCGCTCCAGGGAGGCAGGGATGGGTCTGTAACCATCAGCTGCCTGCTCAACCATCCACGTCTCTACGTTGGTCTCTTGCCCTCCCATCGTGTCCCACTGTGGCCAAGACAGGAGGCACTCAGAGGGTGTGTGCACTGGAACAAGTGTGCTTTGGGGTTTTGTGCACAGGCCTCTGGCTAGTGGGAACCTGGGTGACTACGCAGAAAGAACGGGCGCAGATGTGTTATAATGCCCTTCCCACCTCAGCAGACCCGACTAAACAAGCTCCATCTGCTTTGAATGATCAATGCATTTGCCAGAGCCACTCGCAGCAGGAGCGAGGCCCTGCAGGTGGCTGCATGCTCTTCTCTGAGCCCCAGCTGAGCTGCATGTGTCAGTTGCCGTGCTGAGGGTGGAGGGGGGCAACCTGTGGGAAATTCCAGGAAATGCAGCCTTTGTGTGCAGGGAGCCCTAAGGACCCTGCAATGCATCTTGGCAAGAACAGCTATCAGACTCCTTTCTCTCTGCTTCTGAGAAACCCCATTGCTCAGTGGGGAGGAGTGGTCTGCATCAGTGCTCAGTGGAGGAGTGCTCAACGGGGAGGTGTGGTCTGCATGAGTGCTCAATGGAGAAGGAGTGCTCACTGGGGAGGAGTGGTCTACATGAGTGGAACAAAGACATGCAAGAAAACCCCCAAACCTTTCTAACTTGTACCCCACAGGACCATATGCTAAAATATGTCCCCCACCTCTGAGCATCCCATTGCCTCCATCAGCCCTTTCACCAGAATATTTAATCTTTAAAAAGACCGCTGCCATGACGGAGTGGGGGTGGGGCTCCATGGTAGAGCCCTTCTCTAGCAAACTAGACCTAAATTTATCCCAGATATTAAAGAAAAAGGATAGGAAAGGAAACTGGCTTCCGTGCCTAGTCTTAGTGAGTGTGCCCGCGCAGCCAACCCCTGTGCCTGATCTGTAGGTGGCAGGGCATTGCAGGGCACAGCTGGCTCCCAGGGGAGCACTCCAGCTACCTGGGACTCAGTTCATGGGTTACAAGCCAGCTGAGCCTCCAGCCTGATTGTCCTGCCCTGGATCTGTTGCTCTAGAAGATGGAGGCTAGTCTAGATGCAGGGCACCCAGCCCAGGGCAGGTTTTAGAGCAAAAGGGTGAGGGGTGTGGGCATGGGAGACAAGGCTCCTGTCCACTGTCCTGAGAGTGGACACCCCAGAGTGGGAGAGGCCAACCTCTCCCTTCATGCCTGACACTGAGCCTTTTGATGACTACTCCTAGATGGGCTAGCTGTTCACCTCAGGAAGATGAAGTCCCTAACTCAGGCCCTGTCCTCCTGTGTGCCTGATTGCTATTGACTGGGATGAAGGGCCCCGGCTGTCACCTGGTCCACGAGCTGCAAGTTCCTGTTCACTGAAGTCTGCCCTGACAACATAGCACGGAGGTTGACATTCAGAGGCTGCCACAGGCTAACACTCCTCTCAGCACTTCGTTGGTGTCATTTTTAAGGAACCTTCTCCAGAACCACCCCAAGAATGTACCCAGTTTAACCCAGACACTGAAGGGTTTCATACATACCAGCCAGCTAGCCAGTCCCTCCCTGTGCTGTGAAGCACAGCGGGTGCTGAGGACGCAGTGTGTGCTGAGATTTAAAACGGTGGGAAGAAGGCTCAGTGGGGCTCATGTTGAGAATGCTCCTTCCTCGGTCCACTCACTCAGCGTGGTGTGTGCATTCCTGCACTGCTGACGATCAGCGTGGCGTTGCTAAGCACCGTGATACCATGCAAACTCAGAGCCAGCAAAGGAGCCAGGTATATCACCTGCATGGAGAAAACTGGTGTGCATGACACTGGGACCCAAAGAGAGGAGGGCAAAGTAGACAGGAGTACAGATGGGATGCAGAGAGAGGCACAGTTGGCCAGTGTGCATGGGAACCTGCTCCTTCGGTTCAGACCTGAGGTTGTCAGTCATCTTGATGCCATCCCCCACACCAGGGCCTGTGGGGACCCAACCCACCATGAGCTTTGCATGCTAACATGGCAGTTTTCACAGACAGAGGGGAAGAGAAGCCCCAGTTTGAAGTCGGAGGACTGGAGTCAGGGCCCAAGACAGAGAATATTGGGGCAGCACCTTTACCTTGGTTCTGTCCTGCAAGCTGATCCAGGGCTCAGGAGTCTGGTATGGGTGGGCGCTTCTTGGGGTGTCAGAGAAGGTGATCCCCACTTGTGTTCTTTACAAACAAGGTCTTACGCGTCTGTGCGGACACTTCTTATGCCTTGTTCTCCAGGCTGGCTTGTAGAGCCTTGGGAGGGAGGGAAGTGGGGTTCCAGCGCTTCCATCAGTGGCTTGTCCAGCCCTTCGTTCCCTCTTCTTGGAACCGGATGCTATTTGCTGTATGATCCTGTTCTCCGAGCACTCAGTTCTATAAACTTATTAAAGCAGAAGTGGGTTCTGTGCACATGTGTGCAGGTGCCCACAGGACTCAGAGCCGCCAGATAAGATGCCCTGGAGTTAGAGTTTGGAGGAGCTGGGAGCCACCTGACATGGGTTCTGGGGACCAGTCATGGGTTCTGTGAAAGAGGAGAATGTACTTTTACCTCTAGGCCACCTCTTAGGCCCTAGAAATCTCAGCAGGAAAGACTCATTAAGGGGCCAGTGGAGCTGGTTGCATGCAGAGGCCGTTTCTCAAAGCCACAGTTTTTCTTTCTCAGCTCTGTAACCAAAACGTTGCCTCAGCTTGGCGCCTGTTGCTTATCAAATTAACGAAGAGAAAGAGGGACAGGAAAGAAACTAGGAGCAGAAAGCTGGTTTGTTTGTAAAACGGGTTAAAAGACTGTTTATTAAGGGAAACAACTGCCCTCTCATTTTTGCTCTTAAAAACAGGCAGGCTTTCATGTTACAGCCAGTTTCAGATCTTGGAACGCAGCTTGAGGCGGGTTTCCCACCACTGGGGATGTGTCTCCATGAAGGGAAAGTTGGGATCCACGGACCCAGTGCCTGGAAAAGTACTGCCCAGCAGAACCTGGCCAGCCTCATGTGCTGGGGAGATACCGCCACTCAGGCTGGCATGGCCAAGGCCCCTCAGAGGATGCCCAGCCTGAACAAGTCCAAGTGGCTGGAAAAGTACTGCCCAGCAGAACCTGGCCAGCCTTGTGCCCCAAGGAGAAGTTGTTATATAGGCTGGCATGGTCATGTCCCTGAGTCCAGGTCTTGGCCTTGGCACCTCCTGCCAAGGATGTACGAGGCCGTAATAGATGAAGACCCAAGAGAAAACAACTCTGGGGAAGAGCAGTAAGCACTGTGTCCCGCCACTGTCAGCTGTCAGTGTGAGCCTTGACAGCCATGGCTGCCTGTCCTGAGACAGCTCTATACTTAGGCATGGACATGAGACAGCCAAGGTAAAGAAAGATGCCCCCAAATTACTCCAGAACACTGTTGCCCTTGGAGCTGTGGCCGTGTGTCTGTCCTTGCATTTGCTGCTCACTGCAGGCCCTGTGTGCCGTGGTGCAAAGGCCGAACCCCAAAGCCACAGCAGCCTGGACAGCATCGGCCCTTCCTGAATGGCAGCCCTTGATGCTGGGGGGTACGTGCCACTGGACAGGGACCACACACAGTAGCTTCCTGTTTGCTATTTGGGACACTGTATACTCCATGTTAGTAGAATAGGACATGGAGCTCCTAGTGACCCAGCCCTGTCCTCTGTCACCTGTCTCCCCAAATCAGGGGTCCTGGAGCCCACATGGGAAACTGTTATCTCTCAGGGGCTTGTGTCCATAGTCATGTTTTCTCATGTAGACCTCCAAAGTCTCCCTGCCCAGGAAGAACAACTCCCCCCGCCCCTCCTGGCTTGGCCCTGACAGCCTGTGCTGAGCTGCCCTGCGAGCTCTTCCTGCAGGAGTCTCCTAGCCGGCCGCCAGTTCCCTTGGTTTCTTCTTGCTGGAAGCCCCTGCTTCTGTCTCCTTGTAGACCCCTCCTCCAGGAAGCCTTCCTGAAAGGTCAGATTTCTTGGCTGTCCTGCTGAGGGGCCCTCCCTGGGGGCCATGTGGGCATTTCTGCTGGAACTTCCCATTCTCCATGGCCTACACTAGCCCATCCCCTGCGGAAGCTTCAGTGAGCACCCAGCCTACTCTAGCCCAGCCTCTTCCTGTACACATCTACAGACCCTGTGGGTGCCCGACAGGCGGTTCATGCTTGGATCGAAGACTTGACAAGGGAAAGGTTGAGCCCAGAATCTTTGCCTCTCAGTCTCCTGAATTGCTCACCCCCAAACAGGTGGAGATGTGCTTACAAAGCAAGGGCTCCACATGGCTTGTTGTCGGACTGGAGAGCGTGTATGGGAAAGCAGTTCCTGTCTGGAACACCCGGGCAGAAGTCAAAGGGGAAGCACAAAGCCTCTCTGAGAACTCCTTTCTGCAATGACGGGGCCTGCCACCATCAGCAGGGCCATGTGGTGCTGTGGTGGCCATGGGTGCCTGTCCTGAGATGTCTCTAAATTTAGGCAGGGGCGTAAGACAGCCAGGGTACCCTCGTGTCGCTTCAGAACACTGCTGCCCTTAAGCTGTGGCTTTGGCTCTCGAGAGAGCTATTCTCAATTAATGGCTTCCCAAGAACCTTCTGGAGCTCTGGGAACTGCCCTGGCCCCGGGGATCCTGCAGCCTCCCCCCTTATTCTAATGATTAAAGACACACGCACACGCGTGTGCACGCACATACAAAGTCAAGACTTCCCCAGCGGGGAAAGGATGATTGCATGAGGAGGAAGGAGAGGCCCTCAGGACCCAGCACAGTCGAAGGCCCCTGCCCCACAGAGGCAGGATGCCTGTGAGGTCTAGATGGCTGTGACGAGACAGGCCAGCCTTGGCCTCTGACGCCAGAGAAGCAGGATGGTAGAGTTGAGCTTGCGTGTTGTAGATAGCTCCTTAGAGCGAGTGAGACCAAACCTGTTGTCTTTGAAGACTGCTGCTGAGCACGGCACCCCGCAAGTCGTGTCCTCTTCAGCCCCTGCCAGTCTTGGCTCAAGGAGACTGAGGCACAAGGACCAGGAACTCAGGCTCCTTGGCCTCACCCAGCAGCTGCGCTCTGACCCCGCTATGCTGCCCTGGGAAGGAGGCTGGAGCTGGCATAGGTCTTCTCCTTCCCAGGCTCTTTGTCCAGAAGAAAGGGGAAGAAATCAGAACTTTCCATTTCCCGAGCAAAGGGCAGGGTTTTGTGCACACCTCGGGAGGATGTTTTTGTTCAGGGAGGTCATTGCTGTCTGCTTTCAGAGTAAGCACTCCTGTGGTAACCCTCAGATAGGGAGCATCCTTGACATCCTGCTCCCTGGCCTCCAGATTCTCCGGCATGGACCAGCTGCTGTAAGCTAGCCCAGGGCTGCCAGGACCACCCTGCTGGTGTCGGGATGGAGGCCCAGCTCCAGGGCTGCTGTGCGAGGCTGCTTACCTTCCACTCCCTGGGCTCACAGAAAGCAGCAACGCTGGCAGCATGTTTTCTCAAGTTGTTGAGGCCTGTGTTCAGCACAGATTTTCCTCCCTAACCCTAGGCTTGCTGCTAAACAAGCCCCTGTGCAATGAAGGCCGCCCACAGCACACTGCGACCCAGTGCCTGCCGTGCCCTCCCTATATAAGTATCAGTGGCTTCCACTTGGGATTAGGGTTGTTTTCAGTTTGGGGACTTTCTTAGTGTGCTTTCTGTTGCTGTCACCAAAGACCCCCCAAATGAGTCATTTCTAAAGAAGAGATGTTTCTCTAGCTCCTGGTTTTGGAAACTGGGAAGTTGGAGTAGCAAGGCTGTCGGACCGGAGCATGTTGAGGCAGAACGAGGTGTGAGTTCTTCTTAGGAAGCTAGTCACCCCATCAAGGGAGACCTGTCCTGACGACCTCATCTAATCTTACCGATTCCCCAAGGTTTCCACCAGCCAGTACTGCCACACAAGTGCTGTGTGTTAGCCAGGCACATACTGAACACCCTGACACCATCAACGTGGGCGCTTTGGGGTTGCTCCCCAGCACCTGGACTTTGGGGAACACACTGAAACCACAGCAGAGCTTTTGGAAACCTCCCAGTGCGTGAAAGCCTCTGAGTAGGCAGAACCTAGTGGTCAGTGGTAAGGGACTGTCAAACCAATTGCTGCACACACCTGCAGTCCCAGTTTCCCAGGATGTTGAGGCAGGAGGATTGTTTGAGCTTGGGAGTTCCAGGCTAGCCTGAGCAACATGGCAAAAGACAGGAAATGGAGCCTCAGTATGTAGCCCTGGCTAGCTTTGAACTCTATAGACCAGGCTGGTCTCAAATTCACAGAGATCCACCTGCCCCTGCCTCCCAAGTGCTGGATTAAAAGTATGTACCACCACACTTGGCCTTTTGATATCATCTTTAAGAGAAAAAACATTTTTTATTTCGGTGGTATCCAGTTGAATTTTTTTCTTTTCTGGCTCCTGTTTTTGTTGTTGTAAGAATATTGTACCCATTGTGAGACTCAAATTCTGTGTTCTCTGTAGACATGTGACAGCCAAGCTTTGCACATGGCTGTGACTAAGCTGCTCTTGCGTGTGGTGTGCAGTGTGTGGCAGCAGTGGCAACTACGGTGTCTGGTCCCGCCAGCACTGTTCACTCAAGCTGTTTCCCTTGTTGAATTCTGTGGCACCTTCGATGGAGGTTAGCTGCCCCGTCTCCCCGCCTTGCCGGACATTATTTCTCTGGTCCTCAGGAGGAATCCAGGGCTGGTGCACAGTGGATCACACTGCTCTGTGTTTCCATCTTTACCTGGACGCCACACTGTCTGGTCACTGTAATCGTAGGGGCTTTAGGAGGCCCGTGTCTGTTCTGTGCCTTTGTGGTGGTGAGCCCAGGGGCAGAGCCCTGGGGACTCTGATGGGGGATGCAAGTCTGTTAGCACAGCTTTCCCTCGGGACTCGGGCCCCTTGTCCTGAAGGTCCCCTGTGGTACTGTACATCAAGTATCAGAATGAGCTCCCAGGAAGCCTGTGCATGGCCATACCCTTCCCAGAGCTCTGAGGGCCCCTCCCTCCCTCCCTTCTCCCACACTCTCCACTGGTAACCCCAAAATCCCTGTGAGGCAGAGGGCAGGCCACGAATGTGCCTGCCCCTTTAAAGTTTTCTAAGGAACCCAAAATCAGAGCTACATAATGGAAACCACTTTGCAGCCTCCAGCACGGCCATTTATCTCAATCACCAGTGCATTTAAGATGTGGGCCAAACATATAAATCATATCTTGAAAGAAAGTATGTTGGTGCCACAAAAATTACCCTGTATTCTTACCACCTAATTCAAAAAATGTGTTTTGAAGCTTAGGGGAGTGCAAACAAGCCCAGGCTGTCCGTCTTCCCACACATCCCACCTCCAGGCCAGACTCCACAGTGGAGCTGAAGCGGTGATTGGCACACCCTGGTGGGCTGTGCCTAGCCTGCTCTCCTGAAAGTCAGTGAAGGTCAAGCCCCAAGGAGGTCTGTTCCACTCAGCTCAGTGCCTCTCACTTAAGGTGACAAACACTGGAGAGCTCCTTCTCTGACACCCAGGGGAGGGGACAAACACATCCACACCCTGAGGCCCAGCTTCTAAACTGAGGTAAAGAGGCAAGAGTGGGCAGGGGGTTGGGATTTGAGGGTTTCCCATCTTGAAACTTCCATGGTTCCATTTGATTCCATGTCGGCTCAGCAGTTCCTGGGAGGGTGAAACTCATTGGTGTGTGTGTGTGTGGACCCTTCCTACAGACAGGGACCCAGCCCCAGTTCCTGGAGCTACCCTTTGCGCACACACACACATGCACACACACACACACATACACATACACATTCTATGCTTCTGGCCTAAGAGTGCACTGAACACTGAAAGCATCAAAGAAAATTGAACTCACACCTGGGGTCCCAGCAGCAGGAATCTTGTTTTCACTTCCTGGCCACATCTTGTACTTTTGTTACCAAGCATAGGGTTGATTTTCTCTGTTTCTCTAATTCATTCATGAACTTATTTCATACCCTTAAAACCTGTGTGCAAACAAGCCTGAATCCCTTCCTATGCCTGCAAACAGACCTAGATCCCTTCCTGTGCCTGCAAACAGGCCTGGATCCCTCCCTGTGCCAGCCGGGCAGGTTCTGGCCCTCCTTGAAGTGGGAGGCAGAGGTTCAGGCCCAGGCTCATGAGATCTACCTCCCCCTCTTCTCCTTTCCACTCACCTGACCTTCATGAGACAGTGTCCCTACCTTAGGGAGACAGTTGGGACCTCCCTGCCAGAGAATCTGCTAGAAGGTGTGTAGGTCTCCAGGTGTGGGGAACTGTCACGGTCCCTTGCTTCCTCTACATCTCTGTTACAAGAATAACAATAAACAGGTTCAAGCGGAAGGTTCTGGAAGGAGCTAGCTGTCTTGGTTAGGGCTTCCGTTGCTGTGATGAAACACCGTAACCAAAAAGCAAGTTGGGGAGGAAAGGGTTTATTTGGTTTACACGTCCACATTAACAGAAGCCAGGATAGGAATTCAGATAAGACAGGAACCAGGAGGCAGGAGCTGATGCAGAGGCCATGGAGGGGTGCTGCTGACCGGCTTGCTCCCCATGGCTGCTGGCTCAGCCTGATTTCTTATAGAACCCAGGACCACCAGCCCAGGGATGGCAACACCCACAATGGGCTGGGCCCTCCCACATCAATCACTCATTAAGAAAATGCCTTCCAGGCTTGCTTATAGCCCCGGCTTGTAGAGGCATTTTCTCAGCTGAGGTTCCCTCCTTTCAGATAACTCTAGCTTATATCAAGTTGACACAGGAGCTGACATGAGATTACCCCTCAAAACTGACTTTGTTATAGAAAGTCTCTCAACCATGAGGGGATGAGCTACCCTTGCAGTAAGGAGAGCAGCCAAGAGAACATCACACCAGAGGCAGCATGGGAGGATGAGATGGAAAGATAGATGGGGGAGGAAGATGGGCTAAGAGAGATGGGGAGGAAGAAGGCCTCCCTTCCAAAACCTGGCAAGCAGGCGAGAAGCTCCACCGCAGAATGACAGGGTCCTGAAGGGAGAGACAGGCCCTTCAGTTTGCTCTTGGAAACCCCAAGAACAAAGGAGGTTTTCTGATGTTTAAAGGCTTTCAGGGGGATGGAGGGAAGTTGCATACCAGGGGATTCCATCTGGCTTAGTCTACCTGTCCAGGGGCACGGGCTCTAAACTTACTATGCAGTTGCAAAAGGGGGCAGGGCTGTCTTACTCACAGCCAAAAGTGGTAGGAAGGAAACTGCCAGGGACCAGGAGAGAAACTGCAGGGAAGCAGCCAGCCAGAGGGTCTGTGATCACTCCTCTCCCCCCCCGCACCGTCCCCGGCCCCATGGCAACCCCCAGTTAGAACTGACAAACAGTTGGTGACTAGCTGCAAGGATACTCAGGGATATGGCCTCCCTTTTCTCCTTACTGACCCCGCCACATGGAGAGGCCTACATGGCAGAAGGAAGCCTTTCTTCTCTCCTGCTCTGGGCATGTTGGACAAGCAAGCCTGTGTGTGTCCTACACTACTGCAGCTTTACCTGTAAGACTGTCCCAGAGGGGTTGTAGAGACCCAGCGACAAAAAATCCTTTGCCTGCTTCTCAGCTGGGCATCAGGAGGCTACGCAGCACCCACAGCCAGCCCTGCCCCTCAGTTTCCAACCTCCCTAGGCTATGGCCTCCACCACCTTGCCTCCTGCCTGGCCTATTTGGCCTAGGATGTCATGGGCCATGCACCGACCCACAGTCGGCTCACTCTTGGCTTAGACATTTTGTCTTGGGAATCCCTTCCTGGTCTTGGTGCTACCTGCTGACAGAAGCTCCCTAAACCTATAACTAGCTGCCTAGGAGGGTCTGTGAGGGATGGTGACAAACAGGAGGATAAGCGGGGTTCATATTCCTCAGGACATGTGACAGACTTTTCAGCCTCCCCAGGGGGTCTAGTTCTTCCTAGGGAGTCTGTAGAGGAAGCTCAAGCCAAGATCTTTACCTGGTCCCAATACAGTCCACCTCTGCTCCTGTCCCTCCCAAAAGAGGGATGTGTTGTAGGGGGTGGGAAATGGGCCATGCAGAGGCCCACAAGGCATAAGGAGTGCCAACCCCAACTTTCACAAGCTGCAGTGTGGTTAAGATGTTTACATTGGCAAGTGAACACATTTAACACACTCCAAAAATTGTGCCATCCCTGGGTTATGACAGTTTGCATGGAAGAGGCCCCTCGGCCTATGGTGTGCACTGCGGTGTGGCCCAGAGCAGACCCAGGCTGGAACTGGATGCCAGCAGCTCCTTTCCAGAGGCTGTCATGCCTGTGCTGCAGCTGGTACACCTTGATGCCCTCTGGAGCTGTAGTTCAGGCAGACATCCTCCCCGGCACTCAGCTGAGAGTAGCAGCCTGACCTCCTGTCTTTCCTTGCAAAGCTGGGCTCCTGCCCTGGTCACCTTCAGTTGAGACTGTGATGTGGACGTGTAAGCCAAATAAGCCCTTTCCTCTCCACGTTGCTTTTGGCCCGTGGAGTTTTAGCACAACAATAGTAACCCTAACTAAATACGTGTGTGTGGTGTGTGCAAGTGTGTGTATGTGTATGGTGTGTGCAAGTGTGTGTAGATGTATGTGTACACATGGAGGAAACAAACCTTCCACCTCACTCACAGACAAGGTCTCTGTGTTGGCCACTTTGTACAGCAGGCTAGTCCAGGAGTTTCTGGTGATGCTGGTCTCTACTTCCCACCTCTCCGTAGGAACATGGGTCAGACACATGCCACCATGCTCAGCTTTACAAGGGCTCTAGGGACTTGAACTCAGATCTTCATGCTTGCATGGCAGGTATTTTTTATCCACTGAACCATCATCTCCTCAGCCCCTTCTGTGGTTTGACTGGCTAACAAGTGTCCACTGTGAAGCATCTGTTCAATTGTTTTTTGCCCATTTTTAAGAAGAGTTCTTTACACTAGCTCCTTTTATATGAAATAATTCTCTCCTAGTTTGTGATGGCCTTTTTGTTTTCAAGCATGAACTTTTTCATTCTTGTTAAAACCAACCAACCAAACAAACAAACAAAACCTCTATGGTACCTTTCTCTTTAGAAAAGAGTATAGAAACTTGCTATGGTGGAAAGAATATGTCTATAATCCTAGCACTTGGCAGGCTATGGCAGGATTGCATGGCTGTGAGTTCGAGGCTAGTCCAGGCTATAGAGTGAAACTTGGTAATGGTACTATGCCAGCACCAAGCATTAACATTTAAGCAGACCTCTGCCAACTCACCGTCTTCTTTATTCACGCAGAAGACAAATGGGAGGCTGGCTAGGCCAGTGCTGCCCTGGTGCTGTATGAACCCCACCAATGGACATGGCCAGGCTGCCCTAGTAAAAAGGTCCTCCATTGTCCCTAGGAGTTGGGTCTGGAAGACCCCAATGGTGTCATAGTGAGCCCTTTGGTTGGCTTGCAGGAGCCTCTCCAAGAGTCAGTTAGTGCCCACAGCAGCCCCACTGGTCACAACCTTTAAGCTAAACAGCTGGTCCAGGAGCAACCATGCCAAGTCTACCTGCCCTTGCACAGAGGATGCCACTCAGCCAGGAAGGCTGGGCAGAAACTCCAGAGCTCATCTTCCATCCTCTTGGTCTGATACCTCCAGCCCCAGTCCCCTCCTCAGCGTTTCCTTCCTCCACGCTGGCTCCCCAGCCTGGCAGCTTGTTGGCTGTGTGATCTCAGGCAAACTCTGAGCTGTTTTCCTCCTTACCTCACTGGCAGGAGTGAGGCATTATGGGAGTATTAGCTCTGGGTCTATACAACCCGAAGCCCAGGCATCTGTGTAAATGTGCGTCTGGAATGGGCCAGGGACTTATGCTGGGATTTTCCCATCCATCAGCCTGCACATCCAAAAGACCAGGTCAAAAGCTCTTATATGCAGGCAGCTATGCTACCTGCCTCACGAAGCCAGGCATCACTCTGAAGGGTATCTGGGACCAAAAGACACAGTGCCCAATAAGACAGGTGGCAAGTTCTCTTGCTCTAAGGCAAGGGCCTGTGTCGAAATAGACAGTATGGGGACACCTCTACTCGAGAGAGGGGAAGTCACCTCCTTGACAGCCAGCACTGCTGAATGTTTAAACCTCCTACCCACAAGCCACCCCGTTCCTGGGCTATGCAAGGGCTGAGGTAGCCTTGTGTAACCCATTCTAGGAATTGTGGGAGGCTGAAGGCATAGCTTCAGGGACCAGCTCTCTGGGGACCCTTAGGGTACCTAGGGCACCAGTCTTGGGACCTGCCATGTTGTCCTCGGGCCACCTCTCTGCAGGACTTTTGCCAGGAGTTACTGGGACAGAGGCCTGGAGCGGGTTCCCTCCCCTGCTCACACCCTCAGGCTCCCTAGGGATACAGAGGCAGGATCTGGTAGTCTCTGTCACCCTGCCTAGGTAGCCTGGGGTTGCTGGGATAGGGCTCTTCTGAGTGACAGCCAGCTCCCTTGCCTGCACTTGGCCTAAGTAGTGTGGACGGTGGGACAGCACAGGTTCCCAAGAGCTCCTGCCCCCTGACAAGTTCAGCTGGACAAGCTGACTGGGCCAATAGTGCATGCTGCAAAGGTCAGGAGCTGGCCGGGTACACTGGGGATGTGGGAGAGGCCGAAGGGAGGGGCTGCCCAGCTGCTGCAGTTCTCATCAGCTCGCCCACTGGCTTTGAGGGTTTGGGAAAGGAAGAAACTTGAGGTTTAATCCACTGAACAAGAAACAGGGTATCAGTCCTCAGAGCCAGGGCAGCTCTGCAGAGGGGAATCCCATGTTGGGAGGCACACACAGTGTTTGTGGGAGGGTATGCTTCTGTTGTCATGAAGCTGTAGTTGGGGAATGTCCCCTCAGTTCAGTATCTTCCCTTCTCCACACAGATCTGGGACATGAGTGATGAGGAGACCATCTGAGGAACCACAGCTCAGGAACGTTCCGGCCTCGGCGCAGGACTGTTCCCCAGGACTGGCCATCTGGGCCCTGCCACCTCCCTGGTTCTGATTCCTACTCCCCTGAGGACTAGGGGTACCCTCTGCTGCCCAGTTCTGCTCTTTCCTGCACCATCTCACCAGCTCTGAACTCAATAACAACTTTGGCGTTGCCACTGACTTGGGGGTCCTTCTATGTGCATTGATTTTTTTTTTTTTTCCTCTCCTGCTGTCAAAAGATTCCCCTGGGATCTTTTCACCTTGGCCCAGTAGGAGTGGAGGGAGCATCTGACTCAGCATAGATCAAACAAGGATGTGCTAGGAGCCCCATGTTGAGAGTACTGCTGTGGGCCCTGGCAGCACCACACTGGCCCACCCTCAGCTGCCGGCATGCTGTGGTGCCACCCTGCTCCAGGGATGAGGAGAAGCTCTTGCCACGGTGCTGGTGGAAAGCAGGGCAGAGCTCTGCCTGACTGGTGTGCAGCTGGACCACAGGCAGGTGCTTCTCTGCGGCTGCTACTGAGGCAGGGCTAGTTTTCCTCCTCATTCCGGTAGGTCCTTGGCAACTGTGGTCACCCTAAGTAGAAGTGCTCTTCCTAGCAGCCCCCCTCCCACACTTACACATCTTCCACTTGGGTCATGTCGAGAACAGAAGCCCATACATGGCTGACTTCAGCAGATTTCAGTAAGGGAGACTTGAGAAAACCCTGGCTGGCCTAAGGTAGAGGCTGCAAGAGGTAACCATGCACACCTGCACAAGGATTCCCAGAAACAGGCAGGCCTGGGCACAGGGCGGCACCACGTGCCACCTAGGATGGAAGAACCACACAAAACCTTGGTTTAAGAGCACTTTATTATTGTTCTTAAGGCTACTTTTTAAGTACAAAAAAAACAAAAACAAAAAAAAAAGATGGCCTGCCAAACCTTTTTTTTTCTTCTTCCAGGAAAAACAGACCACAGAGAATGGTATATTACAGATTTACAAACATAGAGAGGGGTCAGCACGCACATGGGTGGCTTGGTTCTGGGGAAGACACAAGCTCCTGCCCAGGCAGGATGGCGCACCCCTCCGCTGACGTGTGGCATTCCCCTCCAGGACACAGCCTATTCCAGATAGGTCGGTGCCCCAGAGACCCTGCCACCCCCACCCCAACAGCAATGACCCGTTCACTGACGGGTGTCTGAGGCCTGCTGCCCACAGAGCCAGTCCGCGGTGCGGTTGTTTTCCTGTGACAACCTCAGTAGCCTGTAGAATAACAAACTAGTGGCTATGAATGCGGACGCAGTGTTGTCATGGCGTAACTGTGTACCTGCACGATTACAGACACACCTACGACAAAAAAAGATCAACTTTTTTTTTCCCAAACAACAAAAAAATGATTACGATAGGAAAGGGGAAAAATTAAATAGCTACATATCATTAACAAATTAATTGTTCTTCAAAAATACCTACAAATTTCTCTGTACACTCTTTACGCACAGCGTAATGATGGTCTTTAAAATTACCTATATAAAAAAAGTGTTCTCAACAATTCTTTTTTTTTCCTACAGAAAATATAGGGGCCTGAATGCCAAGCTTGGAAGCCCAGGAGAGTGGAGTGAAGTGTGCGGGGCAGGAGGGCTGTCCACTTGTGTGAAGGCCGGTAGCCACCCTGTAACTCGGGTATCAGTCCCCGCTTTCCCACCCTCGCCTGTTTCCCAAGTTCAACAGCTAACCTGTCTTCCTCCTACTGAACGTCAGCCCCATGGGCTCCCCTGTGCAAGGAGTCCATAATGCCTTTTTGAGGAGGTGGTTCTAGCTAGGTGATGTCCTAGCCCTCCTCGAGCGGGCCGGGACAGGGGACAGAAAAGCTCACGGCCGGGAGGAGCAGCTGCTGTGGGGCATCCCCAGCCCTGTCTGTCCTGCTTGCTTCTAATGTCTAGTTAGTAGCTATTAATAGAGCGGGCACTAGTGATGCAGGAATAACTGTAGAGTTATTATAGAGGAATGTGTACAGCCTTGGCCCCGGCATGAGAGGAAGCGCACGCAGCCCCATGTTGCAGACTGTCAGGCACCTGCTGGTTGGCCAGGAGTTGGAAAGGAGCAGTCTGCACTGAGGAGCCTAAAGACATGAACTCAAGTCCCCCACCCAGGATGCAGAAAAATCAGCAGCAATGGGCTCCCCAGCCTACCACACCCACCGGCTGTGCACTCCTTTTCGGAGTGAAGTGAGCATCGACTACACCTCTCAGAAGCACAGCTGTACCAGCAGTGAATGTATCC
Source organism: Alexandromys fortis (assembly GCF_014885135.2). Classification (NCBI taxonomy): domain Eukaryota; kingdom Metazoa; phylum Chordata; class Mammalia; order Rodentia; family Cricetidae; genus Alexandromys; species Alexandromys fortis. The sequence continues at coordinate 4,516,071 of NW_026067943.1, forward strand.
AGGGCTGTAACTGACGGGATAGGCTAATGCCGCCGCCAAAAAGCCAGTCAGTGCTACAGTCTGAGCTTACAGTCAATAGAAACCAGCTATTTTTCGTATTAAGACATGCACCATGTCAGAAGCACTACGGAGTCCTCCAGCCTTTGCACTAGCCTCACCAACTGCAGTGTTCAGAGACGGTAAATGCCCATGGTCAGGGGGAACCTGCAGTCCAGTTGTGAGCACCTCAAGACTAGAGAGAAAGACCTAGAACCTGCTAGAGACCTTCTAAGTTCAGCAACAATGCAAGCACACATGATCAGAAGTGTTCCCTAGCAGTTTGCCCTTGGTGCTGGCATCGCAGACAGCCGCCCAACAGGCAGCCCTGCCCTCCATAGTGCAAATCAGGACAGTTCTTTTCAGGCAGACACATGTACACATGGACTGAGCTGGACCCCAGGAGGAAGCCAAGCCGTGCACACCCAGTCTCAAAAGCTAAGAGCACAAAGCGTCCGGATCCCCATGTCTTCATGGCTTGTGACTAGGAAAGGGCCGCAGGGTCCCGGCTGCCAGGTGGCAGACCTGCAGAGGTTTCTTTGGTAACCAGGACAGGAAGCAAGGATGCTCTGCTGGACCGATGCTCCATGCTGTTCCTGTTGCCATGGTGAGACCCCTTGTACGAACACCAAAAAGTACAAAACAGAGCAGAACAAAAGTCCAGGCAACATGGTTTTGCGAATAAACCACCCCCCCCCCCCCCCCCCGAATTTTTTTTTTTTTTTTTTTTTTTTTTTTTTTTTTTTTTTTTTTTTTTTTTTTTTTTTTTTTTTTTTTTTTTTTTTTGTTTTTTTGTTTTTTTGCTTTTTGTTTTTTGAAGCACTGACTGTTGAAAGCTCAGGCAAACCATGCAGATCCTTGTGTGGCTGGAGGATGGAGCCCCCTTCAGGAGACCACAGAGGGGGAGTGACTATGGCTGACCATGTGGGCAGTGGGGCTGGCAGGTTGGCCCCGGCGGGAGGCTGACTCTGGGCTGCTGGAAGCGCTGTCCTTGGCCGCTTTGATCTGAAGCCATGTGTCACCTAGTGCTTTGGCAAAGTGGTCATCCACAGAGCCAGTGATAGACACTGAGTTGGGTGCTGGCTCTGGTTCCTTGTAGTTCTTGCCCAGGCTCCGACGGAAGTGCTCTTCCACCACAGGGTCACAGGTGGCAGTTGCTGCAGAGGGCGGATCAGAGGAGAGGAGGCTGCATCAGTGGACCAGGGGACCCTAGTCAGTGGTACTTATGCACCCTGGGTGGAAGGTGACTCCAGAGTGTCTTTATGGCACTAAATGACAATAGTGGAGCCTATCTTCTGTCATCTGAAGCCCGGAGGGGCCAGGGACTAAATGTCCTTAATTCCTCCCCACCCGAGGCATGGCCGGTTCAAGGTACACGGGTGCTCAGAGCAGTGTTTTTAAACTACACACTAAGTGGATTTTAGGGAGAGAAGTTACAGCTCACAGCTTAATCCAGGGTTCCCACGTGCATCAGGCTTTGGTGGAAAACTCACCACTGGGTGGTCTTCGGTAACTGGCAGACCCGGGTGCAGAACAGCCACTGTGCGCAATGGGGCAGTGAGAGAGGTTGCAGTTGCGGGCGCCTGCAGATGCGCAGGTGATCACGGAGGGCCGGTTCTGCAGGAGGGAGAGCAAGTCAGCTCCTCTTCATCCACCGACTAGGCTGAGCTGCTGCCAGAGGGCCCAGCTCCTCTTGACAGAAACCTCCCTGCATTCAGTTGCTCTTGGAGCCCACTGTGCTCCAAACAGCAGGTCTAGGGGGAGAGACTAGATGCACTGGGGTCCCCACCCCTGGCACCTGCAGGTGAGCCGCCCCTGACACACAGCATCTCCCCGGGGCCAGGCCCCTTTCTCCTTGTCAATGAGTGTACAAACACCCACTGGGAACCTAGGACCCGCAGGCCCAGCATGGGTCACACAGAGCTGCACACGGTCTCTGTGCTTTCAAAGCCTCTTCACACAGTTTCTGTCAGAAGCCTCACCCTTTGTTGTCTCTGGGGCTTGCTGGGTGTTGTGCTAAGGTAAGACATCCCTCTACCTTTCCGCTCTTTGTGAGACAAGGTCTTATGAAGTTGCCTTGAACTTGATCAAGTAACTATATTATTATATTGAACCTCCCAAGTAACTATATTATAAATCTGAATTACCAGACCTGGCCTTGTTTTTTAAAAAGTAATAATTTTGCCAGGCAATGGTGGTGCATGCCTTTAATCCCAACACTCTGGAGGTAAGCAGATCTAAGTGAGCTTGAGTTCAAGGTCAGCCTGGTCTACAGAGTGAGTTCCAGGACAGCCAAGACTACACCAGAAAAACCCTGTCTCAAATGCCCCTCTCCCCGAAAGAAAGAACTTTTTTTCTTCAGTAATAATAAAAAAGAGCCCATGTCCTAATCACAGGTTTGTGACCAATGACTTTATAAGATGCAAGCTCAAAATAAAGCCACTGACATTTAACTTTGTGAAACATTACTGGGTAAGCACAGGCCTCTTCGAGTGCCAGGGAAGGGGAGGGAGGGGGACGACACAAGGAGGAGGGAGCTCCCTCATCAAGATCAACCCTGTACTGTGCAAAGCAGTGAAGCCTTAGGAATGGAAGAACCCAAGTCCCTTCAAACTTCAGGACTTCTACTCAGGGTTTCCATGCAGCTCATGGTCCCCTACACCCAGCCTGACCTGGTCACCTCCGGAAGAGAACCAACCATGGTGCTTGACATAACAACATACACACCTGCTGCCGCTCCACAGCCGACCTGCCGGTGTCACTGCTGTTCTTAGTCAGCGCAAGAGGCTGCTCCATGAGGCCAGGGAGGGATGCATACAGGTGGCCACCATGCAAGCTCACAGCCGGGGCTGCGGCCCGCTCAATGGGACTGCGGCTCCGTTCCCGGGGATCTCGGCGGCAGTCTCCGTTGACGGTCTTACTCCTGAAAGACAGGGGCATGCTCAGGGGGATGACTGGCAAGGGGGCTCTGGGGGGGAGCCATGCACTTCCCCCTGATGTTTCCAGGACATTCCTACCCCGGTGTTAAGGGTAGGACCAAAGGATAAGTTGAGGAACCAGGCCCTAAGTGTAGGAGAAGCAACCTTTGGAGCCAAAGTTGGCTTTGTGACCTCCCTCCTTCCCTTCTGGCAGGCTTAGCAGTGCTGCCTGCCTGCTTACGTACGAGATCAACTCGTGCTCAGTTTGACCACCAGTGGTCACTGAGGTAGGATGGGAATGCTGAGGACCAAAGACACCTGACCCATGCTCTGAGCCAGTTCTGATGCGAAGCCATACTGGTGCCTGCTCCTCTGCGTGGCAGTGCCCATTACCACCTCTGTCCAGATAGGGCCCCAAGACAGTGGGGAGCCAAGTGACTGTCTCATCCACTGGTGACCAGTGACCTCCTCTGTATGAGTCTGCTTCTTATTAGTGTAGAAGACGACAATCAGTCGGCAGCACTGTACCCAGAGCAGAGCATGAGAACCCACAAGACCCAGCTTACACACTGTTCCAGGCTCAGCTCTGTCCTCCCTCCATCCCATTGACTCTAGAACCATCACCAGTGCCGTCCGCTTAGGGTCTGTCCCTTTTTAACCAGGTGCCAGAGTGAGCACTTTAAAATTGAAAGGAGACTTCAGAGCCCATGCTTGGCCTGCTCTTTACCACCAGGGAAGCAGGCCATGTGTACTTGGGCTTTGAGCAGGAAGCAGCCATGCCTGATGCTGGGCCAGCCAAATGCAACATGCTAATATTTAGTCACACACCACACACATGTGACAGTCATGCTGTAAGACAGGACACAGCACCACCTTGGGTACTCAGCATCCTTTATCCCCTGACGGCCTCTTATGAAACTGCCCTGCAGGACACCGACAGGCTCACCACTCCCTCCATTCCCCGACCTTGCTGTGTTCATCTCAAGGCCACCTTTTTATTAAGCAAATATGACTTGACAGAGCTCCTTTCAAGTCGCAGCAGCCAGCACCTTTTCCATTAACCCCATCCCCAACTGCCTTCCCATTTTTACCTCTGGCTCTGTGCCACAAACTCGTTAAGCTGTAGCAACAACTGTCCACCGGGGAGGCTGCGCCATATTGTGCTTCTCTGAATGTACATTGGCCCCGAATTCCAGGCACTTGTGCGAGCCCTCAGGGCAGAAGCCACCACACCATTGCTGACGGCTTTTGCCCGTCCTACACTAGCACTGAAAGCTTTGCGGAGACAAAGTCCTGCCTGTCTCGAGTTACAGACCACCTGCACAGAGAAAGGAAGACATCAGGTGCACAACTGGGATGGGCAGACTCATGGGGAGCCAGACTGGACCAGTGAACCGCAGGGCACCCGCAGCCTTCAGATGGACTCTACACTCCCGGGGACTCAAGCAGCAGACACTAACAAGGACAGGAAATCGCAGGGAGCAGGCAATGGCTACAAAAGGAGGTACAATGGGTACAGCACAGGGAGGACTGGGAAGTCCGAGGAAGACGGCCTACAGACGGCAAGACAACTCAGGCAGGCTAGCATCTCTTGTCCCCTGGACCTCCAGGTCACCAGTCCTTACCATCTTGGATCCCCACAGCACTCTTACATGGCCAAGCAATAATGAGATGCGGAGGAGCACAGAATGAGGGGGCACTAGCAGGGGCCTTCAGGACTCGACACCGAGGAAGTCATTCAGTTGGCACTGGGCATGATACATCATACAAAATACCACGGAGCTCAGAACAAGCCTGGGAACTTGCTGGTTAATTTTAGTAAAATTACACACCACTCATATTTCCAGCTCATTTTCCTGGTTCCTGGAGCTTAAAGACAGACATTGTTTTCCATGTCCCTCCCCCTCTGAATGAATCACAGCCCAGTGTGTCCTGTGCCGTCAGGACGCTGACCCAAACCACACACATCCTGCCTCTCCTTAAAGACCAAATTGGTGGAGGGAAAACTAACAGGGGCCCTGCTAGGGCCTAGAAGACTCACGGAGCTGCCTGGGGGCATCGACCTTGCCCATTTCATGCCAGCTCTTTTAGGAGAGAAAGAGGAAAGGTGGGTTGCAAAGAGAAACCACCACACTCTTCTAGGCCAGAGTTTCCTGGGGACAGTTGCCATGTGCTCCTGATCACCCTCTGAGCTCAGAAGACAAAATGTCAATGGCATTTGAGGAAAGCAGACTAGATCCCAGGAACTGCAGCTCCACCTCCTGCACAGCAGCTTGCTCAGCCTTAGGAACCATGCTACGTTGGCAGGGCAGAAGAGTAAGGAAGGACCCACCCAGCCTCAGGCTTCCCACAACACACAGGATATCCCGGAGGTGACAGAATGAGCCTTCCTGATACCAATCTGTGCTGGCGTCACTGTGTGCCAGGGGCAGAGCCCCTCTTGCTCTAACACTGTGCCCTGGGATCCTGCATGGCAGCCACAAGCCCCCTACAGTCTAACACTAATAGTTGGGGGGCAGAAAGTAAGCCTTCAGATCCTCTCAACACCACGACCAACCCGAGGCCATCAACTTTGATAAGAATCATGTCATTAACAAGGACACGATGGCACAGACCACGTCCTCTGTGCCCACAACCAGAAAGCCATGTTCCCGTGTCCACCTCAAAGCCAAGAGAGCATGGACAACAAACACCATTGGGGCTGGCTGACATTTCTGTCCCCTGCCTACACAAAGGTGCTGTCTCACTTTCTGCTCAGTGAAATTTCAAAACTCAACTTCAGGGAACCAACCAACCTATAAATGCCTCATTCCCTCTGTCACAGGAAGCTGAGACCTGAGTCCCTGTTAGGAACCCTCCTGTGGGAGCAGAGAGCATTGTGGGAAGATGGCCCTCAAGCTATTCACACTGGTGGTCCCTTGCTGAGTGCTCAGACCTCACTACGGTGGACTCAGAGTGGGAGACAGGCTCAATGGCAGAGGCACTGTGAAGTTACCTCGCTGGTTGAGTCAAGGACTCCAGGACCTGGCTCTTAGCTGTGAAACCTTCCCTGGCAGAGCAGAGCCCTGTTTCTATGCACCTCTCAGAGATGCATTTGATTCTCTCCTGTGCATTGCCTTTTAATTTCTGTCACAGACTAAATGGGGTCCCCTGGCAGATGTTATGTGTGACCAGATCTAATAAGATGAGGTTACTCAATGCCACTGAAGGGTGACTGAGGTGACAGGCACTCAAAGGGAAGATGATATCGAGACTGGGATTGGCAGCTAAGAAATTAGCCTCCCTCAGAAGAAAAGCAATCACTAGACCAGGCTAGCCTTGAGCTGACAGAGATCCGCTTAACCTGCCTCTGCCTATTCATGTCAGGAAAAAGGAGCTAGAAACCAGTGACCCTGGGGAGCCTGACCCTGGGCTAGCCTCCAGTAATGTGTGTGCTTGTACCTTAGGTTTAACACAAGTCTTAAAAGTTGTTTTTAAAGCTCAAAAAAGTTTGAAGAAAAGATTTTGTCCAGCTATATAATTCTATGCTAAATATTATCAAAAAATGGTGAAAATTAAAAAATGTTAGGCCAGCAAGATGACTCTGTAAGGGTTCATTTGTCTTGCGAGCCCAATGACCCGAGTCGGCATGATGATAAAAATCACCTGCCGACTCAGTCCGCAGGATGCACGTGGCTGGCTTCTCGGGCGCATGGTCCCATCTTTGCACTGCTCTGCCTCACCTCTGAGTCAAACTGCTTTAAAGATCTCCAGAAATCCTCTCCAGTGATGCTCTCTGCTGACTGACCTATAACTAATACAAAGGCATTTCAAAGCTTTAGCGCAGTGGTTCCTAGTGCTGCAACCCTTTTACAGTTCCTCATGTAGTGGTGATCCCAAACACAACATTATTTTCATTGTGATTTCCTAACTGTAATTTTGCTACTGTTATGAATCATAATGTAAATACGATAGCTGATACATCCCTGTTGGGGTCTCAACCCACAGGCTGAGAACCACTGCTTTAAAGATTTATCGTGTATATGTATACAGTGTCCTGCCTATGCGTGTGCCTGCACTCCAGAAGAGGACACCAGATCTTACTATAGATGTTTGTGAGCCGCCATGTAGTTATGGGGAATTCAACTCAGGACCGCTGGAAAACCAGCCAGTGCTGTTAACCTCTGATCCATGTCTCCAGCTCCTGCTTTAGGGTCTTACAGAAACCAGGACTGGCTCTCAGAGAACACGTGCTGTGTACTGAGTCACACCTGGCGTAGGAGCCTAGGAGGCCAGGGTCAGTTAGTGAGGATGCAGAGTACATGGGCCTGGGCCTGGCCGCTCCAGAAGGGAGACAGTTACGGATCTGCTTCCCTGTGCGCCACGGAGAATTCTCCACAGAGAATGCCTGTGGAGCTGGCTCTCCTCTGACTGTCAGCCCAGCAAGCCTGCATGGAGCTGAAAGGAATGCCCTTGCCTGGTGTCCACTTGCCACCACCGCAGCTGGGGAGCACAACACCCCACTCCTCCCCCAGTGCCACACCAGCTCTGAGGTGTCACCTTAGAACTCTGCTGTAGGATGGAAGGGAAAACGAGGGCAAAGGGAGATCTGCCCAAGTCCCAGAGCAGGTAGGGGACAAAGCAGGAGCAACCAACCACTCCTGTAACAGGAGGCAAAGGTTGCCGCCCTTCTGATGAGGACTGGGGACTGGTCCCCACAGCAAAGATCCCCGAGGCTTCTGAGCCATCACTCAAGTCTTGAAAGAGCCTGGCTACGTCATGATGTACCCTCCACTACCACCCTGCTCCTGGGCCCCTTCAGCAGCCCAGGTGTCACTTGCATCCACCAGGAGCTATGACCGACAGCCACAGTGATGCGGCACCCAGGTAAGGAAAAGGCTTCTGGAAGCTGAAGTGCAAGCCTTAAGGAAGAGGATCAGTGCCACACAGTCTCAGAGACTGTCTGCAGCACCACACAGTTCACTTCCTGTCATGTGACGGCCATGCAGAGCTTCTCACACATACTCCTTTCTGATGACACGGCGCTGCCCCCCCCCCCACTATCAACTAAAACAATTTAAGATAACCAGGTGAGTCCAAGGCGGCTCTGGCTCTGTCTCGGGAGAGGTCCCACTCACAAGCCCCACGCTCCCCGTTTTCCAGGGCCGGGCCTCACACTCTGACTCCAGCCCCGCTCCCCCCAGACCAGAACCGTCTGCATGTGTTTCACATCATTAGCTGAGACAACAGAAGAAACGGAAGCCGGAGAATCAGGTCTGCCATGGGACTGGGGGTGGAGCACCATGTTCTCCCCATGTTTGTCAAGCAAGAACTGGTCCACCTGAGGCCGCAAACCCCCAAGGACGACACACAAACAGGCCAAGAGCCCGTGTGCACGCCAAGCATGGTCTACAGAGCCTGGAGATCATGTGCTGCACACATGCACGCTCATGCTAATGAATGGGATGCCGCTGAGATTAATAGGTGCTCACTCGACATCCCCGCTGCTCCTGGGTTGCAGCTGTTTTCGTCATTATACAGTCTCTCAATGAATGATACTAAAAAGTACAACCACTATTGTGTTTTTGGCACTAAGCAGTCCTTAAACTAGAGAGGGATGGAAAGCATCAGGCTCTTCCGGCCCAAGCCCAGCCGCCACATCTGCCATGGGCAGAAACCTCTCGACTACTCCCTCTCCATCCAGGGACAGGCGCCACTGGGCTGGCATTTACATTGTTACCCGTTAGGGAGGACTTGGGACCACCGAGATGAAGACTGGAGAGTGGGGTGAAGGAAGAGGCCAGGATGTGCCAAACATCCAGCACCAGCTCCCTGCAGACCCACCTGGAAGCCTACCTGCCCCTGCCTCCCTCCCCCACGCCTTTCTAGGGTTAGGAAAGGGAATTCCCAATGTCCCCACAGGAAGGCTGCAGCTGACCAGGAGAGAAGATGTGGTCCCTCCAGCACCAGGAGTGATCAAACAGACCAGGGCCAGCTGGTGTCTTGCATTTGCTTTGAATGAACTGACTTTCAAAGAGCAGCCCCATTCTTAGGAGCAACCAGCATCAGAGGCACTCATGAGGCTGGGCAGACAGGGCAGCACCTGGGTCACGGCTGCTGGAGAAACTCCAGGAGAGTAACCTTCGATCACAAAGCTACCAGAGAGGAAAGGGCTGCAAACGCCATCGCCGCACACCACACTCTATGCTGCCACAGGGTCTTTGCAGGGCTGTCTGCTAAGTCGTGGGAAGATTCCCTCCTTGATTTCCCCCACACCTTTACAGGGGGAAAAACAATCACTGGAAAATCACATCAGACTGTTGATGAAAACATCAGAAGCTTCATCCTACTCAAGGTGTGGGGGTGCCACGCTTGGCAGCCACACAGATGGCTACACAGACCCTGGACACTTGTAGGGACACAGCTTGCTTCCTCAGGCATGCCACTAGGTACAGAAAAGCTTCAGCACAAAGCCTGCCTCCTAATGAGTGGCAGGTAACTGCAGAGGCCGTGTCTACGTGCCACATCTTCCTTTTGGAAAAACTCAGGGAACTTTATTTCTTCTTCCAGCTACCAGAAAAGTCTTTCCCTACCCGACTTGCCAGAACTCGGCAACAAACACCAGCCTCTTCACTTTACTCTGGAGCCAGGTCCTCAGCAGACGGTCAGCAGCCTCACACTGCGCTGCAAGTCGTTGTCCCACAGCAGTGCCTGGGCACTGAGCATCACCGCAGAGGAGCACTGAGACCCGAGCACCAGGAAAAGGCTGGCTCCTTCAGCACAGTGGTAACCTCTGAACTGAAGCCCAGGATGTGTGTGCTGGGTGATACAAGAACAGATCACCCCAGGTCTGCGGTCCTCAGCACCTGTGTCCCATAGGAAGGTGAGGTCTTGGGCTCAGTTCCCGGCACCCACATGATGGCTCACAGCTGCTTGTAACTTCAGCTCCAGAAACTCTGACACCCTCTTCTGGCCTCTGTGGGTACTACACCCATGTAATGCACATACAGATACACAAGCAAAACACCCATACATATAAAATAAAAATAACACTCTAAAAGGAAAGGTGAGTCACACATAAACATTTTTTTTTCAATTAGCGCTACCTGTGACCCCCTCTGGAGCAGGCACCCTGCATTCCCACACGTGTAATCCACATGGCTGCACACCCACATCCTTCACAGGGGTGCCAGCACCCTGCAGCTGGTGGTGACAGGTTCCAAATTACCTCGTGAAGTCTTTAATACACTGATTCAACACCAAATAAAAACCAGTAAGAAAGGGAGTCTTTCTTCTCAAGTCACCTATAACCATGACTGACCTTGAAAATTACAAACCACAACCAAAAATAACAACAAAATCAGCCACTAAATTACCACAGAGCTAGCTACAGAACCTCAGGTATTGAGAATCTACAGCAATGAGATACGCACCTGAGAAATGATCTTTTGACACCTACCATGGTTTCTATATAACAGGACCAATAAAGGGCCCAAAGGCCTGTCTATCTGGAACACGTATTCACAATGTTTAGGGACATGATTGGCTCCAAGCATCTGGTCTGTCCTCGCTGAACATTTTCCAAAAAACGGGAAAGAGAGGATTTCTTTTTAAAATATTTCTATATTGAACTGTAGAAATAAGCTTTAAATTACTTTAAAGAAAGATGATTTTTTTGAGAGTTATCCTGTTGCTTAGAAACACTACAGTATGCTAGCAACTGGATGGATTAATGACAAGGTCTCCTCCATTCCTAGAAGTTCCCCACAGACACAGAGCGCGTCACTGAGGGCTACTCCATCTTTCTCCAGGGCACAAAGCTGCCCTTCCAGGCTGCCATGTAGTATCTTGCTATGGATCCCAAGCTGGCCTCCAATTTGAGATTCTCCTGCCTCAACCTCCCTTATTAGTAGGACTGTAGGCCTGCATCGCCATCTAGAACTGTCTCTCCCCGAGCCGTGTGGTCGCTGACATCTAAGAGCAATGTCTGGTTACAATCTACTCAGTCTAAACCTTAGAGCTCTGAACAGGGAAGAAAATGAAGACAGGGACCCAACTTTCTGCTCATGGCTGATTTGGCATTTGATCTAGACCTGCGGAGAGGATTCTAAGCCCCACACCTGTCCACTCCATAAGAATCTCCAAAAGCCAGGTGGCCCTGGTTCAGCTTACAAAACGCATCCAACTGAAGTCACTGCCCGTGGAGTCCTCCAACTCCTCCTGTAAACGTCGTCAACAACAGACAGCTCAAGCTCAGCACTAGCCGCGGTCCCGACACCGCTCACCCCGTGACACTCAGCAGTGTTCCTCAATTCCAAAGGTCATCATCAGCCCCATGGTTTATTTATGTGTTATGGTAAGGGACACAATACCATTTAATGTTTCTTCAAATTTATTTTTGTGCACGAGTGTTTTCCTGCACAAGATGGTGTGGGATCCCTTAAAACTAGAGCTCCAGGTGATTGCTAACTACTTTGTGAGTGACAGGAACTGAACTCCGGTCCTCTGCAAGAGCAGTCAGGGCCTTTAACCTCTGAGCCATCTCTCATGTTTAAGGATGCTGGTCAGTAGCAGGAAGTACATTCACACAGCTCTATAATATGTATCACCGCCACACCCCTCCATGAGTTCTCTGCTGCCCCCACTAAGCACCACCCTCCCAGTCGGACCACCCTGGGGTATGGCTGTTCCACACTCTCTCCAGATGAGCCACCCATTCATTCTCTGTACTAGAGGCCTTGCGTAAGTTGACTCACGCACCATCATTGTTTTGACTCTGGCTTATTTCATTTAGCGCGATACCCTCATGGTCCAGCCATGTGCTGGTATGTGTAAGAATTTCCTGTCTTTTTAAGGCTGAATACATTCCACTGCAACACAGACTCATGCTTTTTGTCAACCACCACTGACAGGCTTTTTCCTGCACTGTTCCCAGCTCTTGGCTATATGAACAGAGCCACTGTAAGTCTAGGTGTATAAACAGGAACCAGTTATTCTGTATAAACTCCCAGAAGAGGAGCTGTTGGATCGCAGGGTGATTCTTGGTCTTTGTCCTTAAAAGTTCTGGCAAACTGGTCAGTGGTGGTGCAAGCCTTTAATCCCAGCTCTCAGAGGCAAAGGCAAGTGGATCTCTGAGTTAGAGGCCTGGGCTACACAGACAAACCCTGCCTTGAAAAAAACAAATAAAAGTCCTGACAACCAGTAGTCTCAGGTTGGGTCTCTAGAACATGTCTCTCATTAGCCACCTGTCCATGAGCACAGAACTGATAAAGCCTTCTTAAAAACAGCCTACCTGGGGCTGGGGAGATGGTTCAGAGGTTAAGAGCACTGACTGCTCTTCTAGAGGTCCTGAGTTCAATTCCCAGCACCCATATGGTGTTCACAAGCACCTATAGTGAGATCTGATGCTCTCATATGGCATAAAGTCATACATGCAGCTGGGGCACTAGTATACATAAAATATATAAACCTTTAAAATTTTTTTTTAAAAAAATCAGCCTACCTGGGTTGTGAGAGCAACACTCACAAACACTGGGACCATGGCCTCTTCCTAGACCACCAGAGGAGCAGAGGCCATGATCAGCTGAGAGCTTCTGGGAGACCCACAGCCACACAGCTGCGGTTCTCATTTCTCACTATGAGCCCAATTCTCACTATGAGTACCAATTGCTTCAAGTCTTCCGAGGGTGGCTAAAGTTAACTATAATGACTACCACTTGTGTGGCAGCGGCAGCAGCAATGTGTGGCAGGACCAGATCCTCAGCGTGTCTACACCATTCCACGCAACAAGGGCACTCACTCCAACCTGCTGGTCCCTCTGCCTGGTGCAGCTTAGCTGGGCAGAGGGAGCTTGGTAGAGCTACTGTCCAAGATCCCCAGAGCTGGGACAAAAGCATATCAGACCCAAGAAGCCAAGAACAGTGCCTGGGGGTGGGGGACCCTGAGTGGAGTGTCCAGAGAAAAGGCCCACCGCTGAGGTTAGTGCCTCCAGACATCATCAAGTGCTTTTATTTATCGTTATCTTCTGCTAAGAATACATTTGAGAGCAGAAGCATGAGCCTGGCATCTGGTCTGAGGGGGAGGAAAAGGGCCCCCAGCAGCTGCTCCCCTCCAACCAGACCCTGTCACGTGACAGTCGCACCTGAACCTGGGCTCCTTCACTCTGCCAGCTCCCTCCACACCCCACTCTCCCGACAACCCCCTCGCCCTTGCAGGAGGTTCTGGTGGCTACATGACTGGGTTTGGGACAAGGTGCTAGGCGGCCAGGAGACAGGGACCGGAGGATGGTCCCTGCTGCGCCCATCAGCTCTGTCTTCCCCAGCTTAAATCAATTACAGCTGAAAATACAGCACTGCCATCTGCTTTGAAAACGGCAGGATAAGGGAATAAAATGAAAGGGGGTTTTGGTACTAACCTCACTTTAATCATTGCCAAGGAGCATGAAGACAGCCCAGCGTCCTCCCACAAGAAAGCCTGGGGCCTCACAAACTTGGCAGGCACGACAGGCCCGCACCCCGTCAGAATAAGAGTCCCCCGAAGGAGGGTGTGAGGTGCGGGGCCGCCTGCCCCGCGCTGCAGGGGAAGCTTCCTGCAGGCCTGGGAGAGGCTGGGAACTCCTGGGAGGCGTTATTTACAGAGTGCCGCCTGCCAAGATCGTTGCATGCATCGCTGCAGTTCCATTTTCAGAGAAAACAGATCTGCTGTCAGAATTACAGCAAGCCACTTCCTCTTTCTTTGTTCCCCTACCTTCCATAACATCAGGCTTTTAGCAAACTCTACAACTTGGCCAAAGGAAATGCTGGCAGGAAGGGGCGAGGCAGGAGGGAGGGGACAGGCCTGCAGTTCAGCTTCTGTGGGTTCTCTGGTCCTCTCGCCCTCCTTGCAGAGCCAACTTGAGAGGCTGTTCTCTTAGAAGGGCTGAAGGCCAGCACTGCAGACACAGCTAGCAGGGTGCCCACATCATTTCTTCCTACCTGCAGGTTCATGACCTCACCCCCGGCCAGCAGCCTCAGTTACTAGGAGAGTCAAGGGCCCATCTGGTTCCTTTAGCTCCAAAGGAGGCTTGCTTACAACGTGCATGGGCCTGCTGACTGCTTTCACAAGGCAGTATGGCCTGCACAAGCTAGACCTGTAGCAGAGGAGAGCACCCCAATGAAAGAGCATTTCTTGTGGGAGGAAAACGCACTGGGGGTGGGGGTGGGGAGAGGGGGAGAGAGGGGGGGGGAGGGGAGGGGAACTGTCTTCCAGTCCCACCAACTGTCACTGTCTGTAGCAACTGTGTCCACAACACTGCATCTCAGGAGTGTAACTTTCTAGTAAATGCCGCATCCATCAAGGCCCAGGGAACATCTGGTAAAATGGTTAAATAAAAACAATTTCATTTTTTTATTTCAGAGTTTACTAAGAGTACCCAACAAGAGACTAGTAACACACTCCTGGCTCAGCTCTGCGGGAAAGGCCCTGGAAGGAAAGAGCAGCGGCAGCCAGCCAGGGTACCCTTCCACTAAGTGAGGAGCCCTGTCCAGCCTCTGAGCTCCACCCCACAGTCAGACCCACCTCTCCACCCAGGCTAAACCCTCCAGCTCCCCCTCCTGTAATGCAGGAGGCTGCCAGAAAGAGCCCAGATAAACAGACCAGTGAAGTCCACTCAAATAAGGTCCCTTCATTTCCTAATGTACATGTAATGCACACTGCCCTGTCCTACACGTGTTATGGGAATTACCAACACAGTTCCGTCCTTCCTAGAGCAGTTCTAGAAGGCTTTCCTGCTAAAGAACAAGATCCAGTGAGCAATCTACTCACTTCCAAAGAAAGAAACCGAGTTGGGGGAGGGGAGTGGGTGCTGGCACAGAGGTCCTACTCCAGCATCACTCACCTGGGCCTTGGGCTTGTTTTGTTGCTATCATTGTTTTTTGTTTTTGTTTTGTTTTGTTTTTTTAAAGTGTCTTTCTCACTGGCTTGAGACTCACACCTACTAAGTAGGCTGTGCTGACTGCTGAGGAGCTCCAGGGATCTGCCTCCCCAGCACAGTGGGGGCCCCCAACCAGCTTTTCCATGTGCTCCTGGGGATGGAAGAAAGAACTCAAGTGTGCTTGCTTGCAAAGCAAGCACTTCCCGGACTGGGCTATCACCCCACCCTGAAAGGTCTTTCTTTTCCAAACACTGTAAATATTTGAAAGACTTCAGAAGCCAGAAGTGTGACAGTCACAGCCACAGAAGGATACACGTGGCCAGCAGGTACACCTGGAGAGCTGCTGAGCTCTGTGTGAAGATGAAAAGTCCCACATTTTAAGTAAGTGAGAAACAGTCGTTACTGGGGAGATGCAGGGAACGGATAGGTTCACACAGGTCATCAGATACCAAACAGGTACCCTCCAACCCACAAACTCCACTTTCAGAAAAATGGGATATGAGACACGAACAGGATGGGGATGCCAAAGAGGCCTGCAAAACCCAGACAAACCTGAACGGCCCCAGTATCTTTACTTGCTAGCAAGTTCTTTGGTCACCAGCAACATGAAAACAAGACTCGGAACCTTCAAAGAGACACTGAACTGGAATGACACTGGCATTTCTTGGAAATGCAAGGAGTTAACCAATCTTATCTAAAGAAAGGAAAAATGGGGGCTGGAGAGATGGCTCAGTGGTTAAGAGCATTGCCTGCTCTTCCATAGGTCCTGAGTTCGGTTCCCGGCAACCACATGGTGGCTCACAACCATCTGGGATGAGGTCTGGTGCCCTCTTCTGGCCTGCAGACATACACGCAGACAGAATATTGTATACATAATACATAAATACATAAATAAATACATACACACATAAATAAATAAATAAATAAATAAATAAATAAATAAATAAATAAATAAATGGAAGGAAAAATGAGACGGACCTCGGGAATCCCAGGAAAAGTGCCCCTGGCCCTGCCCACTCCCAGCACTTGGGAGCACACTCACCAGCCATGCAGCAGATCACAAACCCATGAAGGGACAGTGATGAACAAGCCTAAAGTCCTGAGGCCATGCAAAGCCAGCAGGACACTTGCCCAGCACAAGCTCCCGCGTTCAGTCATCAACAGATAAACCAGCTGTGGTGGTGCGCCTGGCATCCCAGCACTGGAGAGATGAAGGCAGAAGGGGCAGAGGTCACCCTTAGCAGCAGAGTGAATTCGAGGCCAGCATGTTCTCAACAGCAGCAACCATTTCAGTTGCGGACCAAGTGTGCTGCTGCTGGAAACAAGATCCCCGGCGCATACGCGAACATTTCCCTGGCACAGACATGCACACGTTTCCAGTTCTCAGTCTACGGAACCCAACTGGGATGTAGCTCCGTACCTGGCCTCCTGGGCCCCATCCCCAGCACGTTAGGGACAAAGAGAGAAGGGGCGGTGGCGGGGGGGGGGGGGGGGGGGGGGGGGGGGGGGGGGGGGGGAAGGGGGGGGGGGGGGGGGGGGGGGGGGGGGGGGGGCGTGAGCTTCAAACGAATTATCAACAAGTAAACAACTGGCAACCACAGGGAAACAATCTATTTTGGTTGAGTTAGGAAGGAAAAGAAAGCTTTGTCATGAATAAATAAAAGCACTGGTTTTTGTTTGTTTGGTTGGTTGGTTTTTATTTTTGTTTTTAAGTTAAACCGTCCAACTGGTTAGCTGGAAATAGTAGCCTCTGGAGTATTGGTCAAATATGAAAAAGAGAGCCACCCTAAGGCAGAGGTGACCTGCTGAGTTTACCTGGCAGCTCAGCCAGTGTGACCCCCCCCCAACCTAATGGTTCCTATTTGTCTTATGCAGAGGGTCTTCCACTCCTCCATGGTGTGAAGGGAGGGTGCAGTCAGCAGAAACTGTACTCTGGGCAGAGAATTCCGCTCTCTTCCTGGGCTGGCACTGTATAGTGAGATCTTCCCAGGTACCTGCATACCAAAGCACCCCGATCAGCCAGCCATATACTGACTAGATTAGGGAGCTAACAAGCTTAGTTACAATGAGTTGATCAGGACAGCACTCCACCATCAGTGGGGATTAGGGTCATCTCAGTGTTCATGGACAAGAGGCCCCTGACATTAGTTCAACAGGAGAGTTCATGAGTGCTGACCTTCCAGGACAATTCCTGGGTCCTCTAGTACCAAAACTTGCCACCAAACTCTCTCTAGAACAACTCTCCTATAAAAAAAAAAAAATCTCTAAAGCAACATGTTTGTAACTTCACCCTGCCCTAAAAATATCAATTAATTTAAACAAAGGAATAAAGAAAAAGCATTAGAGAGCTAAAAGAAAACAAGCCAAGAGTCCCAGCTGCTCGGAAGGCTGGGACAGAAGAAGAACTGGGAGTTTTAGGCAACGTAAACATATAGAGCTACAAACTACCTGTAGAAGGTGTCACTGACAGTGAAGAAGGCTTTGGTAGACCACATCATCATCTACACAAGTAGGAAAGAAAGATGCTGGGACGTGGGGCAGTTACCAGGCACGAGCCGCCAGAAGGTGCCATGGCCTGTTCACTGTCGGCCGCTGAGTGGTTCACGGGTGAATGCCATCCGAAATGTAGAGTGTTGTCGGGGACATGGGAGTGGGTGGGAAGGGTAAGTGCTGAACAGCTTAGAACAACCCGATTTAAAGTTGAGGCCATGGAATGTGTGGAGATCTCTCTGCTGGGAGCTCCCAAGGACACCCGCACCAGAGCTGTCCCGAATGCATTAGATGTCATGGGCACTTGTTTCAAATGATGAAGGTCACAAGGGAAAGCAGAGCCATTCCATGTACTCGGCCTGACTTGTGTCAGAGTTGCCTGTCACACAGGCAGACAACCCATGCTTAGCTGCCCTGAAGGTGACGGACAACACAGATCTCCATCAATTCATTTAAATTTTAACCACAGTGTTTCCATGAATGTCCAGGGAGGTGCTTACTGGGAAAAGGAGTTTGTTGCAACAGACTCTTCCATCCTTGAAGGTCACCCAAGGAGTGTGGATTTTATTCTGTAGTCAAGGAGACACAGCCCATGGACAAACCCAGCAGTGTCCCACACACAGGTCCTGGAAAAAGACCTGTCAGCAGAGCTTAGCTTGCTTGCCTCTGAATCCTTTCACCAAGGTGCAGCTGCCCCGTGGCTTGGAGGGGTCCTGCTGTCACCCGCCCTATTCACAGCTTTCCCAGAAAGAAACTACCAAATAGGACCCAAAGCAGGAAGCTAGAGAGGTAAGCTGTGACTGGCATGGGTCCTGGGCTGTCACTCAGAAGCAACTAAACAGAGTGCATCTACTAGAAAGTGGAGCCCTGGGTGGAAGGGTTGGTGGCAAACGTGAAGGACACGTGGTGCAGACCTGCTTGTTTTACCAAGATAAGAGTGTTTACTCTTTTTTTTTTTTTTTAAGGTTTTAAAAAATAGTGGGCAGTGATGACACACGCCTTTTCCCAGCACTCAGGAGGCAGAGACAAGCGGATCTCTGTGAGTTCGAGGTCAGCCTGGTCTACAGAGCGAGTTCAGGAATAGTCAGAGTGGTTACACAGAGAAACCTTATCCCAAAATTTAAAAAAAAAAAAAAAAAAAAAAAGCATTTGAGCGTTTGCATGTGTGTGTGTGTGTGTGTGTGTGTGTGTGTGTGTGTGTATGAATTACTGTGTACATGGTACCCACAGAGGCCCTGAAGGGAGTATCAGATCCCACCCACCATGTGGATTTTTAGAATTGAACCTTGGTTCTCTGGAAGAGCAGTCATCTCTTCAGTCACATATACTTGTACTTTTTCTTCTTTTTATCCGAGATGAAGTCTGACTGTGTCGCTGCTCTAGAAGTACTGGGCCACCCCAGCAATTCCCCTGCTCCAGGGTCCTCCGCACAGTGATGCTGATGCTCGCCTCACCATAGCCAATGCCTCACTTCTACACACCTCACATCATATTCTCCCGGGACTGGTGCCAGCTGCAAGAAAAGAGTAACTAGAAGGATGGGGGGGGGGCAGCATTTTCAACAGTTGCCGGAAAAATGAAATGTAAATGGGGGGGGGGGGAAGAGGGCATTTTATTCCCAGAGTTCACCCCTCAGAGTTGACACCAAGACAAGACTGGCAGGTCCAGGATGCAGGCTGAATGAGGCACCTCCACAGGTTCAAGGGGTTCCTGGGGTTAACTGTTCTGGAAGATGGGGTACAGGCGGGGCACAGGACGGCAATAGTGGACTCTGTCACACCTGAAAATGAACCCCATGGCTGCAGAACACAAGGAGGCACCATAGGCAATGCTACCTAATAATTTTTACACATCTAAAAATTATTCTTTCTTTGAGATAGGGTTTTGCTATGCAGTCCTGGCTGGCCTTGAACTCACAAAGATCTGCTTGCCTCTGGAGTGGTGGGATTGAAGGCTTGTGCCATGAAAGCCCAGTTTGTAAAATTCATCTCCATCCAAAGGAAGAGAGCTTCAAGGGCTCTCGTTCCTTTCATATTCCAGGGGTGACCTAACCACTAGGAGTACCTGACATTGCACTAGATACAGAGCCTTTGACTGAACGAGGGAGTCCAGCCCTGCCAGAGAAGAGCTACATCAGAGAGGGGACAACGAGAGGCACACAGTGACAACAACAATATCCTATAAAGAAGTTTCTGAATGGCTCAGGAGCCTGCAGGCTCAGTTGAGGCCCTAAGCCTTGGGGCAGGATGCAGCCAGGGAACTCAGTGATCTCCCTTAGCTGAGCGGGAGCCACAAAGACAAATACTTCAGAAACGTGATCCAGAAGGAGGTCTGTGTGGAGAGGGTGTCTATAATATGACCTTGGCAGGGGCTTCCATGAAAAAGAGTCAGCAGACCACACCAATATAACATAAGTTCAATGTGGAGATGGGGGCAGGAGGCAGGGGATGACTTCTGAGACAGAAGAAAGCTCTTTATCAACCACGCGCGTGAAGGAATGAGACACAGCGGAACTCCTACACGGGGTGTATATGCAAAAGGAGGCAGATCTCACCATAGATAACAATATGGCAATCTCCTAGGTGGAGTGGCAGTGTTAAACCACAGCCCGCAGACTCACTTAAAGGGTCATTGCAACAACAAGGACAGCCTGGAAGCGCGGAGATAACAACAAGTATGAGGCGTGGAGACTGTGTGCTGCGTGCGCTAGACTCCTGCTGAAACTGGATTGTGGTACAGCGCTGTGGGGAGGGAGTGCCCTGAAGGGGATTAACAGCCTTCCCCAGAGTCTGTGTTAGTTCTCAGGGAAATGGACTAGTTCTCAGAAGCCACCGTCTTCTGTTTCCCCTCTGTTTCCACCACGATACAGCACAAAGCCCTCACTGGAAGCAGCCAAAACTCTTGGCTTCCGCGTCTGGAGCAGGAAGCTACACAAACTTCTTTTTATTGCAAATGAAACTCCTCTGGGTATTTTGTTAAAGCAATGGGATCTCTGAAAGACCGTGGGTAGCCAGGCATGGTGGCACATACTCTTAATCCTACCACTTGGAAGGTAGAAGTAGGAGGATCAAAGCCAGCCTGGATCTTCATAGTGAGTTCCAGGGCAGTCAGAGCTACATGTAGTAATGAGACCCTGTCTCCAAACAAACAAAACCAGACACAGTGGAAAGATCCTAGGATGAGTGGCCCCAAAGTAGGAAGGGGACCAAAGGAAGTAAGAGGGCTCATAGAAAGGTCTATCAAAAGAGGAGGTCACACACAGCATGGTGTTGTGTGTCCCCCAAATCTGCTACAGTAAGCCCCTAGTGAAGGTAAGAAGGGAAATGCCAGTGAACTCACTGAACTTGTGAGCAGAGCATGAGGAAACCTGGCCTGGCTTCCTCAACTGCTCAGCCCACGGCCCTGACAGCCCCCAGTGTTGAAGATGGCACTCAGTGTTCCTGTATCAGGGAATTACTCGGCCACTTCATTCTAATAGTTCAGCTTTACGGGTCTGACAGTTTACAGCAGAATTCTAAAATCAAATGCTCGTTTGTCTCTGAGAGAAGTTATGCACCATGGGTAGATAACACTGGAGCTAAACAACAGATGTCAAATGACAGTTGTTCGTCACTTGCCGTCCCTGGAGACCTAAGACCAGTGTGCGGCATGGCATGGCAGCTTGCAGTCCTCTTCTGAGTCCTCCTACAGAAAGAGGGAACAGTGCTGTGGTTCCTTCTTACTAGGGCACTAATCCATCTGAACAAGGCTCACCTTCCTGGCCTCATCTAACCGCATCAGCTCCAAAGACCATCACCCTGGAGGACAGGGCTTCGACAAAGATGTTGAAGGAACACAATCCAGACAACAGATCCCCCTCCCCAGCACTGTTTCCCTGTGTCTGACCCAGAATCTGACAAGTTACATAGACACACCTCTGTGCGTTTAGCAGCTCTGACGACAGACAGCCTCAACAAGGGCTGAAGCCCTGCACTTGCTGACATAAGGAGAGCAGACTGCCTTCTACAACACCCAGCTCTGAAACTGTCTCTGCAGGGTTGCTATGTAGTCCAGGTTGACCATGAACTCTCCAATCCCCTGCTTCAGCTTCCTGTGTACTGGGTTCACAGGTGTGCGGGTATGCGCCACCGTGCCTGGCAGCCCAATGCCACCTCCTGGGTCTCTTCAAGGGAGGCAAGAAGAAGCCCAAGCAGTAGAAGCAGAACAGAGGCCCCACTTCTCTGCCAGCCAGCGGGGGGGGGGGAGGGGATCCAGAATTCGGACCCTCCTTTGGACAGGTGCCTCCCTCCCTTCCGTCAGACCCCCGCGCAGTAAGACAACTTGAAGCTCTGAGTCTGTTCGGGAGACAATGTGTCGGATGTGAGAACGAAGTGTTTCCGCCCAACAACAGCAAAGCAGGAGCCAAGCACTGTGCCCGCTCAAGTGTAAACACCAGAGCTCCACCAGCCTCCTCCTGCCCTGTGCAGCAGGGAGATTCCAGAGGAGAGGAGGTGCCCAGGCACCCACACCCAGCCCAATGCCTCAGCACTGTCTTTATCTTTCCTCTTCCCTCAGCTGGATCTTTCAGAGACCTCAGAGAGCAGCACTTTATTCCAGGACAGGCCAGCTCTGTGCTGCAGTAGGAAGAGAATGAACCCAGCAATGCCCAGATTAACCGTCTCTGCTCCCCACAGCTGCAATCTGTGTCCCCAGCTGAGCGCTCCAGGCTTGGGGAGGGAAACCAAAGCTCGGCGCTGTTATGTACCCTCTAATTTTGAATAAATGTCTTCGGCTTAACCCATCAATCTAAACACACTCCTGTTTTATGATTTTAATGTGTCCCTTTAGAACGTGATCCTACACACACTCGTGCTCCTGGCAAGTCCTTCTTCCCCAAGGTTCTGAACCACTTCTGCAACCCCTAAGACAGACCACAGCCACAAAGCTGGCCAGTCCCCTCACAGCCTGGACGATATTGCTCTGGTTCTGTCCTCTGGCTCCTGACACCCTTGGCATTTCTTCATTTAATGTGTTATGTGTTATTCAGCCAGAAAAATGCCAGGAGCAAGATGGTGACCTGCCTGAGCAGCTCTCTGTGGAAGACTCTTAAGGCAGAGGCGATGCCTGCTGGGAAAAGGCTGATGTCAGCTCTCCTAGAACAGCTCCCCGCTAGGATAAGGCGGTCTTTGTTTTCAGCTCAACTGTGAAAATGAGAAAATGCCTCCAGCCTGACAAACAAGAAACCCACACAGCCCAGGTCAGGCCTGTGACCTTTACTTAAAGGTACCCACACTTCATCAGCAAAGGCTGTCGACAGAACCCAGGGAGTGTGGTTATGATCACCCAGGTCACCACTAGAAATCAACTGTGTGTCCAGCACTGTTCAGGCTAGTTCCCAGGCTCTAAAACGTGAAAGGCACAGTTAATCTCAGACAAAGCAGCTCTGAGTTTGTACTTCTCTGTCAAACACATGTAAGTGGGAGGGGATTTAAACAAACAAACAGAGAAAATCTCAACTTAGCAGTATCTTAGTTTCTGAGTTACTGTTTAGAGTAACTGAGAGCAAGGCTGTAAAATAGTCCCTTAGATCCCCAGGACATTTTCAGGGATATTGGTGAGACTACATAAAGCTCAGGACAGACAGAGCATAGCTCTGGACCCATTTCAGATGTGGGCACCCGGGGAAGCTATGGCGGAGAGAGAAGACACATAATTTCAAAGGTTCCACGAAGCAGCCTTTGATCAACAATTCTTGATTTTAAAAAATTATTTATTTATAAATGGTATTTATGTGTCCATGTACACACACAATATAAAGGAATCTTTTCATAAACTTAAAGCACTGAGGAGGCAGAGACAGGTGGATCTCTGTGAGTTCAAGGCCAGCCTGGTCTACAGAGCTAATTTCAGGACAACCAGGGCCACACAGGGAAACCCTACTGAGACAGGGTCTAAGGAATTCCAGACTGGCACTGAGTGTGTAGTCAAAGACGACCTTGAACTTCTGGGGATAGGGGGTAGAGCAAGTCTGGTTTTATGAGGTGTGGGGAGAGTCCACGGCTTCCCGCACGCTACCCAAGCACCCTACCAACTGTGCTACGTTACCCACCAGCACATTAAGACAGATTCTAAGATACTCCCCTTTAAATCTTTGAAGCAAAGGTACTACTGGTTTGTGCTATTATTTGAAATTTCAGTCAGAAAATTTAAGAATTTAAATAATTAAAAATGTGCTTTCCTGGGCTACAGAAAACTCTGGGACTGGGGGTGCAGCTCCGGTCTGGCAGGCATAAGACTCTAGGCCCCGGTCTCAGCACTGCAAACTGATTTTTGGTTTCTTTTTAAAGAAAAGCAGGACAGGGAGATGGTTTGGTGGGTCTTTGCTTAGTGCTCAAGCACAAAGGCCAGAGTTTGGACCCAGCACCCACATAAAAAAAAAGCTGGGAATGGCAACCTGTGTAGCCAGCTGGGGAGCTTCAGGTTCATGAAAGACTCTGCCTCAAGAGAAGAAGATGGAGAAAAAGAGGAGACCTCTTGTTCCTTGTCAGCTCTTACATGGTTCCGCTCTTTTTCCGCTGTCCCTGTAGACAGAGCACTGTTCACTTCTCCAGCCCCCAGTACCACACGCCCCTTCTACACAGCCTAAATGAACAGTTGTCACCCTCAACCTCACAGTATCTGCAATTGTGTTGATTGTACAGGAACTTCAGACTGTCCAAAAGCACAAGGGAGACTCAAACACGTGCCATAGATGCCACCGTAAGGCTGCTTCTAGGGGCAGTGTGTGGGAAAGCCAGGCACTACTATCACCTCAGTTGAGGCGGGCCCTCAACTGAGTGACAGAGGCCCCATGCTGATGTCTGAAAAGGGGGATAGCAGGAATACCAACACCCCAGAATAAGGTTCATGCCCGTGACACATCACCTGGGCGGCACAAAGTAGGCACTCATGGCTACTGCCACAGAGAGGCTGTTTCTAGCGGTGGCCATCATGCTGAGTGACGGGAGGTCCATGCCCTCCCTCTACAGTGTACCTCAGCACACCAGCTGCCCCTTGGCGTCTCTGCTACTTCCCTCATG
Source organism: Alexandromys fortis (assembly GCF_014885135.2). Lineage (NCBI taxonomy): Eukaryota > Metazoa > Chordata > Mammalia > Rodentia > Cricetidae > Alexandromys > Alexandromys fortis. The sequence goes on from NW_026067943.1 coordinate 4,540,463, forward strand.
GTCCCAGCAAAGTGAAGGAGGCAACACCAGCCCAACAGCTCAGTCTCCTCCGAGTTGAAGTTCTGAGATGCAGGATTGTTTCTGTGGCTTTTGAAAGTTTGTAGAATAAAAAAGCCCATTTGGTAGCACACATTGGGACCTAGGGGACTCAGGAAACAAGAAGCAGGGCCACTTCCAGGGATAAGGCAGGGCACATAGTAAGTCTACATGGGACAGTAAGAACTATATGGGCTCTGCAAAGCAAAAGGTGCCACCAGCTCCTCTGCCCGAGTAAAAAAACCCACAAGAAAGTACAGCCCCCACCAGAGCCAGTGATCAACTTCTCCCCTCAGACGCCAGATTCTTGCTTTCAAACACTTTCCCCAACCTTCTGAAAGAGAGAGAGTCCCAGTTTGGGATTCGTTTGTTCCATTTTCCCTCACAGAGAGAAGTCCCAAAGCCAGTCAAATTAGCACAGTTGTGTGTTACCAGCTGCTAGCCCTCAGCTTGCACTACTAGACTTTCTAGGCAGCTTTAATTACTCTAAGTGCTGGGAGTTCCCTTAAGGGCTGTGTACATGGGAGTGGGGGGGGGACCTGGACTGCTATGTGGCTATGAACACGGACATGACACTTGTGTAAAGGGTTATACCACACGCTGTTGCATGAAAGTGCCAGTGCCCATGTGAATGTAAGGTAAAGTCACACTTGCTCTCAAGTAGCACAGGAGGCTAGTGTCTCCCAGGGGAGGCCACACTTTGCCCAAGTACACTTTCTAAGACTGTTTCACTACTGCAAGCATGTTAACATCGTAAAGATAAAATAGAGCAGGGTGGTGATGGCGCACACCTTTATTCCCAGCACTCAGGAGAGGCAGAGCAAGGTGATCTCTGAGTTGGAGGCCAGCATGGTTTATAAAGCAAGTTCCAGGACAGTCACAGCTAGCTGCACAGAAAAACACTGTCTCAAAAAACAAAAATAAATAAAATCAACAAAGGTAGGGGGAAAGAATCTAGAACTCAATGCAAACATCAACGAATAATTGAAAGCATTTCTCATCAGGAAGAGGCAACGGTGTCTAAAGTCACAAGAACTGAAGAGAGACCAGCAACCACACCAAATCCCTTTTAGGGTTTCTCAGAGTGGCACCCGAGTGAGGGCAGAGCAATCTGGAAGCACCCACTGGAAGGCTGGCCTGGAGGAGTGAGCTGGCAGTGCAAGGGGTTCTGACTTGGGGAGAAGGTCGGATGTGGAGTGAGACAGAAGGAAGAACTCTGTAGGGTGGGACCAGCAGTCTGGATAGGAGCTCAGGGCTTTCCCGTGGGAAGTGTCTAGAAAACAGGCTAAGCAGGGCCCCCTAAGCAGATGGCCCCACGCTAGGACTGGCTGCCCACATAAACACTGCAGGTCACAGTGGCTCCTGAGCGTAAAATGTAGCTTGGGCAACTGAGAATATGGAACTCTCGATTTTTCTTAATCTAACTTTTAACTTTGTGGTGCTGGGGACTGTAACAAATGCTTCAAATACTCTGCCACTGAGCCACACGCTCCCAGCCCCCAAGTTTTGTTCTTTGTTTCTAAGTTTGTAGCACAGGTTGTGGTTAGTGCCCACTGTATCAGAGGACTTAAGAGACACCATAGTAGGCATGAATCACCATGTGACGCCTAGTACCCAGCACTAGGCTTCTGACCAGGTCAATAGGAACTGGAGCCCTGCCTCAGAACCACTTGCGGGCTCCACCTCTACTGGACAGCAGCACCATGGAGTCTCTGCTGGTGGCTCAAACTTTGCTTCAAAGGCATGCTCTCCTCAGAAGTGCAGCAATTCCAATTCCCTGCACATGGAGCAAACATGACACACTTTACTTGTACACCATTAGCAACTCTAGAAAGCTAGAACATGCGCACTTTACAATCTCTTTCAAGATATAAATACAGGAGGACCATTCCTGACTCGAAAGCTAAGAGCTCCTACTGTCCTCTTAGCCACAAAAACAAAGAACATGCCACAGCTCAAACAAGACACATCTCATAAACCAATCAACATACTAAGTACCAACAACAAGAGTGAGCAAAATTGAGGAAAACACCCAATGTCAGTCTCTGACCTCCACACATACCTACACACCTGCACCAACCCATATGCATGCATGGTACACAAGAATTTATGATATGTGTATTTTAATACAGTTTTAATAGGGGAAAAGCTACCTAGCTATGGGAGTCCAGAGAGTCTGGCAGAATGAGGGTGCAGTTTCTATTTTCTTCTAACTTTGTGTAATGATGCTAATCAGGAGCTGTGCACCTAACCTGATGACTGTTTTCTTGTTTTGGCAGTGCTGGGAGCTGAGCAGAGGACCTTGTACACCCAGGCAGGGTCTACCACGCACGGAGCAGCACTCCTGGCCCTCACAGTGCTACTGTGCAGGACTAAAGCTATTCAGAGTGTCAGCACAGGCCAGTATTGCAAGTTCTTGTTTTCAATCACCGAGTTCCAGAGCTGTTTTAACACTCTCACACTGCTAACTACAGCCAGGTGTGGTGGTGCTGGCCTATAATCCCTGTGTTGGGGAGGCAGAGGCGGGAGGAGCTCTCGACAGCCAGAGCTGCCGTGAGTTCAAGGCTGGTGTGGGCCACCTAAGATCCATCCTCAAGGACACAAACAAAGCAGAGCACTGACCCCACCAGGCTTACTGAACTAAGTGCATAATCTAACAAGAAGGCGTAATCACTGCCCCCACGGGACGTCAAAGTGTGCCAGGGCACCCAAAGACACACACTCTCTCTAACACTCAACACCACACACCTCTGTTGTCACAGCTGGCATCTGAACACTGAGGTCATTGACGATAAAAAGCCGTAGCTTCCACCAAGGAAGTCTTTACCTGCTTTAACTCTGAGGGTCTCTATCTGCTAAACTGATCGTTGCCACCTTACAGTAAAGACACTGGGTCCCGAAGAACCAGGCCCACACCTCACAGTTTACCAGTCACAGAATGAGGACTTCAACTAAAGCATGCTCCCAACCTGCACTGTCACGAGGCTGCCTCTTTTTCCCCTTCCCTCCCTTTAAGAAAGAAAGCAAAGAGTCATAAGTCTTTTATTTGGGTTTGGGAAAGCTGGATGGAAGAGAATGAGAGACTCTAGTAATAAAAGAATGGACGCCAGACGTCTCAGCGACGAGCAGCCATCTGAGCCCCTCCCATACAGTGAGTGAGAGAGGGCGCTGTTTTGCACAAGCCTCTGCTACTGGATTCCTGAGTGTAGCAAATTCCAGGCTCCAGACTGCAGGCTCAGCCTCTGACTAACACTACAGTGATTTATTTGAGGATAAATACCTCTGTCAGTGTCTCATGACTGAATACAACAGACCAGGCAGATTGGCATGCGTGGAATGGAAAGACGCGGGTTGAGGCAGCAGAGGCCAGGGCCGCCTCCAGCTGCAGAACACTGTCCATAGGAGGGACCCTGTGACTGCACCTGCTGCCTGCACCCCTGTGCCCTGTCTGTGGAGCAGTTCCAGTGACTACAAACTACTTATCTGCACCCGGGGGACACAGACTGGCTACACAACTGCCACCGCCCAGACATCCCAGGCCCATCAAGTCCTGAAAATACAAAACGGTATGCACTGCCTTAGCCAATGCCAGCCAGACCACAGCACAAATTCAGAGAACGTCAGCTTAAGCCCCTTCATGGGGTTTAAGAGTTGCGCTGGAGAGATGGCTCAGCAGTTAAGAGCATTGGCTACTCTTCCAGGGGACCCAGATTTGATTTCCAGTTCCCACATAGCAGCTGACAACAGTCTACAACTCCAGGTCCAATGAATCTGGCACCTTCACACTGACATACATTCGGGCAAAATACCAATGCACATAAAAATAAATAAAACCTTAATAAGAAAGAAAAGAAAGTTTTATGGGAGGGAGGGAGGGAGGGAGGGAGGGAGGGAGAAAATGAGGGACAGAGCAGAGACTAGGGCATGCCAGTGCCAATCAAGGATTAGAATTAGTCTCCTGACACCAAAGGGGCTCTCTTACCATGGCTCCAGGCTAACTCCAGCCACAGGCAAAGGAGTGCTCCCCAGGGCACAGTACTGGACACATGGACATACGGTCACACAGGCACACGCGCGCGTGCGCGCATGCAACAGCCTTCACAGGTAGTCACTGTCATTCATTGGGTGTGTAATGACACCCACTATCAATGTGCATTATGGCCAGCAGAGTACACCAAGCCAGGTTTTCCAGACCATGCCCACAGGAGGTGGCTGCTGGCCTCCAAGAGGGAGGTTGTAGGAGTTGAAAGGAAATAAGATTTCATCTTTGGACCAATCACTAAAGCCAGCTTGACACCTTCCTGGCATATGAACACCACTTATCTCTTATAAACAATGTCCTCTATCAATAACTCATGAAATCATAATGGTGTATGGGCAGAAAGGTGAAGGGAAACACAGCCCAGCCCAAAGGCATGAGCCGCAAAGGGCAGAACTTACAGGTGGGGGCTGAAGATGCGGCTCATCTTGGAGATGTGATCGCTTTCACAGTCGAGGTCCTTGTCCCCGGGTTCCATGCTGAATTTCCTCTTGCTGGGGCTGATGGGGGGTGGGCCTGTGCGGTGATTGCTGAGGGCAGAAGCCACCGGGAGGGTCTGCATTCTGGGTTCTCCCCTGAGAGAAGCTTCACCTATACGAAGGGAATGGGGATATTATTGCCAGCAGGAAAAGCACCCCATTGTGGTCTCTACGGTCCCCTAGCTCCCTGGCCCCCCGCCCAGCCCCTTGCAAAACTTCTCTCTGTGGAAAGTTTTGGCAATACAGCAGGCAGACTGCCATTCTCAGAACGTGGTCTGGGCATGCGGCCACTGCCAAGCAGGGGACATTTGACATCAGTGAGGTTTGCCAGCCCTGGCTCTTTAGGGTAGAGTTTAAATTGAAAAGTTGCTATAAACAGCCGAGGGGAAAATGACCATGAGGAATCCCCAAAGGGAAGTTAAACTCAGAAGGCCCTTTGATTCTTAGGAATTTGACCTTATACCTTTAAGCAAGTGTATAAAACCACTGTTGACAAGCTGATTTCGCTGCTTTTATTACAGTTTTTGAAGGTGTGTGTGTGTACCATGACCAGGGAGGCCAGAATAGGTTGTTGGAGCCCATGAAGGTGGAGTTACGGGCGGTTGTGAGCTGCTTACCATGGATGCTGGGAACAGAACCCAGGTCCTCTGGAAGAGCAGATCTCAAGCACTGAGCCACCTCACCAACCCCAAGCTGCAGCTCTCAAAACGTGTTTCACAGATAGCTGCTCACGAGGGCTCCGACCCAGCTCTGCCTTGACAGGCCTGACTTTCTCGGCTGTTGTCAGGGGCTCTGAGCTGAGAGATAAATTTGTGCATGTCTGTAGTTCAGGGCAAGCATGGCCGTTCAATACTAAGGGGTTTCTGTCTTCTAACATTTATAACAAGAGCTATAATTACTTTGAGTGGGCAGGCTCGCTCTTTCCCACAGAGACACCCTTCTGTTGGGCAGTACACATTGGCTTCTGGGGCCTGACCAATCTTGTTTCCAGTCACAATTAAGAGTCACATTAGCACGAAGTCAACTTCATCTGAGGTGCTGTGGTACCCAAGAAAAGCCGCCTTTGTGACCACTCACTTCCTTTCATATCATCACTAATGTGTGGCAGTCAAACAGGCGTCAGAGGTGACAAACGCGGTTTTGTTAGGGGACAGGAGGGAGGGAAAGGCCTTCGGAGTACCCACCAGGAAAAATAAAAACTCTGCCAGTTTAGAAAGCAAGATATAAACTTGCAAATATACAGTGACCTGCAATACACCCCCGGCAGGATTTCTTGTAAGACTTCTGGCCACAGGGCAAACTGGAACTTTCCATACTACACAGAGTAGCTCAACATGGATTCTTGTGCCGGCCACTCTCACAGACTCTGGCTGATCTGGGTGGGCCTCAGCTTCCTTTCTGCTAATTTTTGGTTTCAGAAAACAAGGTTAAGCAGTGTTGGTCCTCAGACCTTGAGAAGGTGCAAGCTTCCTTCCTTCCCCAGCCCTGTTTCTTGAGCTTCTTCCTCTACTGAGCAGAGATGCCTCTTTAAGACTATGGTGAGCAGACAAAGAAGCCCATGAAACCCCAGGAAGTCACTACCCCTGCAAACCGACCCACATACAACGGCCTACACTGCCCAGACTCTGTGCCCAGTGTTTCCCAACACCCCTGGCAGAGGCCAAGGAGCAGGGAGGATGCAGGCTCAGCGTGGACCCCAGAGTTTCAGGAGCCATTTCATCAGCTGCCTGCTGGGGCAACAAACGTTGCTATGGAAACAATCACCACAGCAACAAGTTCCAAGGGGTCCAAAAAAGGAGCAGTCATTTAGGATCGCAGCAATGGGGTGGCCCAGTCTCAGGACAGAAGCCACCTAGAGGCCCCCATCACTTGGGAAGTCACCCATGGAGAGGCCAGTCACTCGGTGGCTACACAGCACAAGCTTGGTAGAGAAAGCCCTGGGCTCCATGCCCCCAGGCTGTGGCAGCCTTAAAGGAGTATATGTTTGCTCCATTTGAAGTTCATGCAGGAATGAGCTTCAGAGGCCGGCACAGAGAAGAAAAGGACACTGGAGGTTTTCCAGAAATGGAGTGGGGACGAAGGGCCCTGAAGGAACCGCAGAGTCCCCTGCAAGTGAGGTGTGCATCCTCGGCAGCACTGGGGACCGCATGAGCAACACATAACCTCACAGGGGAAGGGAATGGCTTGCTCAGGTAGGCTGAGACAGGAAGCATGCTGTCTTCCGCTGGTCATACCAACACCTCCCTAACTCAGAGCTGAAGGAAGGGCAGCAATCCTCAGTGGTGATCGGATCTGGCCAGTGACACCCTTTTGCTCATCTTTGGGTCTACCTGCCCCCCCCCCAAAGGAAGCTGTCCAATGCTTGTATCTTTAGAGTCCGTTTGCTATACTCTTGTATGTGGCAGAGGTAGGTTAGGACGATTTCAGCAGGGGCTGGAGACAGCGCACCTGCCTAGGACATGAGACCCTGAGTTCTATCCCTAGCACTATTACTGAAGAAAAACCCCAGGTGCACTCCTTAATCACCACCCCCAATTAAAATAAGCAAGTTTGTTTTTTTTTTTTTTGTTTTTTTTTTTTTTTTTTTTTTTTTTTTTTTTTTTTTTTTTTTTTTCTTGGTTTTTTTTTTTTTTTTTTTTTTTTTTTTTTTTTTTTTTTTTTTGCCCAGGATATTTTGGTCCACCATATTTTTTTAAGGAAAAAAATAATAGAATGGAAAGGGCTGGAGGCCAAGCATTGCTCTAGGCACACAGGGCCCTGGCGCCACCCTTAGCACTACATGCACAGGGGTGGGGAGGGAAAAGACACAGCTATATCATGATGCCATACATGAGCAGCGACGTCAAAGTCATGTTGGACCAGGGCACAGCCTCATCTGAAATCCTGTACCTGAAGGATTGATTCTAAGACTCCTCATTCTGGACACAGTGACAATGGCCAGACTCGCTACCAACTGGCTGCAGCTTTCTCACCTCTTTCTGCCAACAAAACACAGAACTTAGCTTTTCAAAACAGCAGTGTGTATTCCCTCGCTCACTTGCTGAGATGGGGAGGGGGGGTGTCTGCACCTTGTAGCCCAGGTTGGCCTCAAACTCCTCTTCTTCCTGTCAAAGCCTCAACTGGGATCACAGATCACAGGAGCGTGCCACCACGCTAACCTTCAACAACAAACCTTCAACCTGAGCCACAGCTTATTGTTCTCTTTCCCTGCCCCCCACACTCCCTTCGCCATGGTAGAACCTAAAGTCAAAACATCAAACCACAGCTCCCCACACCAGCCACTTGGTTGCACTGGCGTGTCTCCCGTCTGACCACAGCCATGGTGACCAGGCTGATGTCACTGTCTCGGTGGAAGGGCAGGCACCCCCCAGTACAAGATCTGCCCTTCGACATTGCACAACCCTCTCACAGGCGCAGGGCCATGTGGGGCAGGGGCCCAGGCAGCTGAGGGTATTTATTTTCTTTTAAATAGTGAATCACCATCACAGGTATGAACAGCTGGGGGGAAGAGGCAATGGAATCGGCCTCTTTTCTATAGTCTGGCTGTGGCCGTCCTGTTCTTGTTCACTTTTTGTGTGTGTTTTAAAGAAGGGTTGTTGGGCAAATAGGTGAGCAGGCCCAAGCCAGCAGAGATAAAAGAAGTGGCACACTGTCTGCCCCAGCACAAGTCTGGCCCACACTTCTACTGCAGTGACCAAGCCCTTGTCCTCCAGCCCTCTGGTTTAACAGAAAGCACCTTTCACAACGCTGCTCAGAACTATAGCAACCAATGCTCAGAGCCAGATCTCAGAACCAGGAGCTGAGCTCAGCCAGCAGAGGCTGCCCAGCAAGCCAGGCCACTGTGGCCATGTAGGTTCCAGCCCTGAGCAAGCAGGTCTTGGTTGCTGAGCTGCAGTGAGCTGGAGAAAATCACCACCTGTGTGGCTTTCAGCTGATAACAAAAAAGCAGGGTCACGGGGGAACCGACAGACTGAACAGGCAGCATTTGGGTAAGACAGCACATCTCCTAAACCTCAGCTGGAGAGCCTGGTGGCCTGGCCAAGCTGAGGGCAGCTTAAGGCACTGAGGCCACTTTCAGACAAAGACCACCCAGGAGGAGCAACAGGGGCAGCTGTGATAAGGGCAGACAAGACACACACACACACACACACACACACACACACACACACACACACACACACACACACGCCGCCCCTGCCCGCGGCACCAGGAAAAGCACGGAGATGCACACTGTACCCCACACCCAGATTCACAGACCCCAAGAATCATGGAACCATAAGGGCTGAGGACTCCAGAGGCTGAGTCCCAGACTTCTCAGGGACTCTGGCTGTCTGCAGATGGGGGTAGGGGCAGGGTTCAGACTCCATTCAGGATTTAGTCATAGAGGAGCTCCAAGTGTGACCTGGTCCCCACAAAGCAGCACTGGTCCACGAGGACCATAAAATGTCCATAGCCTTACCCTGTTTTAAGAATCTAAAATGCCACAAAGGATAGAAGACAACAGCCTTTGTTTTTGTTTAATCTCAACAATGCTGGGTGGCTTACAACCACCTGTAACTTCAGCTCCAAGAGATAAGAGGCCCTCTTCTGGCCTCTGCAGGCACTGCATGTACTTGATACGTGTGTACACACCACACACATGCACGCACGCGTGCACACACACAGAGCATCAAATATCTTTTTTAAAAAATCCCAAATGACACTTATAGTTCAACATCCACTGCACTAGAGTAAACACCGAGGAAAGGTTAATTTGCATATCAAAAGTTACTAAAATACTTTGAATACAAAACTGCTACAATTATACCCAGACACTGCCATTAGCAGAGGCAACAAATCCATAGTGTAAAACCACCTGCATTCCCCGGAGTGACAGTAAAGACCTTGCTCCCTCCTTCAGACCACAGCTTATGGCAGTGACTCCAGAAGGGCACAAGGCTGCAACTTGGATAGGCGGCCACCAGAGGCTCTTACCATCCACCTGCTATTGCACCACAAAGGAAGCTCCCCCACGTCAGAGCAGCATGAACTATAGGAAAGGCTGTCTAGCAGAGCCTGCTTGCTTGCTTGCTTTCTAAGACTTATGTTTGCATGTGTGCATGTGTGCATGCAGCTGACTATGGAGGCTGGAAGAGGTCATCAGATTCCCTGGACCTAGAGTTACAGCCGGTAATGAGCCACCTGGTCTGGGCTCTAGGAGCAGAACTCCAGTCCTCTGCCAAAGCAGTTAGTGCTGCAACCACTGTCCATTTCTGCAGCATTGGGGCTCTGTAAACTTTTCCCTACAAACCCTTTTAGCCCAAGAAACTTTTACATGACCCAAGTATATACATTTATAAGTTAAGTATAAATCAAATATTTATGGATAATAATCATTAAGAAATGTACTGCAAACCAAGCGTAGGGGTTCACACCATTAATACTGGTGCTCAGGAGGCAGAGGCAGAAGTGGGTGGAGCTATGTAAGTTTGAGGTCAGCCTGATGTATAAAAGAGACTTTCAGGATAGTCAGGGCTACACAGAGAAACCCTGTCTTGAAAAACCAAAAAGAAAGAAAAAACGTAAAGCAATGTATCGCAGAACAGTCCTTTGGTATACATAAGATTCTACCATTTAGTAAACTGCATGCTAATGAGATGGATGTACATCTCGTTTAAATTTAATAAACAATTAAATCTTGACTGAATATTCTCCAACATCTTTTGGGACTGATCAATATTTTCATTTTATAATCTGTCAGTACTAAGAATTCTGCTTTACTTAAAAACAGACAGGAGGACCAATGGAACAGAATCAAAAACCTGGATATTAATCCACAAACCTTTGAACACCTGATTTTTGACAAAGAAACAGAAAAAAAATCAAATGGAAAAGAAGAAAGCATATTTAACAAACAGTGCTGGCATAACTGGATACCAACATATAGAAGAATGAAAATAAATCCATATCTATCACCATGCACAAAACTCAAGTCTAAATGGATCAAAGACCTCAACATAAAGCCAGCCACACTGAACCTCATAGAAGAGAAAGTGGGAAGTAACCTTCAATGCATGGGCACAGGAGACCACTTCCTAAATATAACCCCAGCAGCACATACAGACAACTCATGCTAGAGAAGTTATGGGGTAGAGGGAACACTCCTGCATTGCTGGTGGGAATGCAACCCCTTTGGATGGCAGTGTGGCGACTGCTCAGAAAATTAGGAAACAACTTTCATCAAGACCCAGCAATACCACTTTTAGGTATATACCCAAAGGATGCTCAATCGTATCACAAGGACATGTGCTCAACTATATTTATAGCAGCATTGTTTGTCATAGCTAGATCCTGGAAACAACCTAAATGCCCCTCGACTGAAGAATAGATAAGGAAAATGTGGCACATTTACACAGTGGAGTACTACACAGCAGAAAAAAATAACATCTTGAAATGTGCAGGCAAATGGATGGAGCTAGAAAACATCATACTGAGTAAGGTAATCCAGACTCAGAAAGATAATTATCACATGCACTCACTCATAGGTGGTTTTTAAACATAAAGCAAACAAAACCAGCCTACAATTCACAATCCCAGAGAACCCAGACAACAATGAGGACCCTAAGAGAGACATACATAGATCTAATCTACACGGGAAGTTGAAAAAGACAAGATCTCCTGAGTAAATTGGGAGCATGGGGACCATGGTAGGGGGCTGAAGGGGAGTGAAGACCCAAGGAAGGGAGCAGAGAAAAATGTAGAGCTCAATAAAATCAATAAAAAAGATTGAAAAAGAAATCTGCTTTGCATAAATATATGTAGTACAAAATGGAAAGGGGAGGCTAGGCAGTGGTGGTGCACACCTTGAATCTCAGCAAACAGGAGGCAGAGGCAGACGCAGGCCAGGCAGATATCTGTGAGTTCAAGGCCAGCGTGGCCTACAGAATGAGTTTCAGGACAGCCAGGACTGTTACACAGAGAAATCCTGTTTCGAAAAAAATAAACAAACAAACAAAAAGATGATTTGTTTGGAGCCATTACAAAAAGTGCTAGAAATTCTGTCCTAGAGGCCAATCAAATTTTATTGAGCGATTTTACATGAAATTCAAGTCAGCAGTAATTCAAGCTGGAGTTTTCAAAATCAAATATCAAGCAAAGAAAGTGATTTAAAAAAAAACATTTAATTTTATTTTATGTGTATGGGTGCTTTGTGTCTGTGCACCATGTACATGCAGTGCCCATGGAGGCCAGAAAAGACGCTGGATCCTTTAGGACTGAACTAACAGATGGTTGTGAGCCGCTGATGTGGGTGATAGGAACTGAACTCTGGTCCTCTGCAAGAAAAAGCAGTGCACACTTCTAACCACTAAGCTACCTCTCTAGCTCAGACACCACTTTAATGCTAGCTGAGGAATGTTGGCAGAAAAACATTAGTGATCCATAGTTCCCATAGTTTCTATAAGAGCAGAAAACTAGGTAGATGCAGAAAGAAGGCTAAGAATCCTAACAAAGTCATCTCCAGTATGAGCCAAGATAGTTTCTAGAGTTCGCTGGCACTGGGCATGGTGTGATGGAATATGCACACTGTATGCTAAGAACCAAGGCTCAGGGGGAAGTCACAGGATATGACATGGACACGCATGACCAGAGAAGACAGCTCAATTCAGCATGCTTTTGCTTTTGGTTTGTTTGAAGTAACCATGCATTCAGAAATCTTTAATGGCTGCTAAACTTTCCCACCCCTAAACTCAGTTCCAAGCTGGGTTACAATCTACAGTTTGCAAAACTGGAGTTTAGTCCTAAAGCTGAGTTCGGCCTTCATAAATTTTAACTGGGACTCAAAAATAAAAGAACACCTGTTGGCGTCTCTGCCTTCTAATCCCCTAATCTTCTATCTGGGTTCTCCCTTCCCTGCTCAGAGAGTTGTAGGTGGAGATTTTTCTCCCTCCCACCAGTCCCACTGGACCGGTTTCTCTCCGCCCACTGGGTCCCTGCAGCCACTTGTTAAATAACCACTCTGAGGCTTAGTATCAGTTATGATTGTTTGGTCAATGACTTTACTGGCTAGCTCTCTCTTATAAATTAGCCCATTTCTGTTCATCTATATATCACCACATGATTGTGGCTTCCTGGTGATGCCCTGGCATCTCGCTTCCCCGGCGGCTACATGGCATCTCCCCAACTCCACCTTCTCTCTCTCCCTATCTTTGTTTTGATTTCCCACCTCGGTATATTTTGCCTGGTCATTGGCTGAAATCTCTTTTGAAAGAGAAAAAGGGGGAAAATGGATGGGGTGGGATAATAGGTAGATTAGTTATCTACTTGTGAATTATTAGTTACAGATAGAGGCTTGTCTCCCAAATTGGCCCCCAGTATGACAATGTTGAGAAGTGTGACCCTTAGCAAGCAAAGGAGAGGTGGAGAAGATGCCTTCAGAAGGGCCGTCAGGATCCCAGAATCACTCTGAAATGCTACTCAGTGATGTCCTCTCCCCTCTTGCATGCAATCCCGCCATGCTCATTTCCAGGGGCAGAAGCAATCTATATTTCCACCAGCACTGACTACGGTTCCTTCCCCCCATATCCTCCCCAGCACTGCTGCCATTGTTTCCTCCGTTTAAGCCATCCTGACTAGGATGAGACGGAATCCCAGAGTAGTTTTAATTCATGTTTCTCTAACAGTGTTGAAGCTGCTAAAATGTGTTTATTGGCCATTTGTGTTTCTCCTTTTAAACGTCATCTGTCCAATTCACTGCTCCATTTATTAACTGAAGTTTTTGGGAGTTTGATGGCAATTCTTTATATATTCTAGATACTAATCCCCTGCCTGGTATACAGCTGGCAAATCCCCTTTCTGTCATTCTGCTGGTGGAGTCTTCTGCTGTCCCACTGTCAGTCGCCAGGGTTATTTCCCAGGCTCTAGCTGACCTTGTCCGGATTTTAAGATGTTTCCCCTAGAAACAACTGCCTAATTTCTGAAAGCAACTTGGAAATACTTAGTCCTATGTCACTAAATTCATCACTACTTGGTCAAAAACAGTCTAAGAATTCCACCCTCCGTACAGTCCTGGCTGCGTTACCACCCCTGACCACCACACCGCACAGCAAAATCACATCCAAGGTCCCCGGGTGAACTGGGGGTGTCACAGCCACACAAACTGCTCAACACAGCTGTCATGTCTTTTTAATCTCTTTTAAGTTTTTCTTCTCCTCCTCCCCCTCCTCCTCCTTCTTCCCTGTCCTCTCCTCCTTCCTCTTTCTCTTTTATGACATGGAGCGTTTGCTGGTCCGGTCACCTCCTCATGATTTTAGGTTGTGGTTAAACACCTTTATCGAGAACTCCACAGAGATGACATGAGCACTCGGAAGTACGCTGCTGCATCAGAGGCACCCACCACAAGCTCGTCAGAGTTGACTGTATGCTGAGGGTGGTGCCCTCAAACTTCTCCCTTTACCACAAAACAAACAAAAAGATCAATCTTAAATAAACCAGCGTTTTCTCTTTCATACTAAGAGCACAGTACTGATGCCCTTGTCTGCACTGATCTGTTGGTGTGTGTCATATGTTCTGTGGCAATGCAAGAGACTGTGGCTAAACTACATGAAGCAGCACTCCTGGGTACTACCCAGTGCAAGTCTGCTCAGAATACGACATCAAAGGGCAGCGAGGGTAAAGCACACTGTGGGCCCTCCACACTCCCTAGCCATGTCCTGCATTCAACCAAGTGTGGATCTACAGTAATTTTTAGAAGCTCTGGATATTAAATATGCACAGGGCTTATTCATGTCAGGACTCTCAGCACTGTGCTGGCACTGCCATGCAGAACCGACTCCATCCAGGAAGGCCTAAAACTGCAAGCTGGAGCGGGCGTACACCATCAGGAACACGGCGTGTAAACATGACTGTCTGCTGAATAAGTGGTCTATAGAGTTCGGGAAATGAGTGACGGACACTGATCTCACCCTCCCCATCCTTGCCCTCAACTGGGCAGAGTGCTCCAGAAAGGTTTTTGTGTGTTTGTTTTTGGTGTTTTGAGACAGGGTTTTTCTGTGTAGCCCTAGCTGGCCTGGAACTCCCAGAGATTCGCCTGCCTCTGCCTTCGAAATGCTGGGATTTTTAAAGGCATCGCTGATCAGATCAAGGAAGTATTAACACCACTGCAGGGAGAAAAAAAAAAAAATCACTGGGGATCCCAAGAGCTTCCCTTTCTCTTTGAGGGTTACCATGTTTGATTTGAATGTGGCAAGTCCCATGTGGGCTCATGTATTTGAACACTTGGTCCCCAGCCAGAATAGCTGTTCTGAGAGGTAATGGAACCTTTTGGAGGCGGAGCCTTGCTGGAGGAAGTACATCATCAGGGGCAGTCTTTGAGTCTGTGCGACCTGGCCTTACTTCCTGTGTGTGGGTGAAACTGGATCTCTGTTTTCTGACTGGCAGACCAGACCCATATTCCTGCTGCCACCCCTCCTTCACCATGACTGACAGCATCCCCTCTGGAACTGTAAGCCATGATACTTACTTCCCCAGCTTGCTTTTGGTCAGGGTGTCCCCTCACAGTAACGCTGAAAACTAATATCCCGTCTAAGAACCACACCGGGGACAGCTCTGAAACATTAGTATAAAGGGAAAGAACCCAGGTGAGGAAGGGAGAGCCAGGGGCAAGCTGTGGACATTAGATATGAGGCTGTAGTTCTAGCTCTGACAACAAGCAGCAGTCTGTCTCCTCGGACATGGGGGGGGGGGGGGGGGGGGGGGGGGCCGGGGGGGGGGGGGGGGGGGGGGGGGAGGGGGGGGGTGGGGGGGGGGAGGGGGGTAGCCCTGAGCTGGCTCATGGGGGGAATACAGAACAGGGGGGGGGGGGGATGAGGCATTCCAGGTAAGGGCAGCTGCATGCAAGGACGACATGTGTCCAAGATCAGGGTGGCTGCGATAGAGCTAAAGACAGAGCCAAGGGGCCAGGTGAAGCTAGCAACAGACCACCAGCCCAGCATGGGAAGACCCTGGATTTCAGCCCTAGCATTAAAAAAAAAAGAAAAGAAAAGAAAAAAAAAAGAGAGAAGAGGAAGAGAGTGATAATCAGGGGATTCACACAGATGTACCAAACCTCATTTTGTTTTTATTTCTCATTAATTCGTTGTTATGATTTGTAGTGTGGGAGACTGAAGCCAGGGCCATGCCCCTGAGCCCTACCTCAGCCCCATTCTTTCTGGGTAAACTGAACAGCCCTGGTGTCTGTGGCAGGGCTGTGTTAAGACTTCCCAGGGACCTGTAATGGCTCTGGCACTTAGGAACTGAGGCAAAAGGATACTGCAGTTTGCAGTCAGCCCGGACCAGTCTAACCTAAATGGCAAGGCTCTATGCCTTAAATGAAATTTGGATTTTAAATTAAGATTTTAAATAAAATAACTGTATAGTAGCGAGACGCCTCAGTGGGTAAAGCTGCTTGCTACCCAGCAATGCAAGCCTAACTGCCCAAGTTTAAGCCCTAGAAGCAACATAAAATTTGAGAGAGAAAAGATTCTCCACATGCACACACACACACACACACCCATACACCACTAAAATAGAACAGTGCAGAGCACAATCAAAAACCACATGAAGCTGTAATTCGGTGACTCAATGCTGGGGTAAATGCAGGCTTCACACATGCCAGCCAAGCTCTGCCATAGAACTGCATCTGTGATATGATATGGATTATCCCCAGGATTTTAATAGTAACTCAAAGTTTAGAATCGTTAGGCAGAAGATACGTCTCGTGGAAGAGAATTTTATACTCTCCGTATCCTCTAACAATGAACAAGAGTCCATCATCGGAAAAGAAACCCCGGGCATGGAGTGCACTTCCAGACACAATCTTCCCCAGCGTGCAGACAAGCTTTCAATGAAGACATAAAGATTAGGAGGTGGGGGACGCGCAACTGCAACTTGAAACTGGGGGCTGGGAGTGGGGGGCAGGATGCGGTTGGCTATTGGACTCTCTCTACCCTCCAAACTCAGGCCTCTTTTCAGTTTACACTACCGCCAGCAAAGCTATCACTGAGAGGCCAGGAAGGGCCAGCTCCCCTTCCGTATATTTGCTTAAGATATGAAGGTTAAGTAGTCATTGTGCTCATAAAAGTCGGGCACTTTCAGGCCTATTTAAGGTCTCCGCTTACCTCCAAGTGACTAAGCCTGAAGCCAAAGACAGACGAAAACTGGGTTGATCAAAGGCCGGGCTGTCATTAAGTGAAAATGAGGGAAGATGAAAGGCTGGCGGCCACTTCAAAGGTCCAGAAAAGAGCCCTGAGTGCACAGCGGAGGGCTGGAGCACAAGCACTGGCTGCAGCTTAATGGACTGGATGGCATTCCTGCAGCCACACATCTGCACGCCGACTACACGAGACAGAAGTGTGAGGGCAAGCCTGAGTCCTGTTTCCTGCCTGGAAGCAAGGAGAAGGGAAGCAGTGCTTCCATGATGGCAGTTGTTTTTCTTTAAAAACAAGGAAGGGAGGGAGGGAGGGAGGGAGGGAGGGAGGGAGGGAGGGAGGGAGGAAGGAAGGAAGGAAGGAAGGAAGGAAGGAAGGAAGGAAGGAAGGAAGGACGGACCCTGAGATTCAAGGACAATTTGGAGAAGTTGACACGGGAGAAGGTGTTCACAATCCCACCTCAGCAGTTTTCTGCAGGCCACACAGTGTGTAGCTCAAGCTATGTCAACTCTAGGAGTAGGTGGACGTGATCCTAAGTCTCCATTCCCAGTAGTCTGATAAGAGCTGGTAGATGGGCGTGCTGCCCTCGCCGGGGACTGGCCCTCAGCTTTTGCACTAGAGTGGACACAGCGCCACTGCATGAGAAAACTAGGCTGCCGGAGGGTTGCAGACACCTCCCGCCCACCCCAGCCATGCCACCCACCCTCAGCATCTCAGCCCCCAGGAGCTGCAGATACAGAAGTGTGGTGGACCCTTAAATCCTCACACACACATGCTCTTCCCCTAAAACAGCCTCCCTGGATTGACTTTAATACTCAAGACTATCTTAACTGCAGCTCTGGACATCCCAATGGCTTTGCAGCCAATTGACAGGGGCTAAGGAAAGATAAGGCCCATGCTGAGGACACTAAGAAGAGAGTGGCCCAGTGGGCCTGGAATGAAGACAACCACAGCAAGCACCCAGAAGTGACTTGTTAGAGCTGTTAAGTACTGCAGAGCTTGACACAGGCACATTTACTTCATGCCAGGTGAACAATATTGGTCCAGGCTCTATTGCTAGTTTCGTTTGAGGGAAATGGAGACCAAAATGGCTCAACAATATACCCAAGGTCACACACTCTGGATTAATGAAGACCCAGAATGCCACCCAAGCCTGACTCAAAAAAACACATTTGTAATATTTGTAACCCTCAGAGAGATGTAACAGAGCAAGTCAGTGGCAGGCGAGCAGGAGTTTGCCCGTGAACAGATCCCGCAAGCCAAAGGGTGCAGAGACAAGCTTGTATGTAAAACCCTTGCTTGCTATGTGCCCTCCCTCCTCTCGCTTCCAATCAAACTTACCATGGTGAAAACCCTCTCACATTCTTAGTCAAGAGCTGTTATTTGGCTGAGCAGGTGGAGTGCATCTTTAAGCCAGCACTTGAGAAGCAGAGGCAGGAGGATCTCTGAGAATTCAAAGACAGTCTGGACCACATAGTGCATTCCAGGACAGTCAGAGACACACAGTGAGTGACACTGTCTCAACACACATACCCCAAAAGGCTGCCTTTTGTGCTGAGCCTCGATAAGTGCAACTACAGGAAGCCAATGACAATGTCTGAACCTGGTGTGACACGCATACGCGTCTGTGGCCACCTGTGATTTGCCCTGCTGACAGACTCCATCTGTAAGTCCACTTTCTCCTCTCCTCATCCTCAGCCCCACGTGTGCAAGTACATGATGTGTATATGCACACACGCGCATGCACACACACACACACACATGAACACACACACTATGCATGCTCTATAGAGATCTCAGTTCAGCATGTATGGTAACAATCTCTTTCTCATTAAAAACAGATAATACTGGTGGTGAACTAAACAACAATGTCAGATCATCCACTTCTCGAGAACAGGACAGCAGCACAGAGCTAGCTCGGCTAAGAATGCCCTGAGTTGGGAATGACCTGGCATCATCAATAAGGTTACTGAGATACCACTACTTAGCAAAATATTGTAATATAAAGATACGTATACACAGAGCATTCCAATACTTACAGAATGGTTGGATACATTCTATTCTAATATCTTTTAATTTTATAATTGCTTTATTGAGAGTCACATACCCTTTTGGAGCCAATGTAATGTATCTTATGTATCCTCAAAGCTGTGCAATAACCAACATCATCTGGTTTTAGATTTTATTATTGTTTGTATGAGTGTTCTGCCTGTGCACATACTACACATGCATGTAGTACCCATAGAGGCCAGAAGAGGGCATTGGAGCCACTGGAACTGTAGTTAATATGGTTGTCACTATGTGGGTGCTGGGAACTAAACCCAGGTCCCTCTGCAAGAGCAGTCAGTGCTCTTAACCACTGCCTGTGCCACCTCTCCAGTCCTCTGGCTGTGTCCTTGACTGCTCAGAGTTCTATATATATATTCTGAACAGTCCTTTTTGCAGAAAACATCTGTGAAAATATTCTCCCATCCTATGAGCTACCTTTTCCTTTGTTACTATGTGCAGTCTTTACCTTAGGAGCAAAGGACTCCCCCATTATCCTCCTGCCCTGTTTCTTGAGAAGCTGGCATATACCATCTCAGTGACTGACCACCTTCCCAAGCATTCCTTCCTGGCAGTGCCACACCCCAGCTGATTGCAGAAGCTGCATGTGCTCTGCCAGCTTTTCCTTCCAGCCTCCCTGACAACAGCTCCCCTGCTACAATGTTCCTAAATTGTTGTGGCCGTGACATGAGGTTAATGGGAATTAGACTAATGAAGAAATAAGGAAAAAGTACAATGTTTTGATTTGGGGTGCTCTAGAGCCTATTAGCATTTGGCAAATTAAATGGATGAGTGGTTTGCGGCCAGAGGCTTGGCTATGACATGATGGGTCTCCAGTCTCTCTAGGCTATTAACCTCAAGGGTTTAGCTGGTTGTCCATCTCACTCCAGTCATGCTTTCCGGGGACAATGGCAGTAATCCACAGTGTCCTCCAGCCCAAGCCCCATTCTACTGCATACAGATACAATGGTGGGCTGCACCCGAGGACTCTTGTATGCTTCTTTGTTCTTCCCTGGAATTGTCAGCTTGGAACAATCCACTGTGCTTGCCCACATGCATTTTGGCAGATAACCTCAGATGGTCCACACATCAACCACTGCACATCCATGGCATGGGTCTCAACAGTGGCCAAAAGCAGAGAAGAGAGTAACCCAACACAAACCCAACCTCGTTGCCACATATACCCATGTCAGTATATTCCCTTGCAAAGATGTCTGGTCCTCTCCTGGGCTCAGGTCACAGCACTGTCAACACAATGGAGGACAGGAAGAGGAGACAGAGAGTGAGTGAGACAAACACAGTCAAGAACCTCTCTCTGCAGTCTAAATGCCTGATGGAGGAGGGTCATCTGTCTATTGGTTAATTAACAAAGAAAACTGCTTGGCCTGATAGGTCAAGAACATAGGTAGGCGGGGAAGACAGAAAAGAATGCTGGGAGGAAGAAGGCAGTGTGGGGTCAGTCACCATGATTCTCCCACCCGAGACAGACGCAGGTTAAGATCTTTCCTGGTAAGCTACCACCTTGTGGTGCTACACAGATTACTAAATATGGGTTAAAGCAAGATGTGAGAATTAGCCAATAAGAGGCTGAAACTAATGGACCAGGCAGTGTTTAAAAGAATACAGTTTCCGTGTAATTATTTTGGGTAAAGCTAGCCAGTGGCCAGGAGCTGGGCGGCAGGAAGCGGCGCGCAGCTCCATCTACAGATGCCCATGACCGCCCAGTGTGACCATCAGTAAGGGGCAGACAGGGTAGCTTCTAAAGACCTGGGACCCAGTGAACTCATAGTGTCCATGACCTCAGCACTCCTGTGAAAAGCTAAAATAGTTCTTGGCAAATTCTAACCAATCCCCAGACATTTTCTGCCTTTTTCCTTACAAGTCTTCTCTTCCTTGCTTAGCGCAATGCTTTCCCAAGCCTACTCAGCAGAGCTCCCCAATAGGCTGGAGCTGGATGCATATATCTATGCCTGACCCCAGTCCCATGTAAAACTATTCCAGGGGCATCAAAAGTCTGTAGTCCCAGCACTTCCAGTAGAGCCTGGCAGACTCGTGCCACCTCCACTTTCAAACTGATCCACACTGGGATTGATCCGATCCAGGCCTCTCATTACCTCCTTAAACATCTGCAGCCCCAACTCCTCTGTGGAGCTCACACCACAGTCACCTCTGCAGACATTATTCCCATTGGTGTTTTTAAAGTGTCTGCCTCTTTCGAAACTTAGTGGCCTCCCTTTACCTGGCTCATACCTCAGTTTCCCCATTTGAAAGCTACCTTTGACATTAGCTGCTTTCTATAATTCACTCCCCCCAAGACTCTGAGCAAATCCCTAGGAGTCTGTGACTTCCAGTCAGTCGGTGTCTCAGAGTCCACAGAAACAGGGGGGATGAGCACAGGAACAGGGGGAAGCTTTAACTGCAGAGACTAGCCTTGGTGTGTGCACTCAGAGAAACACAAGGGCATTTTTCTGGCTAACATCCACAGAGCCATGGCCAGATTCCTCAGAGATGCTGGAGAAAGGCACAGAGCAGGGTGAAGGGCCTCTGAGGATCTCCCTGGAAATACCTCCCTGTGAATATAGACAGACATCGGCTATAAAAGAGACAGTAAACAACAGGTAAGTGTCTCAAAGGCCCATGTGTTCAAGGCTGGACCCACCATTGTGAGTGGGAGGAAGGCAGGTTGTTGGGGACGTGGCCTTGAAGGAGGTGTGGCCTCTTGGCCACCAAGAGCTCCTGATACAATATGCAGCCTGGCCACTGGCCCAAAACAAGGCTAAGTAACCAGGATTGAAACCTAAAGTAAACCTTTTCCTTAGTAGCTTTGCTCTTCCGGATGTTTTATTGTGGGTGGATTGCTAACACATTTGGAAACGTGCAGCCTTTTGAGATTCCAACAGTGTCAGTGGTTTTAGCTTCTGATCCAAAATACTTTTCAAAGGCTACTTGGTGACAGAAGGGTCATTTGTGATAGCCACGTGTGACCCTATGTGTTAGAAAATTATTAACGGCAGTTCATTTCAATTACATCTTGAGGTCCACAACCCAGCCCCATGATGACTGAAACCATCCTTCATGGCTTTAGGTTAGAATGATACCTGCTTCTGAGGCTTAACAAATATACATTTGGTGTTTCCAAAACATAGGACGTAGCCGGGCGGTGGTGGCGCATGCCTTTAATCCCAGCACTTGGGAGGCAGAGGCAGGTAGATCTCTGTGAGTTCGAGGCCAGCCTGGTCTACAAGAGCTAGTTCCAGGACAGGCTCCAAAGCTACAGAGAAACCCTGTCTCAAAAAAAAAAAAAAAAAAGATGCTAGTCACCAAAACATAGGACATATCTCTACCTTGAATTAAACAAAAATAATCAAGGAACCAAAAACGTCACTCAGACACCAAGCACACTGTTACTGCCACTGAGACCATGACACTCTTACATAACTTAATATCGTGGCTGCAATGGTGGCGGAATGTGAAACACGAGTAAAACACAGAAATTCTCAACCCAAGAAAGAAATTGTACAAAAATAAATAAATCAATAACACACACACCACCACCACCACCACCACCACCACAAACAGAACAGAATTCCCACTTACACAGGTGGACTCACAGCCAAACCCTACTTATTTTCCTAAAGGTTCTTGCATTCTCCTCCTGACATAAAGAAAAGAGACGGTGTGTGATAGAGCACAATGACCAATACAACTTAGAGAAGACAGAGTTGGTTTGGTCTTACAGTTCCAGAGGGTTAGACTCCATCATGGCAGGGAGACATGGCAGCAAGCAACGAGGTGGAAGGAGCAGGAAGCTGAGGGATCACATTTACTCTCAAAGCCCGTGCCCACTGACATATTTCCTCCAGCAAGGCTGTTCTACCCTAACCTCCCCCAATAGCGCCACCGACTGGATACCAAAGGTCCAAATGCCCAAGCCTGTGGGGGACATTGTTATCAAACCATCACAGAGATCTAGCACAGAGGGTTTTCAGCGCCTTTAAAGCATGAATAGTCATTTTAAGAAGGCATTTACTCTCTGCATTCTAAACACCACTTATGGGATCTGAGTTACTGTCATCCCATTCTTCAACCAGGGCCAGGGCAGCATCTGTCCTGCAGAAAATCAGACATATATGCAAGGGGACTCATCAACCCCCATGAAGAGAGGTGAAGAACAGGTTGTAGGCACTCCAAATCGCCAACAATTCTGCACGACGTGCAAGTGGATGAGCAAAGTCAAACAGAATGAAGAAAAACCAAAGGAAGTGGTCCCAGGGTAACAACAGATTGTCTGCCCTCTAGCTGAAGGATCTTTGACTTCACTCTTCTGCATGACTGCTTGGAGTCTGATTTGCACACAGAACTATGCAAGTGCCACTGGTAGAGAGAACACACAAAGGTATAGATTCATATCAACATATCCTCCTACACCACCACCACCCTGCCTTCTCGATCCAGGCTGGCCTTGAACTCCTGATCCTCCTGCCTTCATCTATGGAGTGTGGGTATTATAGGCATGCACAACCCTCGAGAAACTTACACGTTAAGATGCCAGGATGTGGAGGAGGCAGGTTTAGCAATGAAAGGGGATCTAATCAAATGACAGTTGCCATTGCTTAAACTGTCAATTTTACTATGACTTCAGTCCTCCTCTGTCCAAAGAAAACCGTCACTAGCTGCAAGATACTTCAGATTCCACTTGTGGAATTGACCACAGAACAGTCTAGAGAAAGAAAGCCGTTGAATTTTATAGGGATGCTTCTGTAAGGCTGCTCCTGGAGCAGAAAGTGCTCTGTGAGAGGGGACGGACACAGAAAGAGACAGAGTCCGTTTCCTAGTTACTGGTATTGTTTAAACAAACAAACAACAACAAAAACCTCAGGCTGGAAGGCGAGCTCAACTCCTGAGCACTGTGCACACAGACTGGTACAGGAAAAGTCACTACCAGAACGCTGTGACCCCAGAACGCTGTGACCACGGCCGAGGGCCCACTGTGCCACATCAGTGTTTGCCGTATCCCTTGATCTGGCTTCTACTGGTTTATAGGCTTGGATTTGACATGTGGAAAAACAGACTCACCTCTGACAACACACAAATCACCACCTCTATGGTCCTGAAACCGGACAGAAATGTACCCTGCCATCCTCCACCACCACCACCAGCAGCCAAAAAGCTCACCGAGGAGAGTGTCCCTCCTCATGCGGCACCAACAATCAGAGTTTTGACTGGTGTCTGTGTCAGATCGGATTATACATTAGCAATGACTAATACCTCAACACTGTCCAACCACCGGGAGCTGAAACGTAAAGGACTCGGTGCAGATAAAGATTTAGAGAGAGCGCACACGATGGTGCCTTCTCCATGCAAAGCACTAGGGCAGCTCCTTAAAAGTCTACCATGCCCAGCGACCAGACAGTTCCACCTATGAGTACTGATCCAAAAGAAAGGAGCATAGAGACTGGAGTGGTGGCTCAGCGCTTGAGAGCGCCAGCTGTTCTTACAGAGGATCCAGGTTTGGTTCCTCGTCCAACACTGCAGCTTACAACCATGTATAACTCCAATTCTGGACTCGAAAAGCACTGTATACACATGACGCAGAGACATTTGTAGGCCAAACACATGTACACATAAAATAAATCTTGTCAAAAAGACATGAGCATGCATGTTCACCGGAAGCTGTGCAACGCCATGGACGCACGTAATGACACCACGCTACACCAAAAATGGGTACAAAAGAACACTGTGTCTGGGATAGTCTGCCATACTAAGACACACCCAGAGCAGCAATATTCGTGACAGGTGAAATCCTGTCAACTCAGAGTCTACCCACCTCAGAACACAGAAGTTCACAAACACAACAGGACAGTTCTGATCATCCAACAGCACAGATGAACCTTACGCCTCAACGCTGTGTAGAGCAGACCCCCACGTGTGCTGAGATAAGACAGGTGGGGCTGACTTGGATGACACCCTGTGGCAAGTGTGAGGAGTCACAAAGAAGCATCACACAGCTCTTGGGAACAAGGTACCGGATGAGCCAGGCTTTCACTATGTAGCCCAGGCTGGCCTGGAAGTTCTCATCCTGCCTCCGCCTCAGACGACAGCGTGAGGCACCACACCGAGCCTGAAAGATCCTTTATCCAGATCTGGTACTCGACTAGGACAGATGTGCTGTTTAAAGTAAACAAACAAGCTAAAACAGAAGGTACGGTTTGGAGATGCTAGGGCCAACCACTCACGACCGAAACACAGGTCACCCCAATTTCCCCAAATGCTAACCTAAACAAAACCCCCAGATGAGCTTTCTGCACACAGTTACAATGACTGACCAGAAGGAAGCCGCTGCACACCATGGATTCCCTCCACAAACCAGCACCAGCCCGCCATGAAATCAGACTCAGTCCTCTTCTGCTTCGCGGTCTCCCACTTCACGAATCGTTCTTTCTTAGGTGCAACGAACTCAAAATTCTAACTTGCTGGGTTCAGTGGGAAAGGGGAGATAACCGATGACCCAGACTAGGGCATATACGCCCATACATATACATGCACACAAAAGAAAAAATAACATACAAATTACACTTTTAAAAATAAAATTCTTACTTAATCTGATCTTATTTTTGACGAAAAGGAAAGGAAAGCAGCGGCGAAGGCGGCTCTTCACCGCTAATGACGTCTCAATGAAAGCCCAGGGTGAGGGAAGGAAAGCCAGGCAGACGGAAAGCCAGGCAGACGGAAAGCCGTGGTCACCATCCAGGGGAGCCTGGGTCTGCGCCTGGTGTTGGCAACACCAAACACTGCGGCATCTTAAGAGTAAGCACCCAAGACAGGAGCATTACCGTAGCCTACACTCAGGGATTGTTTTCCCCTATTTTTTTACTTGAAGACTTTTTTCAAAAAAAATTTCAACAAAAATTTTCAAAAAATTTTCAAAAAAAATTTTTCAAAAAAAATTTCAACAAAAAATTGCAAAGCAAAATAAAACAAAAACTCCACCAAAATATCACCAAGTTCATTCTGTGTTGGCCAACTGTTCCAGGCACAGAGCCCACCCTGGGGTGTGGTGGATAGACCCAGTGACACGCCATTGGAGAAAACTGATTTTCCCTTTACCAGTGGGGATCAGTTGTAGGTAGCTTCTTATTTAGGGTGGGAGCACATCTGGCTTGAACCTGTGTGGTCTTGGGCACACTGCCAGTCTTTGTGAGTTTCAGTGCATCGGCCCTGCTGTATCTGGAGGACACCATTTCCCTGGAGTCACCCATCAGAAAAAAATCATCCTGAGTGACATAACCAGACCCCAAAATACAAATATACGTTTTCTCTTATATATGGATGTTAGCTTTTAAGCTTTCAATATGTGTGCCACAATGAATAACCACAGGTACTGCGAGAACCTCCTTCAGCCAATAGCCTTTAAGATACCAGCCCACTCTGGGCGATTATGGAACCTTTTGGTACTACTCCACATAGGAGTTAATATCTTAGTTAGGGTTCTATCACTGTGAAGAGAGACACCATGACCACGGCAACTCTTATAATTAAAATCGATTAAACTGGGATGGCTTGCTTACAATTCAGAGGCTCAGTCCATTATCATCATGGTGGGACATGGCAGTGTGCACACAGATGTGGTGCTTGAAGTAGCTGAGAGTCCTGTACCTAGCAGGCAACAGGAAATGGCCTGAGGCACTGGTATGCCTTGGGCGTGTATGAGGCCTCAAACCCACCCTCACAGTGACATACTTCCTCCAACAAAGCCATACTTCCTAATAGTGTCACTCCCTATGAAGCTATGGGTGACAATTACTTTCAAACTACCACAGTTAGGTACCTACAATTGCTCATTCATATTATTGAGGCAGGGTCTCTCAATCAAATGCAGCTCATTAATACGGCTAGTCTCACTAGTGGGGCTGGGATTAAAGGCGTGCGCCACCACCGCCCATAGTAAGAGGTTAGGGATTTAGCTCAATGGTAGAGCACTTGCCTTGCAAGTGCAAAGCCCTGGGTTCAGGACTCAGCTCCGGGGCTGGGGAGGGGAGAAGAGGGGGGGAAGGATGGTAGTAAGAAGGGAAGAAAGAACATGGGTAAATGAAAGTACTGCAAATACTAAAATTAAAATCAACCCTGACTCTGGAATGGTGCAGTCATATAATGGAAGATGAGGAAAACTGTTCAAAAGCTACATTCGTGGCCCCCTTAACTTATGGGGGAAGAAACATGGACACAGCCTAACTGGGTGATGGGTAGTGTAAACAACTCCGCGGAAGCGCTTGGCAGCACACAACTGCATGAAAACACTCAATTCCAGAGTCTGCTCCATTAAAGTCAAGTCATTAGCCAAGAGGAATTAGCAGGCCACTATTTTCATGCGAAGCAGACATAAACTGAAAATTAAGAACAATGCCCACGGATAATGCTCTCTCATTCATAACTTCAGCAGACGCACGGGGCTTGTGATGGCTGTTCTTAGTTTTTAACTTGACTACATCTGGAATTAACTAAAACCAAAATAGCTGGGCACACCTGTGAGGGATTCCCCCCCCCCATAATTAAATCATTTGAAGTAGGAAGATTTATTTCTAATCCCAATCTTTGAGGTAGGAAGATCCATCTTAATCTGGGCCACACCCTCTGCTGGAAGCCTACATAAAAGGAAGGAGGCTTGAGCTCTCTCTGCCTGCTTGCTGTCACTCTTCCTAGTAAGTCCATTCCTTCGCTGGCATTAGAGCCTACTTCTTTGGGATTCAAGTGTACACCAAAGACCACATGAGACATCCAGCTTCTCAGACTGAGCAACTACTGGATTCCTGGACCTTGTTGGTAGACAGTCATTGTTGGACACAGCTTCTAAGTCATTCTAATAAATCTAATAGATAGACAGACAGACAAATAGATAGATATTCATTCATTTAATAAGTTCTGTTCCTCTAGAGAACTCCGACTAACATGCCACTATTACTGAAAATAGTGCCCCCTCCTGGCTCCACAAAGCCAAGAACTGTCTGGATTCTGCCTCTATCTAAGCTTTCTGTTCCCTAAAGGCCATAGGAAGCTGTTGCTTGATGGAGGAAGGTCACTGGTAATAAACAAACTGCCTTGGCCCATTTTGATAGGCTATCCCTTAGGTGGGTGGAGTAGGCAGAACAGAATGCTGGGAGGAAGAGGAAGTGAGCTCAGAGGGCATGCTCCCTTCTCCTGGGCAGACACACGCAATGAAGCAAGCCACCAGGTCAGACATGCTGAATCTTTCCCGGTAAGACCGATGCTACACAGTTTATTAGAGATGGGTTGATCGGGATATCAGAATTAGCCAGTACGGGCTAGAGCTAATGGGCCAAGCAGTGTTTAAAAGAATACAGTGTCCATGTAATTATTTCGGGGCATAAGCTAGCAGGCAGCCGGGGTGCTGGGGACGCAGCCCCGCCACTCCTATTACTACAGTTGCTGAGGCAATGTTGACATGTCACATGTCAGCTTCCAGCCACCTGCCTGTTGATATAGAACCAGTCTCCCCACTCAGGCATCACAAGCGCAACCCAACCACACTCTCCAAAAAAGGCCCAAGACAGTCTAGACACACAGTGGTGGGGAATGTGAATGAAACACTAGCTGGGGAAAAATTCCAACTGGAGCATCAAGAGCTATTTAACAACGAGTGAATGAGTAGGAGGTGGTGTCAGTCCCACAGCTGAGGTGACCTTTGCTGCTGCAGCACGGCTGCCCATGGGGAGGACACAACACTTCATAACCATTCAACCCCTTCACAAGATCTCATTAAAGCACCAGAGCTCAGGGTTGGGGCATGTGCTATGCATGTGTGAAGGCCTGGGTTTCATCCCCAGCATATTCCACAACCCCCAAAAAGATGGCATACAGAGTGATTCCAATTACATGGCGCTAGAAGAACAAAACAATGCAAGACTGGAGATGTGGACCAGCAGCACTTGCTGCTCTTGGAGAAGACCCATCAGTTCCCAGCATCCACATGGTAACTCACCCACCCTGTGACTCCAGCTCATCCAACAGCCTCTGCTGGCCTCCCCAGGCACCACACACACATACTTAAAAATAAAATCTTTTTTTAAACCCCATCTACAGCCTCGGCATGGTGATGTACTCCTTTTAATCACAGCATTCTGTGAGTTTGAGGCTAGTCTGGTTTACATAGTGGGTTCCAGGCCAGTCAGGGCTACAGAGTCTGTCAAAAATAAATAAGTAAATAAAATGGATTTTCTACTTTTTATTTTGTTTTGTTTTTTTAAGACAGAATTTCTCTGAATATATCCCTGGCTCTCCTGGAACTTACTCTAGACCAGGCTGGCCTCTTGACTCTGCCTCCTGTGTGCTGGGATTAAAGACATGTGCTACCACTGTCTGGCTGGATTTTCTACTTTTTTTCTAGGGTAAATAAACATTCTTTCAACTAGCAGCGATTCACACTGTTAATATTGAAGATATTATACATGAGGCCCTGAAGTTAAAGTAATTCACAGAATTCTAAGGCTGACAGAGAGGGGGCTAGGAGATGGTGCACTAGTAGTTAAGAATGCATTTCCAGTTTGCATCCGAGGACCCACATCAGGTGGCTCAGAACCACATTTAATATCAGCTCCAAGAAATCCAACAACCTCTTCTGGCCTCTGTAGACACACCACCACACAAACACACTAATATAAATAAGACTTCAGAATTTTCAGAAAGTCAGCACAGTAAAGCAAACCAGCAGAAAGAATACTCCTAGAACACGGGTGGCCAGACACTGCCACACAAGCCTGCATACCTGGTGCCCACATGAAGATGGAAGGAGAAAACGGACTCCACAAAGTTGTCTTCTGGCTGCCACCATGTGCAAGGCACACACAACCCCCTGCCCCATAACATACATGTGATTTAAAAAAACACTCAGAGAGGGTGAAGCTTAAGAGTGCTTGCTGCTCTTGGAGGTGACAGGAGTTTGTTTCCAAGAACACAAATGAGCACTCAAAACTGTGTCTAACCCAGCTCCAAGGGACCTGACACTTTCTGCTGGTCTCCCCAGACACCTGCATCTGTGTGGTACACATACCCACATATGTATATTAGAAAACTTAAGTCTTTTTTTTTTTTAAATAAGTAAGTAAATAAATAATCTTGGAGAACAGGAAACACTAACTTGGGAAGTGAGATGTGGGCAAGAGAGTGCAAACAGGAGAGAAGTCATTTAAAAAACGAAGCCCCTGTGATGGGGGTGGGGGATGTGTTTGCTTTTGTAGGAGTACAACCAACTCAGGACTTTGGTTTTCAAGTAAAAAGGGGAGGAGGGCCTGCTTCACACTGCTGAGCGAGGCTAAAAAATAATTACCATGAGCTAAATATATAAATAGCATTAAATATAAACTGTCATTAAATAAACATTAAATACATAGAGATGAAGCAGATACAGCCAGGAGCATCCCCTGAGAAGACTTTTTTTTATAGATCTGTACACCAGCAAAGGCTAAATCTGGATCTGATTCCTTCATGACAAAACCCAGTTTTCTTCAACATCCTGGCAGTGAAGCAGAAGTAAACTGAACACACCACAGGGCCGGCCGGCCTGCATCTCTCTCTCTCTCTCTCTCTCTCTCTCTCTCTCAACATTTATTTGGGAAGGGGTAGGGGGCCAAAGGACAAGCTTGGGAGTCAGTTCTCTCCTTCCACCATGTGGGTCCCAGAGACAGAAATCAGGTCATCAAGGAGCTTGGCTTAGTTACCTTTACCCACTGAGCAATCTCCCTGGCCTAGAGATTTCTTTATATCTATATGACATGGTTTTAAAAGCTTGCTTCACAACAATGAACCCAGACACCTTAGGAACATAAGGCAAAAGAAGGCTGACTTCTAACAAGCCAAGTGCTGGCTCCCAGAGATAACAGCCCAAATCAAACAAACCTTCCAGAAGGGGATTGAGAATTATGGGCGTGGAGCTGGAAGGAAGGAGGCTCTAATCATACCTTCCGGGCACAAGCTGTAATTAGCAAAAACACAAGCACTCACCTGGGGGGGGGGGGGGGGGGGGGGAGAGAGAGAGAGAGAGAGAGAGAGAGAGAGAGAGAGAGAGAGAGAGAGAGAGAGAAAGAGAGAGAGAGAGGGGACAGAGTGCTGTAAGATGCTAAAACTGAAAGACTTCCACCATAAAATGGCTACAGAGGCAGCACCACAGATTACATCCAAATCAAGACCAAGTCACTTGATCTGTATGTAGGGCTAGGAACCAAGTCTGCGACTTGTGGCCTCGTTCTGACGGCCTTTTCACCCAACAGCACTGGAGGCTCTGAAGCCTCCCAAAGCCTCTGAGCTCTTCAGACAAAGAACAATGAAACTAGGCCTCCATCAACCTGTTGCCAGTAGACTGGCAAGAAACAAAAGAGCCCCATGCCCAGACTTGCAGGGCCTCACTCTGCTGGGCAGCCCAAGCGTGTATGTTCCCTTCCCATTCAGAAAAACGGATGTGAATGCAGCCTGCAGGGAAACAAGTGGGAATTACGTTCTAAAACGACAGTTCCAGGCCCCGAGGACCTCTACATGCCCCTCTCTGAAGCTCCGAGACCATTGCGCTTCGCAACTCATCCTCACTTTCTCCCGAGACAAATCGCACTATTAAATTAAAAGGCGAGAATTCCTCTACCAAATTACACACTAATGACTGTCAACCCATAATTGAAGAATCACTAACAGCACTTTACAGACACGGGCAGCCATGAGCATTTATTAGGACCTAACTTTTCAGAACTGAGTGATTATGTAAGCGTGGCTGCCAGCCATCCTGAACACTCCCACTCCCCACTGCTTCATGGAAGGCTCCCTCTGGGGAGCTCACCTCTAGCCAGGGCCGCCACCACCTCCTCCTCCTCCAATCCCATTCCACATTCTATAGCGGCCGGAGAGAAAGTTCTAGAAGGCTAGTCACCTGCAGCTAGCATCAGGACAAAGCCCGCGAGCTGGGGTATGAGCCACCCCTCCCCCACCCCAGCAGGCCCAGTCCTGAGGATGTAAACAGAGAGGGGACAGTAACCTTCGTTAGAGAAGAGGCCCAGGGGCCCACTGAGATGGGCTCCAACCTCACCTCAGTCCTGCAACAAACCCCCAAATCCGCCCGAACAAAGAGAAACTCTGGGCCTAGAACAAGACGAAGGTATTGATGGTGTCTAAGAGCCTGGTTGGCTCTGTGGTGATGAGTTAATTAGAGAAAACAACAGTCCATAATTAAAGGCTGCATTGCACAGCAGTGGCCGCAGAGCCGCCAGGGAAAGCCTGCAGACTTCTGTTGTAAGTTGGGCTTTTACATAAAGCATGACCTGGAGCCTCAGAGGGCCCTGAGTACTCTGTCTTCGTAAGGCTTGTGACCATCCAGTGGGATGAACAGGAATTCAAAAGGAGAACAGTAACAGTGCTGGCTACGCCTTTATTATGGAGACAGAGGCAAAACTGACCTTCTTTAGATACAATGGGCCCAGCCAGAAGAATAGCAGGATGGAGTGGTTAGCTGTTGGGCATGGTGATAAGAGGCCATGAAGCTTCTGGGCTTGGTCACTAACACAAGCTATTTTACTAAGTCATTAGTGCAGAAACTGGTTCTCACAGGTTAGACAGATGTTCTGTTTCAACCGCTCTGCTCTCCAGAACCTGCACAGGCCTCTTAGTCCTCCTTGGAGGTGACCATGAGGGTGGTACAAGGATGCAGTTACCACACAGGTTTGGGCTATAGTGAGGCTCGGTGGGAGAAGGTGGACTTAGCAGAAGATAATGTGGGTTCCAGCCCAAGACCCCAAGGAAGGAAGACAAACTGGAGTGGATTCAAAAGTAAGACCCAAGGGTCCCTGTGTGGAAGCTGCTGAGAGGAGGAAGAGGGTGAGGACACAGTTCACCCGACACAACCCAGGCTGTGGTAGAAGCAACCTGGGCAAGCAAAGCTCCCCCACCTACACCTTCACTTCTAAAGCCAGCAAACACTGAGCCTGCCCCTGGTTAAAGGCAAGAACAGATCAAATACTACCTACCCCACCCCATCCACTCATGATCCTCATAGCGGCCCTGGCACTCTGGAGGGCCGGTCTGTTCAATGCAAACTATCTCAGCACACTTCCTTTAAACTGTACCAATTTTCTGTTTGTTTGTTTCAGACAGGGTCTCACTATGTAGCCCTAGCTGCCCTGGAACTAAGTACAGCAGACCGGCCTCAGACTCACGGAGATCCACCTGCCTCTGCCTTCTCATG
The DNA here is from genome assembly GCF_014885135.2 of Alexandromys fortis. Classification (NCBI taxonomy): domain Eukaryota; kingdom Metazoa; phylum Chordata; class Mammalia; order Rodentia; family Cricetidae; genus Alexandromys; species Alexandromys fortis. Next base: position 4,573,463 of record NW_026067943.1, read on the forward strand.
CTGGGATTAAAGGTGAGTGCCACCAGGCCCAGTTCTGTTCTGCTTTTCTACAGGAGAGAATCCCACGTCTAATTTATACCCATCCCTCCACACGGCCCTGGCAGTGGAGACCAGATGTGTGTGGTGTTTACAGTGGGGAAACCAAAGGACGTAAACAACTGGCTCCAAACACCACTCTGGTTTTGCTGTGCTTTTCTTCATTTCCTGTGTATTTATTTTGGTGTTAGAATAATATTACCTTTCATAATAAGGAAAACGGGAGCAGATGTTTAAACTAAACAGACGATAGCCTATGATCCCACACATCCACTAGGCTCTCAAAATCAAAGTCTGTTCTTCCAAACAGCGAAGGAAACAACACAGCTAACTGCTGGCTTATGTGCTTTCCACGGAACCGCACGCCCACCTGGAGGAGCTGCTGAACTTCCTCCCCAGACACAGGAACAAACCTGGTCCCAGCGTCCTGGCAGCTTCAGTGTTCCTCGCTCCCCGCTTGATTTTTAACTATCAGATTACTTGTTGATAAAGAGACCACATTAAAAGTTTTCATCTTTTGTTGGGGTACAGGTTTTGGTTTTTTTTTTTTTTTAATTTAAAAAAAAAAGACAGTACATGAATCCCACCAGAAACTGCTTCTGAGAATCGGGCCTTTGAGATGAAGGAGTTTAGAGGCCAACATATTCCGTACATGTAAAGGGAACTTGTCAAAGTAAAGTGGTATCTTATTTAAAAAACAAAACAGCAACAACAACCAAAAAAAAAAAAAAAAACCCTTTAAATCTGAGATTATTATCCATAGTTAATTTTAAAACAAGCTTGAAAGGGTATGTTTTCAACCGCTTTAAGAAACAGATCTGAAACTTCTACACAAAAACACAGCACAGCTCCCCACTTTAACTTCTGCCCAGGAAAAAGCAAACAACCCGCTTAGTCTAGTCTAGGAGAAAACCCAGAGTCCAGTGCCCCCAGCAGGAAGATGTGCCTGGACTCCAGCACGCTTTTACCAGGAAAGACTCCCTGGCAGTCCCAGCTCATTCCCTGCCCTACCAAACCCCAGGCTCAACCAGGCCATTACCCTGGACTCAAATGGCACGTAGGTAAAAATTCCAAAAGATGGAATTGGGGTTTTCTTTTGCTCTACTCCGGGGAGTGTCCAGGGGAAGGGGAGGTGATGAACCAGAAGAACCTCGGGATGGGAGCATTTTCCACTTTCTTTAGCCTTCTGGCAGCTGGGTTGTGTAATCACCCGGGACCGGGGCTGGAGGCAGCCCGTCTCACTGTCACAGGAAATGGGGCGGCAGACAAAGAGCCGGCCTGGGCTCCCTGACACCAGGCCTTGCCAGCCCCACAAAATCCACAGAAAAAAAAACTAACTAAATGTCTGAGACAATGGCTCCGGAAAACAAAAACTCATTGTGGCTTTTTGTTGTTGTTTCTCCACCACACAAAATCCAGAACAAGAGTACACACAGAACACTGTACACGGTACTACATCTAAAAATACGTCTGAGTCCCTCCCTCTTCTCTAACACCCACATGCTTACCTTCCCCTTGTTCTTATAAGTTCCTCCCCTCCGTAAAATGGCAACAAAATCAAAAGAGAAAAGAATTTAAAGTGTAACGATCTTGTCAGATCTTGTCAGTAAGTTGGAAGCAAACTTACAACATGTCCCCTCCAGTCCTCCCTGCTGCCACCCTCCTGCCAGACACCAGGAAACTGCCCTGAAATGGTGTACCACTTTGTCTAGGCACTCCACCATCCCAAGAAAGACAAGAAAATGTTCCGAAGCCAGCGGATCAGAATCCCCCCACCGAGGAGGAGTGGCCGCTACAGATACAAACAAGAAGTCCATCCTACAACATCTACCTTCGTAGCACAGAACCCCGATGTTGTTGTTCATCTTGTCCAAGTACTGGTAGTTCAACAGGTCCATCTTCATAAACAGCATTTATCTGTCCGGCTAGCAAAGAAAGGCAGTTCTTTGCTTTCACTCCCGAAGAGAAAGTTTCAAAATTCAGTCTTAGCTGAGTAGCTCCAGGCTCTCCTAAAACTTTAGTAAAATAGAGGCCCAGCCTCACAAGAGTCAAGCAAAGTATATAAAAGTTTTTGTTTTTAAAAAAAGATCACACACACACACACACAAAAAAAATCAGAATCAAACAAAACCTGTCCAGGGCTTACTGGAAGGCAGTGTCTGTATTTCGTCCTCTACTCGGCTTTAAAAAAAATCACTTCAGCAGTCTTCCAAAGCTTGTCTTGAGGGTTTAAAAAGAAAGCAGTAAAAAAAAAACACAAAGCACATTTCTTAGGACAAAGGCACTCTCCCTCACAGCCCGCTGCAAGCTGACTGCGCTGACATGCTGGCTATGCTTGGTATGACTCGTATGTAAACCAGCTTCCTCTGCTTGGGGAGGTGGGGGCCGAGCATGCTCACTGGAGCCTCGGCACAGGATCAGGCTCTGGGCGCATGCAGAGTTAGCAGGAAACAGAAAGAGGAGGGGACAGCGAGGCGCAGGGGGCGAGGAGTCTTTCCTCTTTGGAGCCAAAGGCTGCCAGAGGCCGTGGAAGAAAACCCAGTAAGTTTTAGAGTGTTTTGTTTTGTTTCGGGGTTGGGGGTAGGCTGAGCAGAAAGTTAAAAAAAAATCTGCCGTGGAAGCAAACTACATGGAATTTAACTTTCGGGTGACTTCATTCCAGGGGCTGAGAACCCTGGGCTTCCACTGGGGTGTGCTCTGCTGGGTACAAGGTTTCTTTGTTTCTTTGTAAGATGGTTTTATTATGTCCAGGGACATAGTGAGTGTTTTTACTTTCAAGTCAATGTACATGCAACTTCCTTCCCAAGCCCTGTGGCTGCACAGACAGGCCTAGAGATAAATCTTTCCACAAAGGAGGAAACTGAGGCCCCCCAAGACTGAGTAGACTACAGACCCAACCTCCACCTCCACCACACACACACAGACACACACACAGACACACACACACACACACACACACGCCTGGGGTAGGTTGGGGACACTATCTGGAGAGGTGTCTACTGGGTGGCTAAGAGCACTGAGGGCTTTGGCAGAGAACCCAAGTTCAGTACCCAGCACTCACAAGGGATCTAATGCCTTCTTCTGACCTCCATGGGCACTATGTCCGCACAATACACACATAAACATGAAGAAAAAATATCCATACACATAAAATAAAAAATATTTCTCTTTTGATGGCGAAGACAGGGTTTCTCTGCGTAGCCTTGGCTGTCCCGGAACTCCCTCTGTTGACCAAGGGCTGACCTCGAACTCACAGGGATCCACCTGCCTTTGCCTCCCAGGCCTACCTGGGCCACAGATAAATCCACCTCCAAAAAAGACATCACCGCATTCACGTACTTTAGAATGAAGAACTTTTTAACAGAATTTTTTTTTTATTTCTTTCTTTTTTTTTTTTTTTTGGTTTTTCGAGACAGGGTTTCTCTGTGGTTTTGGAGCCTGTCCTGGAACTAGCTCTTGTAGACCAGGCTGGCCTCGAACTCCCAGAGATCCGCCTACCTCTGCCTCCCGAGTGCTGGGATTAAAGGCGTGTGCCACCACTGCCTGGCTCATAGAATGAAGAACTTTTTAAAAAACAATTAAGGACATGACTGAAATAATACAGATACAGGGAAATGAGCAATGTCCCTTCCATAACTCAACGACATTAAAAACCGTGGTTCTCAGGCAAGGGAACACCAGACTCAGTCCCCAGGAGCCTACACGGTGAAAGGAAAGAACCAACTCCCCAAAAGTTG
>NW_026067943.1:4578905-4590833 GCF_014885135.2 Alexandromys fortis
AAAGGGGAGGCGGCAGTGGGGAAGAGACAGAAATCTTTAAGAAATAAATAAATAAATAAATAAATAAATAAATAAATAAAAAAGACAGGGTTTCACTTTATAGTTAAAATTGGCTTGAACTCTTGATCTTCCTGTTTCATCATTGCTAATGCCAATACCATACCATGTGCCACCACCCTTAACTGCAAGGGTGGTGATATGTGGTTGGTAAATCTTTTGATTGAATAACTAAAGACAGTAGAAGTCTAAGCATTTAATTATCTTCAAGGGGAATTTTAAACATTCAGAACTGCAGACATGAATGACTATATGGTTTGTATGTGTGTGGGCACATGCATGCGTGTGTTCTTGCTATTCACTAATTGTGTCCCATCCTTGCATCAGTTGGTATCAGATGCCCAAAGCAGACAACTTGTGGAAAGATGAAAACCAAGCCCCCGCTGTTGGTATAAATCTCCCCACAGCACACAAGAGGTGATCTGTGCATGTTGGTTATGGCTCAGCCTCCTGGTAGGATAGAGATGGCGTGATCATGACAGAAGCAAGTCCAGGCTTACCACTAACTCACTCTAGCTGCCAGGAGCTGACTACTGAGTTAGACTACATCAGGAAAAGCCAAGGGTCCGACAACACTCTCCAGATACTTACTAGAATCAAATGTTTCTTCCGGAGCCACTCAGAGAAAGAAACAAAGTATCTCAAGTCTGACAGTAATCTCCCTGAAGACTCTGGAAACACACACAACCCTACTGAGCTATCAGGTCCCCACCTACAGTGAAGTCAACTGTTTTCTCTGGGATTTTACAGTGGCTAGGTATTAAACAATGTTCTTTCTAAAGGTGGTTCCCCTCACCTTTTACAGCCATTAAAATCAGCCGAACCTGATAAATGAATTTTTAAAAATATCCAAAAGACTTTAGTAAATGAAATAAATGAGCTAGTTTCTGGCATCAGCTTAATAGTTGGATGTATTGAGAACTCAGGCTTACAGGCATCTCCAGAATGATCAGACCCACTGTGGAGAGAGGCACTCCTCGGCAGAGGACGGTACCATCCAAGACACTGCGCTGGCAAGGGTACCCTTGACCTATCTTAATCAGGCTATTACCCCTGTGAGAACAAACCTGGGGGTGTGGGGAGGGAGGGTTAGCTGGTTGTGCAGTGCTCAGAATGGGACTAGGACCTCATCATGTCAGCCATAGTCACAGTGCCGCACAGAGTTCTAAGTTAAAGCCTTGCGCTGATGGCTAAGGGAAAGCATGGGAGACCAGCTTGTTGAAGGCCACTTAGGATACACAGCCAAAGACCTGCTGGAAGCTCTCCTCAAAGAACCATTACCAAAGGGGCTAAGCTGTCCAGGCCACTGTACTTGAGATCAATCCTGCACTTAGCTCTAACGCAAGATTGAGGAGTTTTATATAGCTCTCACCCAATAAAGTCCAATCTGCACACAGTAGGTCTTTAGACAAGTTGATGAAGACCTATTGTATGAGATGGATAAACAAGTTATCCAAATGGAGGGGAAAGAGTGGGGGGGGGGGACAGAGACAGAGACTGACTGTCAGGTGACAGCTCTGCAGTCCCTCCTTCTACTTTTACTTGAACCACAGGGGAGAGGATGATTTCAAATGGTCCAAGTACCAACAAGGTAAATCTGAATTATCTACTAAGTTCTCTCTATCACACTTCCTTCCGAGAAAATACCTCTAATGTCATGTTACTTCTTCAGTGTGGAACTGAACAAACTGACACGTTGTAAATATTTCATCAAAATCTTTTCAAAGTATATTATCAACCTATATCTTAAATTTTGTTCCCTCCAAAATGGTACCAGTTGTAAGTTCAAATACACTCAACTTCTTTTAAGTAACATAGGATCATTTTGTACACTGTTGAGGGGGCTTAATACACATTTCGTGGAATTTAGAAAAAACAACATAAAATAGAGCTTCAAATAAGATGTAGATTTTCAATACAACATCTCCCTCTAGGGGCCAATTTTAAATCTCACTGGCAATTCAGAAAAGCGAGGTCCCCAGTGTGCTCACTAGGTCTCTCAAACACCACAGAAAATGGTTCTTAGCAAACAGTTTCACCTTTATTAAATTAAAAAACAAAATTAAAACTATTTTTCAAATTAAAACAAAAATACTATGGAGAACCAGTTCCACTGGTATCACATACACTGACAGGAAACTGGCTTTAAGATGAACTGGAGGCATAAGTGAACCTAGAGAGCATGTATTCAGAATGGTGGCTCACTTTTTTTTGTTGTTTAACCTTATTTTTATCTTACCTGTATGGGTGTTTTGTCTGCGTGCATATCTGCATCATGTGCATACCCCATGCAATACTCATGGAGGCAAAAAAAAAAAAAAAAAAATAATTAGAAAAAGCCAAGTGTGGTGGGGCTAGTACCTACAACCTAGCACTTGTGACTCTCCGACCCGGGAAGACAGTTGTGAGTTCCAGTTAAACCCCCCCCACCCCGACTATCTCCATCCCCCACCCCTACCACCCCCCTCTACCACCACCACCACCACCACAATGAACTGGCGCTATAGGAAAGGGATGAATTATCGTCCCAGAAAGAGTGTGTGTCTAGCAAAGCACCAAGTGTTTCAGCCACTGCTTTCCATGCCCAATGCTGAGAACAAAACATGACGACTATGGGTTTGGTTTCTATAAGTGTGCTGGCTGATTTTATGACACCTTGACACAAGTTGAAGTCTGAGAGAAGGGAACCCCGATTGAGAAAATGCCTCTGTAGGACTGGGCTGTAGGCAAGTCTATAGAGTGTTTTTCAAGTTTTCAAGTTACTGATTGATGCAGGAGGTTCCAGCCCATTGTAAGTGGAGCCATCGCTGGGCTGGTGGTCTTGGGTTCTATTAGAAAGACGGCTGAGCAAGCCCAGGGGAGAAAGTCAGTAAGCAGCACCCCTCCATGGCCTCTGCATCAGCTCCTGCCTCCAGGTTCCTGTCCTGACTTCCTTCGATGATGAACAGTGCTCTGAAAGTGTAAGCCAAGTAAACCCTTTCCTCCCCCCAAGCTGCTTGGTCATGGTGCTTCATCACAGCAATAGTAACTCTGACAAGACAACATTTAGGTTTCCTGAAATGCTATCCATAAATCATTCACTGAAAAAGCATGAAACTGATAGTCACACTGCAACAAACCCTAAATACCACAGATATATCCTGCAAGATTGATCAGAGCAAACTTCTGAAGCAAAGATGAGAAGAGACAGTTCTCAGAGGGTCAGCACTTGAAGGTGCTCACTGCCAGAGCTGACGTGAGACCCATGAGCCTTTAACCAACCACGTGGCTCAGACATCACTTCAGAGTAACTTTCCTCAGTCAAGGTCCCACCTACAACTCGGAAAAACATGCCTGCTAATTTAACAGCGCCCCCTTTGGCCCTGCCTGGGTATTAACTGGAGGTGCAGTAAGATTAAGACTGGGGTACTGCAGGCTACCCATAATGCACTGGGGAGCCCCCCACACACACATAGAGAATTATCTAGCCAAAAATTGTAATTATACTAGTGCTAAAATCTAAACAAACCATTTCCTGAGTTTTCCTCCTTAGACTAAGGACAACTGTCTGATGTAACTCAAGAGTCTGTTGCCCACTATCCCAGAGCTGTCACCTCTCCTAAGCTGAGGGACATAAGGCAAACGGCATTTTTCTTTGCATGAGGAGGACATAGGACATAGTATAAGTGTCTTTGCAAGCAGAGATTCACCCACACGAAGGAAGCACCCCAAGTCACATTTCCGCCTGACTCCTATTTTAATCTTCTCAAACAGCATTGTCAGGAGCAAGGTCAGATCTGGTTTTTGTGCCCTCAGAGGCCAGAAGAAGGCATGAGATCCCTTGGAACTAAAATTACAGACAGTTGTGAGCTGCCATGTGAGTGCTGGGAACGAAACCAAGCTCCCCTGCAAAAGCAATAAGCACCCTTTACCGCTGAGCCGTCTCCCCAGCTCCCGTTATCATCCTTCAACTGTACCCAGTAAAGTAGAACTAAGAACTTCTGCTGGAAATAGCATTAAGCCAAATAAGGACCAGTAGGGTTTAAGTCTTCTTCACAAAGCAAACAGCCCAGGTTTTCCAAGACAGATTTGCCATTGCCACCCTAGAGACATACCTCCAGTGTTTCTACTGATGCTGTGTTTATGTGGAGATTAACCAAACACCAAAATTCCATCCACAAGACGGCCAGGGAGGCACCTCGGTGACAAGCCTGACAACCTGAGTTTGGTCCATGGAACCCCAAATGGTGGAGGGACAGAACCAACTCCAGCAAACTATGCTCTGACCTTGTACCATGCACATGTTCACAAAAATAAGTGTAATAGAAGTCACAGCTTTTTGAGCAGGGTGTTGTAATCCACAACTGTCATTCCAGCACATAAGAGCCTGAAGCAGAAAGAACAGGGGCTTTAGCCTAGACTGGGTTATACTGAAACCCTCTTTCTAAAAACACAAAGCAAGGGGAGGTGGTTTTCCCATGCATTGGAAGCAGCCAGTTTTCCAAGTCATACACAGTCTAGTCCCTACTTCCCTCAGGGTAACAGGGCTTCTCTGGTGAGGGAAGCAGAAAGATGAAGTTGGAACTTACAAGTGTGCACCACAGACAGTTAAAACTGCTTCTCCTAGCGGGAGCCCCAGGCTGCAGGCCCAGCCTTACTGGTGCAGTACTCCTCAGTGCAGCTAGGGGACACTGTGAGCCAACCTAAGACTCAACAGCACATCCTCCCTGGTCATACTTAAGCCTTCAGTATTCCTTTCCTTTACAGGGAAGGGTACACAGGCACACACCATCAACCTGTCTTCTTTGGTTGGCTTCCTAGCTCTCTTCATCAGAAAGCTGGGAACCGGACTCAGCAGCCTTTCCTGTTGCCCCATCACCAGAGGGAGGTCCCTCCCAAAGGCTGTTCACACTAGCTGCTGGTGGAGAATTTCTTGTCTTCTCTGGCTGCATTGAGTGGAAGCCATTGTCTCTTCACAGCGCTACCTTCCCCAGCACCTAACATCTGGCACCACTAGGTGTCAACAAATATTTACTGAGAGAAAAAGAACTGGGGAAAGGACCTGTAAATTTGGCTGGGCACAGAGGAAAGCAGGCAAGGCACCCAGGCCCCAGAGGTAACTGCATGCTTCTGACTGAGTCAGGGACACTGGAAAGGGGCAGCTGCCATTCTACATCCGACGGCTCCTGATGCTCTGAGCAGTTGGAGAGTAGAGATGGCCAAAGCAGACATGTGATCCCATGGCTTATTTTTGCCATTAAAAAGCCTTCCCTTGGGTCCATGTGTAAAGAAGGGGAGAATAAAACAGACCTCACAGAGGATACAGCAGACAGATAAGGTACATATGCCATACAAAGTTCCAGAATCATTCAATACCATAGCAACAGCAATGAGCACAACAGGGATGTTGGGGGAAAATGAGGTACTCCTGTGTACAGGGCAGAGCAGCCAGAGCATCCACTCTGTCAGCTCCTGGATTTCCATGTTTCCAAGGCCTGCAGTGAGAACAGAGTGTCAAGTTCCCAAGAAGTGGAGGACTTCAAACCAGATCTCACACAGGGGTCTGAAAAGTTAACTCAATCTCCCTCGCACAGAGGAGCAAGCTCTTACCAGTGACCTCGTAGCCAGCCACAAGTCTAGAATCACTTCACAGTGACACATGGGACAGCTCTGGAAATGCACTAGGTCCCCTGTGACCCCATGCCACCACCAGCGCTGGAGATGGAGGAGGGTAGGGTCTAGAGAGAGCACTCCACCACAGAACCACACTCCGTAAGCCCGAGGTTCTCACCAGGTTTTGAAAAGAAAACAACAGCCCATGCTGCCACAGCCCCAGTCACAAGGAGCCACAGCCCTGGTGAGGGAAGCAGACTTAGTCTAGAACAAGCAAAGAGGGTGTAGATTAGAAGGCTGGGCCCAGGAGGACAAACAGACTATGCTCCTGCAGTGAGATCAAGAGGAGGGTGAAAAGGACATTGCAGGCAGAAAACAGGACACCTAGCCTGCTTTTCTATGAGTGCATAGTGGTTTCCTGGTAAAAGAGCCTAGACAGTCAGAAAGGGTTGGGTTCACAACCCAGCTCTGACCCCCATCGGCTGCTTGGTCTCGATCACGTAACTGCACAGCTCTTGACTTCCGGAAGTGCAAATGAGCGCGGTTGGACTCCACCCCCACATCATGAAACAACGTCCAGAGTCAAACCAAAGAATTCAAACCCAGAGTTCTTGCTGTCATTCTTCCCACACAATGGTTTTTTCATGTTCTGTAAGAGATGCCAAGTCTGTTAGGGTGACAGGCCAGTCCTGGCCCCAACCGCAAAGAACGGCAAACAGAACCAGCCATAAAAAAAGAGCGGGAACAAAGGTCACTGCCACTGCCCATTTAACGGCTCTCTTAACACTTGGGTGGATTTCTAAGACTCCACTGGCACCGGCCCCTCAACTCTCAGGTGGATTGCTCAGAAATTTTTAAGATTATTGATCTGAAAAGCTCAAAATATTCAAAATTCACATGGACCACACATCTGACACTTAAGTAGACTGCATTAGTGGAGGGTTACACTTCCCACAAAAGGCAAATCACTCCCTTCTTGGCCCAGACTCCCCTCCTCTGCTGACTGTAGTATGGAAAAGCAGGTTCCTTTCCACCACCCTAGCTACACCTAAAACCGCAGAGTTCTGGGGACCCCACTTTCTCATGAGCCCCTTACCCCATCCACTCCCACACGAACACTGGCTCATATAACACTGGTGACTGCCGCCTTCTTCTCACTACAGGGACACATTAAGTTAGTGCTCTGCCTTCTACGAGGCAAGAAAGACAGAGAAAAAACAGAGACACTGGGCAAGAAATCATTGATCACAACAGACACAGAAGGCTGCTTCTCATTCTCCTGGTAAGTTAGCTCCACAACAAGAATTTACAGTTAACTTCATTTCTGTATTCCTCTGGGGACCACGGTGAGTGAGTCACGGTTACCTGAGATCAGTAGCTGGCTGGTTGTATGCAGGTCTGGAAGAGGCCAGCCTGGGGGACTAGGGACCATAACAGAATTCACTCACTCAAGTTTCAGGGAAGATCCCATAACTTGCGAATGGCTCTACCATCCACTCGGTCTGAAATGCAGACCTGCAGCTGCAAGGCACCTATATAAACCACCTCACAGTGCCTACTTCCCCAGAAAACGAGGACTCCAAGTCCAGTGCCTCCAATTCACACTGCAGCCAAGCAAATGCTCCCCTCACCCACTCTTCCGTTCTCTCAGTAAAGCCCAGTGTAGGAGAGGAGAGAAAACTCAGCCTGTGTGGGCAGGCTCAGGGGCATCCCCTCCACAAAGTAGTAACCAAGCCGCCAAACTTAGAACAGCTGCCATCAAAGCCTTGGCTTTGGAAACACCGAGGAAAGGCTACCGCAGGGGCCTCCCAGGGAAAGCTGACACACTCAGCAGCCACTTCCCTCCAATCACTGAGCCAGGAGCACCCTTCCAGCACCTCGGCAGATCACCGCTGCATTTCAGTATCATGACTAATTAAAACAAAAATAAAAACAAAAACTAGCTGCCAGCTTAATACACCAGCAAGGCCGAGAGTGAGAACACAGGAATTCATTCTGGATCTTTCACTTTATTGGCCTGGCGTGTAGCCCAGGACTCTTCATCAAAGAGAGAGCTCGTGCCCTCAGATTCCCCCGCGTAAATGCACGTTTGGTTAATGTTGAACAAGGTGGCCAGTGGACACCTAGGAAATGTGCAACAGCCTGTTATGGACATGGAAATATCCTAAAAAGCCAGAAGTTTTCAGACAAACACCTCGCCTTTATTCTACGAGATAGAAGAAGGTAGACAAGTTCCCTCCCCAGCAAGATCCTAGCAGGCACACCTGACCCTGTGAGCATGCCTTGGTCACAAATTCACCCTGTACAGGACCAAGGTGCACATGTCAATCTGGAATGTGCCAACCCCAATGCACAGAAAATTTTTGTGTTTTCAAGTACTGTATGCTGATTCCGGTGGCCCCATGCATGGCAAGCAAGACATCCCAGAATCAGGACCCATGGACAGAGACAACGCCTCCATACGGGACGGAACTCTAGCTCAGCACAGAGATATCTGCTGAGCACTGCAAAGAGGAAAAACTTCCATTTCACTAGCCTAGAAGCTAATGGGGTCTGGACAGAAAGAGTCCAAAGCTTGAGTTCTAGACGGGCTTGTATCTGAGTGCAGGACACAAGGGCTACAAACACACACTGGAAGGCAAGGAAGGGAGAAAGCCCACCTTGTGTACATGGGGGAAGTGGAGGAGGCAGGAGGACCAAGAGTTCAAGGGCATCCAAGGCTTCAGAGTAATTTTGGGGTCAACTTGGATTGCATGAGACCCTGACATCAGAAGCAAGAGAAACCAAACCACCACAAAAATATTATGTGAAAATTCATGACAGTGTTCCTTGTGTTGGTTTGTGGTTTTCAGTCTTATATTTTGTCCTGATAGTCTCCACAGCACAGGCTGGCCCTGAACTCCTCATCTTCCTCCCAAGCGCTGGGATCACAGGCGTGCTTTACCACACGAGGCCACGGCATTCTGTGTACCAGGAGGCACTCACCATCTGAACAGGGCGAACCACACCACATGAGTAAATGCACACATTGAAAGGTTTGGCTGTGGAGCTGGGGAAAGGCTCTATGGGTAAAAACGCACCTGGAGTGCAAGCCAGAGGACAGAGTGTAATTCCATGGACTCCTGTAGAAAGTGGCATGCAGGAACACGCACCTGCAACCCAGCACTCCTGTGGAAAGATGGGGAGCCGGAGGAGACAGGGGAACTGGTGGAAAGCTCATGAGTCTGGAACACACAGCGAGGGAGCAGAAGCCAGAGACCCTAACTCAATAAAGTGGACACAGAGAAAGGGCTCCTGAAAACTGTCGCCTGGCCTCTGCCATTGCAGCAGCATGCACTTTCCCCACTAGATGCACATAAGAGGCCTCATAAAGAAAAGCCGATCTTAACTCCAATGAAACAGCTATATTGCAGTTACAAACATGCTTCTCCACTTCTTCCCCACAGCTCAGCAGTCGCTCTGTCCTCCATCTTTTCACGTGTTCTCTGCAAGAACAACCAGAGATCTTCTTTAAGTGCCTCTTGGTTGCCTTTGCCTTTTTTTTTTCATAAATGACATTTCTTACAAAAAGCAAATTGCTTGCCAAAGTTAAAGAAATCCCCACATCCCTATCTGCTCTAAAAGCCCGTGTTCAAATCTCAACAGGACTCACCCCTGCTCCAGCCCCACCCGGCAGTTCATGCCATCAGGCACCTGCCTCCAGCCCACACCCAGAGGCCAGAAAGTGCTGAGTGGACAAAACACCAGCCGAGCAGCTAGAGGAAGAAGACACTAAGTAGCTAACCAGGTCCCATTCCTGTGTGCATGGCTGTCAATCATCATTAATTGTCAGAAGTATCAGAATCCCAGACTAGATGTTGCTTGGGTTACACCCACCTGCAGCAGCCTCTCTATAGCTGATTGGATGGTGCCTGGATTCCAGGAGGATGATCGGTACCATTCTTACATCCCCCCAAAATGACGGATACACATTAACTACATGTGCGTCCCCGCCTTCAGAGTAGCGAATCCATTCCCAGGAATTGCTGCCACTCAGGAATCCTAGACAGCCTGACTATGTGAAACTTCCCCCTTCCTCTGGGACCTCCAAGAAAGGATCATCACCTCTGTCCAATGGACCTGAAGTCTCCTCAGAGCCTCTACGATGTTGCTTTCTGTCTGTCGGCACATGGTGTCAATTATTCTTCTGATAAATGTCTTACCCAAAAGGACAATTGACCTTACTGTCCCCAAATCTAAGCCCTTGCAGGAAGGATGGAAGACACAGTGTCTCTCTCTTCTACACACAAGTTCCTGACTACTTACTATATTCCAGGATCTGTTCTAGAAAACATGGACTCGATAGTATCAGAAGCAGGAATCTCTAATCCCAGGGCTGTAACACATCCTAGTGTATGTAGGACGCAAAGGATAAATAAAAGATAAAGTGGAAAACCATGATTAAGCCAGTGGTAGGGACAGGGTGGGAGACAAGGAAGGTGTGTCAAAGGGAAGACATGACAACATCTGTACATAAAGCCACAGGATTTGTAAGGGCAGAAGTTTCTGGGCTGTGAAAGGGGCAACTGCAAAGGTACCAAGGTCCTGGGGAAGATGCCCATCTGAACAGCAGAGAACCAGCTTGGCTCAGAGGCCACCTAAGACCTTCAGGCCTTACCTCTGTGTGGGATGGGCAGCTACAGGAAGTGTTCAGAGCAGAGGCCACACAATCTGATTGACATTTCTAAGGGATCTGTGAGTGAAAGGGCACAGGGTCAGAAGCCACGGGGATGTCCAGGAAGCTGCTGCAATCATAAGAGTGCCAGTCATAGGGGCAGGAAAAGCAGCCAGGTCTGGGAAATGTGCAAAGGCAGACGCAGCAGATTTGCCAGCTGGCAGTATGCGCGACTGGACCTGTTAACAACAGCAATGAAAAACTTCAACTAATTTATATTTTACATGTATGAGTGTTTGTCTAAACATATGTATGTGCACCACATGTATACAGTGCTAGGGGAGGCCAGAAGAGGGTGTCGATCCTCTGAAACTGGAGTTAAAGGCAGTTGTGAACATCCATGTGGGTGCTGGGAACTGAACCTAGGTCCTCTGCAAGAGCAGTACGGGCTCTTAACTAACGAGCAGCCATCTCTCCAGTGCCATGGGTTAACAAAACTTTTAAATGCACACTTGAGCATCACTGCTATTCACACTGAAAAGAGGGTAGGAAAGTCTATAAACTTCTGCTGTAACCACCTTCAGAAATTACAAAAAGGGTTGGGAATATACCCAATAGCAACAATCCCCCAGACAGGTGCACACAGGTGCATCCCTAGACAGACTCTCTCTGGACCACCGCTGTATACTGAAACGGCGTGCATCTCCAACCCACTCAGACCTATGGTTGAATCATTCACCTTCTACAGCCAGGGGTACATGGCTGGGGGATAGAAGTCACAGCCAGTACCCCTTTCTGTAACAGCAATGGGCAGGCAAGTTTCCTGATCCTATCTCTCTGACTTGCATAACACCATCACATGCTTATCTTCAGAGTGCGTCATCTCAATCTGCTTAAAGGTATCTGTTTGTTTATCTTCCCCGTGAGGCTGCACAAGCAGGCAGGGTCATTTTGATTGCCTTTATATAACTTCTGTGTGCAGATGCAGCACACAATGATACTCCTACCGGACTAGGCTGTGGCTCAGTGGCAGAGCACAGCCTGACAGCATGTTGCCCTGGGTTTCATCCCCAGTGCCACAGAAACAAATGGAACAGAATAGGAAACACCATGGACGAATGTGAGACAATAGGAGACCCAGCATGGAAGCCAGAGAAGGAAAATGAACTCTAAAGCTCACCACCATTTAGCCCAGCGTTTGATTCCAGAACAGAGGTTCCCTGCAAACAGAACTATTCTGACCTGTGTTCTCGTAGGATCGATCTCCTATCTTTTGGTTTTTGTTTGTTTTACTGTTTGCTATTATTGTTGTTGGTTTGGGGGAGGGTTGTTTGTAGGAGGCTACTTGTTTGTTCCCGGCTGCCTAGACCAGAAATAATCACCCAGAAACTATATTAATTAAATCAGTTTGGCCTATTAGCTCTAGCTTCTTATTGGCTAGCTCTTACATATTAATTTAACCCATTTCTATTAATCTGTGTATCACCACATGGCTGTGGTTTACTAGCAAGGTTCCATTCGCATCTGTCTCTGGCAGGACTACACGGCATCTCTGTGACTCCACCTCCACCTTCTCTCTCTCTCTCTCTCTCTCTCTCTCTCTCTCTCTCTCTCTCTCTCTCTCT
>NW_026067943.1:4591083-4663643 GCF_014885135.2 Alexandromys fortis
CATATATATATATATATATAAATATTCATAGTTATATCTGTGTTCTCTTTAGAATTCTTATTTGTACCTAATATGAAGTAAGAGATTAAGAACTGTTTCTTGAACATTTTGGCATCTATTAATCCATTGATCTACCTGCCTCTACCTCCCAAGTACTGAGATTAAAAGTGTCTATTGATGTCTGGCCTCAATTTCCTATCTTTAAACAACACATTTCTTCAAGATTAAGAGAGAAAGCAAGAAGGAAAGGGAAAGGGAGGAGAGGGGAGGGGAGGGGAGGGGAGGGAAGGGAAGGGAAAGGAAGGGAAGGGAAGAAATCAAACTACCCCAGTGTAATTTTCAAATCACTAAAAATGCAGAGACAGGAGAATATCTGTGAGTTCAAGGCCAGCCTGACCTACACAGGGAATCCAGAGATACATCCATCCAGAGATATATAGTAAGCTCCCCACCAAAAAAAAAATTTTGAGAGGTGTGTGCATGCGTGTGCATGTGCGTGTGTGTGTATGTGTGTATTCTCTATACTAGTCTTAAATTCCTGGGCTTGAACTCAGTGTGCATGTGTGAAGATCAGAGATCAACTTGCAGGAGTCAGTTCTTTTCTTCCACCATGTGAGTATCCCAGGGATGATACTCAAGCCCTCAAAGCTCCCAATCAGCCCCCAGTAGATAAGAGCAAACTCTAACCATAAAAAGTACAATAAACACATAATCCAACAACAGTCCTTCATCACCATCATCAAATATCCTTTGCTGCCCGTTAGTCCATGTGTGATCCACACACTGTCAGCATGGTCAGTCTTTTTTAAACCAGCATCACCACAGGCACAGAAGTGAAGAATTAGCTCATCAGTGACTCCTACGTCACTAGGTGATGACTAGGATCTTTCTGCTTCATTAATAACCTTTCGGGACTGCCACTGGACTGAGCCACTGTGGTATGGTGGCTGCCCACAACGCCCAAACGCCTGCCCACCCGCACATTTCTCACTTCAAGGCTGTTTCTTGGTGTAGGAGGTCCTTCTGTTTGTGTGTTGCTTTGGTTAATTAATAAACAAACTACTTGGCCTGATAGGGCAGAACTTAGGAAGGCAGAGAAGACAGAACTGAATTCTGGGAGGAAGAAAGCAAAGTCAGAGAGCCGCCATGGAGACGTCAGGTCAGACATGCTGAATCTTTACCAGTAAGCCATGACCTCATGGTGATATACAGATTATTAGAAATGGGTTAAAGCAAGATGTGAGAGCCAATAAGAGGCTAGAGATAATGGGCCAGGCAGTGATTTAATTAATACAATTTCTGTGTGGTTATTTCGGGTATAAACTAGTCGGGCAGCCAGAACAAAGCAGGCCCTCCTCTCTCCTTCAACAGTTTCTCTCCTTGAAAAAAGAAAATCTTTCCCACTCATCTTCCAGGAAGCCACTTTCTCAACCTCTGCTGTCTGCTCAGTACCCAGCAAGCCAAAACACCCCTCACTCTGGGCTCCTGCTCAGTCACACTGACTCACGTCTATGCCTCCTCCTTTCTGGGCAAAACACCTCAAGGGCAGGACCAACCACCATTCACTCTGGCACCAGTGCTTGGGATAAGCAGTCATGTGACCAGATGGTTTCTAACTTGGAGCTCACAGATGTTGCCTTTGGGAAAATATCTCGTCTTCCTCCCAAGTCTGACATTCTTCTCTTTTTCTTCCTTTCTTTGTTTTTAAGACAGGGTTCCTCTGTGTAGCCCTATCTGTCCTCGAACACAGAGATCCACCTGCCTCTGCCTCACAAGTGCTGGGATTAAAGTTGTGCACCGCCGCCCAGCAATCCTTTAAGTGGCAGAAAATATCCTTAGCAGGTATAATTATGATTCTGGGAAATGTCTAATTACTTGGACATGTGTTATTCATAAGAAGGTGATATCTGGAAATACGAATCTACTTCAAGAGCTTAAAGCTGAGAGGTGTACTGTGGGCATGCAGAGGAAATGGTATCAACGTACACGTTTTTATTCTTGGGTGCTGATTCTAGGATATCCTCCCACCTGTATCAATTCTGATGGGACTGTGCAAAGTCAAACAGAACCATACTTCAGCACATAAACTTCCATGTTATTTGTTTGGTTCTGTGGACCCAGGGCCCTGCACCTCCCAGGCAAGGTCCTGTCACAGAGGGACCCCCCCACCCCACCCCATCCCTGCCTGCCACAGACCTCATTTCCTATCTCTCTCCATCCTTCCCAACCTACCCTCTTTCCATAGTTAAGTGAAAGAGACGTGTTATATTACCCAGGCTGCCTTAAAAGTCTGATTTCAAGTGATCCTCCTGCCACAACTTCCAAAAAGCCATTATAATGGGTGGAAGCCACAGCACCCACAAGTAGTTTCTTTACATGTCAAATAGACGAGTTACATCCAGCTCCCCCCCCAGTGTAACACGATACTACCTCCAAAGTCTCCAGCTCTGAAGGAGGATCTAGCTCACCTGAGTTGCAGAGGCCCCTTCAGAACGTAAGCATGTGAACACGGCTTAACGTGACTTAACCAAGGGCGCACTATGAAATGTGTGACCATCCATACCCTAGACATGTTTTTGATCCGTGTTATATACAGGTGATACCACCAATACCTTACTAAACAGCAGTAAAAGTCACTTATTTTGGACACGAGTGAAACTTCCCTGTCAATTTCCTATACCCTTTTCCCACATGCTCAGTGGGACCCACCTGCTGGCAGGAGAGGGTGTAAAAGTGTGGATTTGAATTAAAGGCAATAAGTGTAACAGGGCCCCAGACATTAGTAGACCCTAGACCTTAGCACAACTGACTCCATGATGAAAGAACCATTCGGGCCATAAATGAAAACAAAGATCTAATCCATAGAAGTCTTGGGAAAGTCTCTAAATGTACTAACCTTGCTTTTAGCTTCTATGGTCTGCTTCTGGCTAACTGTTCTTGTTAACGGAAGGATGTCAGCCCAGAACATGGTTTTTGACTTTAAAAGCTCACCCTGAGAAAGGCTCAATGCTACACTGGGATCCCGAACACTCGATGTAGTCTCAGGCCAGCTAATAAAGACTTTCTATTGGCTTAAGCCCATGTCTGAGCAGTCTTCTCTGGCTAACACCCTACAACAGTAAGCAGGGTCCATCCTGACCTGAGGAAGATTACCGTCTGGCCTCAGGCACAAATGAAGCCTGTCAAAGCAGAGGCCCTTAGATCAATGCACCAGACCGCTGTAAGAAAATAGTCAACAAGAAAATTAAAAAAGAACATTCTTACCATGGTAAAGCCCCAAGCTTCCCCAAGCACACACTACTCATTTGAGGATCTTGACAAAATAGGTTCTCTCGGGACTCTGTGCCATAGTAGCTACCACCCAGAGCCCCAAATCACAGCACAGAGGCGTGGAAAACAGCCCCTGGGAGGCAGTACTCAGCTTGAAGGGCCTCACTCTGAGGGTTCATAAACTAAACTTTACTTTTGGTTTTGCTTTTTGTTTGTTTGTTTTGTTTTAAATTCAACTGGGTAAATTCCACCAAGCTAGACCCTGGCTGGAAGCCCAGGATTCCAGTCACGTGCTTCTCAGAAGCAGCTCTTCAAAATGCCTGAGATTTTTTTCCCCCAGAGAAGGCTATATACCTAAAATTCTAGCCAAAACTCTTGATCCCCAACAACCCAACGATACTCTGCCTATGAGCCTTCCTCTCACTTTGGTTCCTTTCCTGCTCTGCACTCTGTAGCTGTTGCTGGCTCTCCAGGTAGTCGGAGCCCATCTCCATCTACTTGATTTAAAACAGCAAATCCACACACATCTAATAGGATAGGTTTCTCAGGCAATCTCTGCTACTAATTATTTATTTATTTTTACTGAGTACCATTACTTCAAGCAGAACAAAGAATCAACAAAGGAATCAGTGGATAGAAGAGCTTGAACAACTCTCTCCAATCTGAGCTCAATCTCAGGATCCCACAGGGAAGGAGGAGAGAAGGAACTCCCGAGATTTAATTATCTGACCTCTGACCTCCACATGTGCAGAGCTATATGCGCATCTGAATGGACATGTATGCACTCTTGTATGTGTGTACACATGTATGTGTGTGCATACACACACAGGGCTAGAAAGCACTGTGGTAGAATATGTGCTTAGCACTCAAGGCCCTGGATTTGGTACCCAACACCAAATAAATAAATACACATTCCATGCTTCTGTTCACGCATATAGTCCAGCACTGAATGATGTAGGTACAGGATGATCGCTGTCCTGGCTGATGATCACTGGGCCTGGCTGGTTTCCAGTCTAGCCAAGACAATGTGAACCCTGGGTTCAGTGAGAGACCCTGCCTCAAAGGAATAAGCAGAGTGTGACACTGGAGGGTAAGAAACGTTCTCTTCTGTTCTCTGTGCACAGGTACAGGTGCATGCACAGGTACAGGTGCACGCGCGCGAGCACACACACACACACACACACACACACAATCCATGCCTATGAGTTACTAATATAAATTCCCACCCCTTACAGAGCTTGCCCTCCAGTGAGGGGCTTAGATCTTGCACACTGTGTGTCCTAATTGGGCTTCCATTGCTGTGATAAAGACCATAACCAAAAGCGACTTGAAGGGAAGTTTAAGTTTATTTCAACGTACAAGTCCTGATCACTGTCTATGATGAAGGGAAATCAGGGCAGGAACCTGGCAGCAGAAACTGAAGCAGAGACCATGGAGGACCTGCACACAGATTTGCTCAGCCTGCTTTCTTACACACCTCAGGATCACCTGCCCAGGGCTAGCACCACACACAGTAGGCTGGGCCCTCCCACAAACATCAATCAAGAAAATGCCACACAGACTTGCATAAGGTCAATCTCTTCTGGAGGTATTTTCTCAATTAAAATTTCCTTTTCCTAGATATGTCTAGGTTTCTGTAATGTTGAAAAAAAAAAAACAGTCACTATAACATGAGAAAGTAACAAATACTATAAAAAGAAGCAAGAAGACCACCGCTGCTGAGCTGCAGTTTAACTGGACAATGAAACAGTGTACATGTCTCAGTATCTCAATAAAGCCATGTTTTAGACGACAAGTCTGGGTCTTTAGCATCCCTGCTGTCTGATACTTTAGACACCACAGTGAAAACGGCACTCGGACGACACATTCCCCACTCAGCTCTCAGGAAGCCAGCAGCTGGCCTTCTGAGTTCTGGGAAAGGCCTGAATCCTGCCTGAGGCTGAGGGGTCCACACCAGATGTCCCTCAGTGATCTCCCTACACCAGAACTCAGACTCAAGTTCCATATGCAGAATTTCTGAACACAATCATTCCTTCTCTGAGAAAATAACTAAGTATTTGAGCAAAGTTCAAATGTGGAAGAGTTCAAATCAAAGAAAACAAAACAAAAAATAAAGCCAGCCGTGGTAGTGCACGCCTTTAATCCCAGCACTCGGGAGGTAGAGGCAGGCTGATCTCTAAGTTTAAGGCCAGCCTGGCCTACAAAGTGAGTTCCAAGGCAGCCAGGGCTACAGAGAAATTCTGCCTCAAAAAAACAAAACAAAACAAAAAATTATTAAAGAAAGCAACCCAATGCCTGGGGCTTTTAATTCTCTTTGGTTTACCTGTTGTGTTTCTAACACATATTAAGTCTATAATTAAGTAATATTGACATCTCTTTTTTGGGGGGTGAGGGGAGTAGAATATGTGCTTAACATGGATTAGGCCCTGGGTCTGATACCCAGCAACACACACAGACACACCTGAAAAATAAATGAACAAAAAAAAAATTTCAATTGCCTCAGATTTTATGCCATCCATAAAATCAAATATGATACTTTAAATAACTATAAGAAAGAAAATGACACCATTAGATTTTTAAAAATAATTCATGGAATCATTAGAAAATAAAGTTGAGGCCAGACATTTGAGACTGGCCTATGCAAGAGAAAAACCTGCCTCAGGGGGAAAAAGGGGGGGGGGGGAAACATGACACTAGAGCAAAATGGCAAGAAGGGGCCAAGATGAAAAGTGGGCCACGTCAGGGACACAAAAGCAGAAAAATCCCGTTGCCAGGAAAGAAAAGGAGTCAACAGGCACAAGGAAAGGTAATGATAGTGAGATATACTGTGTCCCAGGAAAGAATGCACAGGCTGAAGGGGTTGTCTGGGCCACCAAATGGAGAAGAGGAAAAACCAAAATACTCTCAACAGTTGAGGTCCAAGACTACAGCTGGATAGAAGAGTTACCTCTGATAGCCTACACGGCACAGTGTAACTACAGTTAACAACACCAGGCTTTAAAACAACTCACAGAAGGGGTGACGAGAGTTGAACCTGGGGCCTCACACTTGCTGGGCAAACAATCTATCACTAAGCTATAACCCCTCAGGCTCAAAGAAAGGATTTTACATATTCCCAACATAAAAAAAGAACATAACTGTTTGAGCAATGGATAAGCCAGTTACTGTGACCTGGTCTTTACCCATGACAAAATGTTACACAGTACCCCCTAAATATATACGGCTGCTATGTATCAATTGTTTTCACGTAAGCCTACAGGACAATGTTGCAAATTTTCAGACCAAGAGTGACAAAGAGGTGATCCCAACAGTTTTCCGAGAGGAAAAGGTGGTTGCCCATTACAAAGAGAGCCTCAGAAGAGCTAGCTGGTAAGGCCACACTCCAAAGGCTGAGGAGGGAGGCTCAACCAAACCTGGGCTACAGAGGAAAAAAATACCCTGTCTGGGGAGGGGGCAGGAAGGAAGGAGGGAGGGAGAAAAGGGATGAAGGGAGGGAGGTCTGACTGGCTTCAGTTACTCAAGGCCAGAAGGCACCAAGCTCTTGTCAATAATCCTAAAGGAAAGCTGCCAACAACGCCACGCTCGGTCAAGCTGTCCCTCAATGGGAACGTGGCATCTCAAAGGCCTCGGTCCTTCACCTGCTCTTCTTCCTCAGGCCAGAGTGAGAAAGCAAACCTCAAAGACCAATGAGTGGGCAAGGACTTAGAAGGAAGGTGAAGGACTCCTTGGGATGAGAGTGAAGAGGGTCCTGAGAAGGGCCCAGTTTGCACCCAAGTCAGCCAAGGCCCTTTCTGATCTAGAAGTCACCGTTCACCATTCACGGGTGCCATCTCATTTAAATCTTAGCATAACTCGGCCATAGCAGCTCTCATCACTGCTACTGGGCCTTGGTTTTGTTTTGTTTTGAGAATTTCATGTGTGACTATTGATGGGGGGGGGGTCGTTCTTAAAGAAGACTCCCTCTCTCAGGGGGCTTATGATATTTCCTCCATCCTCTCTGGAATGCCAACTGGTGTATCACTGCTCAGGTCTTGTTTGAGAGCATACTGTTGAGATTTCATGGTGCAGCTCCCTGTCATAAGTGGAAGACTATCTCACAGCAGACATGTGGCTTTTCACTTAATTGAGGCCTAGAAAGATTAACCTCCAGGGTCACATGGCTGTCAGTCTCTTGCAAGTGTAGCCATGGCCTCAGCGGGACGTTAAGAGAAAACATATGCTTGGGTCAGAACAAAGAAACGAGAGTAACAAGACAGAGGGGACTCAATCGAAACAACAATTAAGAGAGGAAAACTGGGTGGATGTCCAACAGGACCCAAAAAGAAATAGATTCTTAGCACCTCAGAAACACCCCACCCAACAAGCACTCATGTCTGCCAGACACAATTGTGGGTCTTCCGGGCACTTGAGATGGTCTCTAAGTGGTTGATAATACTAATATAATCAATATAAACTGCAAAAATCATTTCTCACTATATTCTTTGTGAACAAGAAGTCTAGGCATGTTCAGCACTGATACAACTTTTTGTATTCATATTTTCTTTAAAAATGATACTTTTTATTCTTTGAAAATATGTCTTTTTAAGTTGTACACTTTTAAAATTAGATTTATCTATTTTATGTGTGTGTGTCTGCCTGCATGTATGTATGTATGTGCACTGTGTGCATGCTTGGTGCCCTCCAGGTCAGAAGAGGGCATCCGATCTCCTGGAACTGGAGTTACAGGCATTTATAAACCACCCTGTGGGTGCTGGGAATGGAACTTGGGTCATCAGCAAGAGCAATAAGTGCTCTTAACTGTACAACAGTCTCTACAGCTTAAACATTTCCTAAATTTATACAATGTGTATTGGTCATATCCAATCCATCCTGTCCTTCCTCCAGCCCACCACCCACCCAGGCCCCCTCCCATCTCCCTCCCAACTCCATGTTCTCTCTTTCCTTATTACTGTTATTAAAGGCCCGCATGTGCAGCTGTCTCTGAACACAGCCACCAGTTTCAAGGTATCCACTATAAAGAGTCCAGAAAGGAAAGATCAGCAATACTTATGTCCTGGTTTTAAAGCTCTGTTGGTTCCCCACCCACACCACGAATTAACAAAGGAAGGGTAAAAGAAAAAGTAGTAAGGAAAAGGGAGATAATGGGGAAATGGAGGAGAGGGCATCTCCAGGCGCTGGGGCATCACTCAGAGCAGGAGCAACTGCAGAGCCTGTGGCATAAAATGACAGGCCCCCTCCCTTGTCACTGAGTCAGCAGACCCTTCAAGTCTTCCAGTTTCATCACAATGCAATGGACCATACCGCCCAGTGCCTCTCGGTTGCACTTGCTGAGGTCAGAGCATCCCTGGTGCTGTGGGGCTCATCTGACTCTGCGGGCTTATGGACTCACAAGTCAACTCATCGCTTAACTCAGCTTTCCTTGCGTTTATGTCCTGGGGACTGAATCCGGGATCTCGGGCAAGCTGGGTAACATGCCATGTTATGGACTTACACCTCAGCTTTGCTCAGCTCCTAAGTAAAATGGTTCATAGGGAGCTATAAATGTATAATATATATGTTATCTGCTCCATAAACCTTTACAGAAGCTCACAGGAACAAGTTAGTGCACACGCAATCTCAACAGTAGGAAAGAAAGGAAGGGATCTAAGTGCCTGTTCAAGGCCAGCCTGATCAAAAATTAAGACAAACAATGCCTGTCCTTGTGAAAACGAATCTGGCTAGCATCTGACACCTGTTCTGCCAGAATAGCCAATCGGAACTATTTTTAGATCTCTTAAAAGATGAGGCAATAAACGTCATTTGGTTAATCATTTTCAATCAAAGCAAATTCATAGCATAAACCACTCTGGGTGGAGCTGAAACACCTATTCAAAGTCTAATTGGTACTAATAGGTTAACGCTGGACCCGGCGGGAACTGCTCTGTTTCTCTTTGTGTTTTCTTTGCATTTCACTCCTACACTGTAGTATATTCCCACTGGGCATGGTGGGGCACGCCTTTAATCCTAACACTGGGGAGGCAGAGACTGGTGGATCTCTGTGAGTTCTAGACTACTGTGGCTCCAATTCAGCCAGGGCTAGATAAAGACACCATGTCTCAAACAAACAAACAAACAAAACTACTGTCCCCATACACATACTGCAGGGCTGAGTGGACTCAATATGCTTAAAAAGAAAAAATGATGGAAGGAGATAGATTAGAGAGTAAGCAAAAAAGACAGAACCAATGGACTGGAGGGTGGACTTGACCAAAATACACTGTATGCGTGTATGAAATTCTGAAACACACACAAAGAAAAATATATACTTTTCTTTTCATTGCTATGTCTTCTGGGACAGAGCCTCACTAGGTTGCCCAGGATCACCCAGGACTCACTATGTAGCCAGGTTGACCTCAAACAAACCAACCTCCTGCTTCAGACTTCCCAGTTCTGGGACTGCTTTGGGTTCCTCTTCACTCTCTCTCTCTTTTAGCTACACCTCTCCTGTGGCTCTAAAACCCACAGACACAGACAATATGAACGGCTCAAAACTCCTATAGATTTATACAATAAAAATCTCATTTACAACACCCACAGGTCATTCATCTGTGCTAACGAACAAAGAAGTACAAAAGAGCAAGGCACTGAAGTTTAATGTTTTATCTTCTGAGCCACAAATTCTCAAAAGAAAAAGAAAACCAGTCTAATACCCAACACAGGGGCCATTAATTTAAACATATGACTTCTGTGACACAGTAAATGGTACAAACCTTTCCGAAAGGTATAAAAATAGCAGTCAATAAAAGTCTTGGGGGAGCAGGAGCGAGAAATCAGAGGACCAGCGTTCAATTGCCAGCACCCATGGCAGAGGCTCACCTATACCTCCATCTCCAGGGGATCCGGAGCCCTGGCCTCCACAGATGCCTGTGTTCACATGTACATGCCCACACAAATGCACACATGCATATATTAACAACAAAATTAACACTAGCAGTCATTGTGGACCTCCATCGGTAGAATGCTTGCCTAGCATGCTGGACTGGATTTCCAGCGCTACATTAAACCAGGTGTAGAAGCTGGAGAGATGGCTCACTGGCTAAGAGTACTTGCTGATCTTGCAGAGTCCCAGCACCCACACAGTAGCTCACAACCACCTATAAACGTAGCTGCAGGAGACCTGATGCCTTCTTCTGACCTCTGCAAGCACTGCAGGTGATGCACAAACATGCAGGCAAAACGCCCAGACAGGTAAAATAAATGAATCTTAAAAAAAAAAAAAAAAAAAAAACACTGGGTGTGCTTACACCCAGAGTGGTTGGAAATTCAAGGTCATCCTTGGCTACATAGTAACTTCAAGCCTAGGCTACCTGAGATCTTCTCTCATAATAACAATAGGGTATTATTATTATTAGAGCCTTAGAGCCCCTTCCATTCTCAGTTCTTTCTTTTCCCTAATCTACATAGGTGCTACTCAAATAATAGTAATTAATAGCCGGGCGATGGTGGCGCACGCCTTTAATCCCAGCACTCAGAAGGCAGAGACAGGCGGATCTCTGTGAGTTCAAAACCAGCCTGGTCTACAGAGCTAGTTCCAGGACAGGCTCCAAAACCACAGAGAAACCCTGTCTCGAAAACCAAAAACAAAACAAAAAAAAAAATTAATAATATTCTTTTACTTGAGATTTGTTTCTGAAATTATGAAACAACTAAACAGAACAAAGTCACTAACTGTAAGCAACTTATTTAATGAAAGGAGAATGATTAGTAAGCCACTATGTTAAACAAAATTCATGAAATAATTTAGAATGTGAACATTTTATGTTAAATCCATTAATTTTTTAACTGATTTTTATTGAGCTCTACATTTTTCTCTGCTCTCCTCCCTGCCTCTCCCCTCCCCTCTAACCCTCCCCCCCTCAAGGTCCCCATGCTCCCAATTTACTCAGGAGATCTTGTCTTTCTACTTTCTACTTCCCATGTAAATTAGATCTATGTAAGTCTCTCTTGGTGTCCTCATTGTTGTCTAAGTTCTCTGGGATTGTGGTATGTAGGCTGATTTTCTTTGCTTTATGTTTAAAAACCACCTATGAGTGAGTACATGTGATAATTGTCTTTCTGTATCTGGGTTACCTCACTCAAAATAATGTTTTCTAGCTCCATCCATTTTCCTGCAAAATTCAAGATGTCGTTATTTTTTATGCTGTATAGTACTCCATTGTGTAAATGTACCACATTTTCCTTATCCATTCTTTGATAGAGGGGCATTTAGGTTGTTTCAGGTTCTGGCTATGACAAACAATGCTGCTATTGGTATAGGAGGTCCTTCTGCATTTGTGTTGATTTCATTGGTTGAATAAAGAAGCTGCCTTGGCCTTTTGATTGGGCAGCCCTTAGGTGGGTGAAGTAGACAGAACAGAATTCTGGGAGGAAGAAGGCAGGCAGGGATTGCCACCATGGAGCCAGCTGTCAGGTCAGACATGCTGAATCTTTCCCAGTAAGCCACGACCACATGGTGACATACATATTATTAGAAATGGGTTGAATCAAGATGTGTCAACCAATAAGAAATTGGAACGAATGGGCCAGGCAGTGTTTAAATGAATACAATTTGTGTGTTGTTATTTCAGGGTATAAGCTAGCCAGGCAGCAGGGATGCAGCCCACCACTCCTCATTACAACATGCTATGAACATAGCTGAACACACGTCCTTGTGGCACGGTTGAGCAACCTTTGCATATATACCCAAAAGTGGTATTACTGGGTCCTGAGGTTCCTAATTTTCTGAGAAATCACCACACTGATATCCAAAGGGGTTGTACCAGCTAGCTATGGAGACCATGCTGAGCCGCTGAGCTTAAACTCACAGAGATCCACCTCTCTGTCTCCCTAGTGCTGGGATTAAAGGTGTGCGCCACACAGTTTTACAACCTAATTGAACAGCTAAACAATGAACTCGCAGCCCTGCGTTTATTGCTCAAGAATAGGGCTCATGGCTTTCATTCATCCTGGAAAAACTATGACTCAGATCTCAATGCTTCAGAACATCCTATTTTTTACTCTGAAAGAAAAAAAATGACTAGGAAGGAAAGAAAATGTTTTAATACATAATTTTAGTATGGTCATCTTTGCACCAGTCAGTGCAGTCCCAAGAACCGGTGTTTAGGTTTTTAATGACAGGGTCTATAGAGTTCAAGGACAACCTGATCTACATAAAAAGTCCCAGGCCTGCCAGGGCTCGTAGTAATACCTTACCTCAAAAGGAAAAAAGTTAGGGGGACAGAGACGGTCAGAGGGTGAATTTGTTTTAGGTATAAGCAAGAGAAACAAGAGCTAGGTAGGCACAGCACAGTCGGGAGGGCTAATCTGGCATGCACAAGGCCCTGGGTCCTAACTACTGAGCCACACAGCACAAAGAAAGGGAACACAGCAGTTCCCTTTCTGTAGAGAGCTCACACCCCTTCCCTGTACTTTCACCCCAAGCGGAGGGGACCCACACAGGGGCTTACATTTCATTCAGCTGCTCTCAGGCCCAGTGTGAGTGCTATTGGGGAGCCTTCCCTTTGAGCAGCTGCAGGTCACTACAAACTCAGGCTTTAAGCCCCTCCCCTTAGGCTCTGTTTCAAGTTAAAGGTTTTTTTAAATTTGTTTTGTCCAACTGAACTCACCTACCTTCCCTCTGTCAGGAAAGTAGACTCCTAATTTTCCAGCACTGTTTGAGGCTGTAGTTTTGTTTTTAATAAATATCCGTTTTTGTTATTCTAAAGGACTTTGACAAAGGCATACCTATGGATGCAGAATGAAGTTTATCCTCTAGAATTCCCAAGGAGATATGCAAAAATTTCCAATTCAAATTGTTTTATTCAGGAAATAAGCAGGTTCTTCTCTCCCAAACTACAAGCCTTTCCTCTTCTGCCCCAGGTTCGAGCTTTCCTGCTCAGTGGAATTTATACAAACTGGTGCAGGGGTGTGCAGCCAGGGAGCTGAGGACAGTAGCATGAGGAGCCTGAAGTCAGCCTGGGTTACAAGAGCCAACTACAGAATCTAGGGTGATTGTCCAGCCTGCCAGGCTGAGGTAGGGAGCACTGAAGGCCAGCCTGGGCTACATTACAAGACTTTATCTCCAAAACTGGACTACAGGGTTAGAGAGAAGACGCAGCAGTTTAAAGCACATATACTGATCTTGCAGAGGTCCCAAAGTCAGTTTTCAACACCTATGTCCAGTAGTGCACAGCCACCTATAACTCAGCTCCAGGGCATCGAATAGCTTCTTCTGGTCTCTGTGGTCATTACATACGTCAAGTGCACAGACCCACAGACACACACGATTAAGAAATTTATCTTGTACTCAATTAATTTCTAAAACAATATAGACTGCGTTCTAATTCTCTGAAACAAGAGACATTAAAGCAACATTAACAAAGTAAGGAAGAAACCCTCTGCACAAAGTTGGAGAAGAAAGCAGAAAACCCTCTGCACAAGGCTGGGGGAAAAAGCAGAGTGAAGTGAGCATGAGCTCTTTATCCAATGGGAAAGGTAAAGATTTATTCATTTCATTTACAAGGACTCAAGGTGAGATTCAATAAAATGGCAGTTTCAATAAATCTAAACCCAAGAAGGATGCACTGGCTTGATTGTTCAGACTTGATTCAATTTCTCTGAGAGCGTGAACGCTAATGTAATATTGCTACACATTACACCCACATCAAATGCTCAACAAGAATTCTATAAGCCTGTGACATTCATCTCTGGAAAAAAAAAAAAAAGCAAAAGATGGGAAGGGATGCAGCTTTATTTAGCTTTAAGCAAAAGAAAAACCTGGCTGGAAAGGAAAGATATGCACACAGCAAAATTAATTCCAAGTCTAAGGGGCTAGTGACCACCTGAAGCCATGCACTCAGATGAGCTTGAATGACACAGGGAGAAAGAACTTACTTTTTAAAAATGTAGTCATGTATGAAATTCTCAAAAAAATTAATTTAAAAAACTGAAGCAGGATTACTCAATGGGTAAAAATATTTACTGCCAAGCCTGAGTTCAACCCCCAGAACCCACACGGTGGAAGGAGAGTGCTGACCCCTTCAAGCTGCCCTGAACTCCACACCACGACACCACCCTGATACCATGGCATGTATTCACACAAATACACAATTGTTAGTGGGTTGTTTTTTTTAATGAATTTCCTCATGAGAAGAATCAAGGCACAGATCACCCACCTTCTGTGCTTAAAGATCTGCTACCGAATGAGCCTGGCAGCGGTGGTGCATACCTTTAATCTCAGCACTCAAGAGGCAGAGGCAGGCGGATCTCCGAGTTCAAAGACAGCCTGATCTACAGAGTGAGTTTCAGGACAGCCAGAGCTACACATAAGTAGACAGGCAGGCAGGCAGGCAGACAGACAGACAGACGGGTCTGCTGTCATCACTCACACACAGTAAAAGCAGCAATGAGGGTGCAGTAAGGCTGGGCATGGCACACTTGCTTTTAGTCTCAGCAGAGGCAGGTGGATCTGTGAGTTCAATGCCAGCCTGGTCAACATAGTTTTCCAGGCCATGCAGGGCTACATAGTGAAATCCTGTCTCAGAGAAAAAGAAGGAGCTGTAAAAAGAAATCTCCTAGGATGGACGGCACAGCTCGGGGGCTGCTCATGTGAAGTCCTAGGTTGATTCCCTAGCACTTAAAATGGGGAGGGGAAAAACCCCTACCTACCATTACCTTCTGTGACTAGACCAGAAGCCGTTTATAAAGTCCAATCTGGCTAAAGAATTCACAAAATTCTAAAACTTGTGAAATTAGCATAACTTTGCATAAGAACGTTTGCATAAAAGCAGTTTTTTCTCAACAATTACAAAATTTGACAATGCTAACCCCACAACCCGTGGAAAAGCAACTGGCTGGAGCCAGAGTGTGCTGGCAAATGAAACAAATAAATCAATAAAAAAACAATCAGTCTCTACAAAGCGAAAGGAAATTAAGCCCCAGGCACTTGCCATTGCGTAAATATCCCTACCACCACTGACCTGCTTTCTCTTGAGCTGTAACTGAGACACAGGCAGAAGGCTCTTGAGCCAGCCCTGCTGGAGCTGAACTGCAGCTGAGGACGGCTGCCTCTCCGCAAGAACACCAGCCTGCCCCATGCCTCTGTCCCCCTGCTACCAGAATTCATGGATGACTTAAAAGCCAAGATGGTCTTGGGCACACTGTGCTCACCAGATTGCGTATAAAAAGCCCTTCTAGGCAGGGTACTGCAGGGGGACACCGACAAGCCAGGGGTGGTAGAGGAGACACACCAGAGACACACAATCAGATCTGATTAAGGCAGAGGCTCTTCACAATGCCCAGAAGGACCAGGAGAAGGAGAGCAACCAACAAAACAACAAAAAGTCCTTCACTGGGGGACTGGAAGGATGGCTCAGTGGGTAAGAGTGGCTGCTCTTCCAGAGGACCCAGGCTAGGTTCTCAGCACCCACATGGTTCCAGGGGATCCTTCTGGCCTCTGTGTGCACCAGGTATGCATACAAGCAGGTAGAACACTCATGCACATAAAATAAGTGTTAAAAAAAAAATTTCAAGTCCTTCTTCCACGGATTCTTGGCGCTGACATTTTAATTTGAATTGCAAATGACATGAAAATAGACTGTAACACTTTTTATGTGTAGTAAAGAAAAACATGGGTTTCCAAAAGGTTGAGAAATATTCATCTAAGAGAAATATAACCCGGCCCCCAGTGTCTGAAGAGCTATTCAATGCTATTTTCTACATCCATTATGCTAATTAACAAGCCACTTTATTTTTCCACTGCACAGATCCATTGCTAACACTCATTATGCTAATCTGATCTGATATGAAACTATAAAAACAGCAGATTTTAAATAGCTGCCTCTGGAGAGAAGCCCTTTTGATTAAATGCCTAGCCTGGGATGCAAATCTGATTAGGGTAACTGCCCGCACACTGAAAGCAGCTTAAGCAAGCTCATCCTATGTGTTTAGTTAAGAAGCAAAAGAAAGTTTATGTGGGAGAGGGTGTTCAGTGGTGGGAGCATGTGCCTAGAGTGCCCCAGGCACCATCAAAAATAAAAGAAACCGAGCCAGGAGGTGGTGGCACACACCTCTAATCCCAGCACTTGGAAGGCAGAGGCAGGTGGATCTCCGTGAGTTTGAGGCCAGCCTGGTCTACAGCTAGGACTATGACAGAGAAACCCTGTCTCCAAAATAAATAAACAAGCCAGGCAGTGGTGGCACAATCCTATAATCCCAGCACTTGGGAGGCAGAGGCAGAAGGATCTCTGTGACTTTGTGGCCAGCCTGGTCTACAGAGCGAGTTCCAGGACAGGCTCCAAAGCTACACAGAGAAACTTTATCTCTTTAAAAAAAAAATTAACAAATAAATAAACAATTTAAATTAATAAAAGAGAGCAAGAAAGGCCTCCTCCGCACCCAGTGACACCCAGCTAAAGAGCTCTGCGGTACTCAGCAGTGATTAGCCTCACCATCAGTTGTTCTGTCTGAGACCAGCCTCCCTTACCCAAGGATGACCTTCAACTCCTGATCCTCCTGCCTCCAAAAGGGGATTACCACACCCAGCTAACGGTTGCTCTTTTGAGGACTGTGTGTTAGGGAGAGATCATGCTGAGTTTTGCATGATGTGTGTTTATTTTTCTTTGTTTTAATCTTGAATTAGGTATCTAGCTTCTATAAATTCAATTTTCTGGTATTTGCAAAATAGCCTGCTTACATGTTCTCACTTAAAAAAAAATCCAAAGAAAATGTTTTCTGAACTAGTGTGCTTTCAAATACAACAGGGTGGGGTGGGGCTCAGAACCTGTGCATCTCAACTACAGCGATCATTGTAAGTTTGTTTTTCGTTGCTGTTAAATCAATCAGTTCCTCAGAGAGAAGCCACTCCATTGGCTATTTTATTGCCGGAAAATGTTTAAGTGCCTGTTGTGTGCACCAAATGCTGTAAGCTTATGCCTGGGACACAAGGCAGAGAGATTTGTACCCAGACTCTCGGATCCAGGTCTTTTGTTACAAGGGACTACTTTGAGATCTTGCTTTGCTGATGGACAAGTTAATGAAACCAGGAATCTGTAAACTACAGAGAAACAGAAAGTAAGGCAACTGGCCACTTTCCAGAGAGAGACTTCCTGATCAATTTGACACCCCCTCCCATTTCATGGGAGACACAGTCTAAGCTCTAGGGTGTGCCTGTGTACAAGTCTCATATACTACACCTCATCAGAAACTGCCTCCTGGTCATCCACTCTGGTCCCCTTCTGATGAGCCAAGTACCACAGTCAGCTGCATTTCCACAGCCCATATGCTGGTCAATTCAACTAGTATATAAGAGGAAGTTTACCTCAAAGCAGAACGAAGCCAT
The DNA here is from genome assembly GCF_014885135.2 of Alexandromys fortis. NCBI lineage: Eukaryota > Metazoa > Chordata > Mammalia > Rodentia > Cricetidae > Alexandromys > Alexandromys fortis. The sequence continues at coordinate 4,608,710 of NW_026067943.1, forward strand.
CAAGGTTACTCAAACTGCAATCTGTTACTGTGGGCCTTATCTTCCGTCACAATGGGCCTTACCAGAACTGCACTATGCAATCAATGTGTGGGGCTCTCTCCAAAGCTTTTCGGGGATCAGATCCGTGGGGCGGGGCATGGGGTCAAAAATGACACAAACTGCTTTCGCACTAGATACGATCTTCAAACTGTTCAAAATCCACGCTTTGGATGTTGAGAGGAAAGGCAAGATAATGAGGGGAAAACACAGAAGAAGGAGCAAATACCATCCTGCACAGGCTGGTTTGATGTGTGAGCAAAACAAGTCAGCAAAATCTCTCACGCTTAGAAAATGCTGGGAGTGCATTTCACTGGGGCAGAATCTGTCATTTTTAACTTTCTGTCTTTTTTTTTTTTTTTTGTCTTGTTTGAGACAGGGTCTTACTATGTTATCCAGGCCTTCCTAGAATTCACTATCTAGACCAGGACGGCCTCAAACTTACCTGCCACCTGCCTCTGCTTTCCCAGTGCTGAGATTAAAAGGCCTCTACTTCTTTTCTTTTTAGGCAAAATAAGCATCAACCTAGAGATGAAATATTCCACTTGAACTCCTCAGAATTCCTTCTTGAGAAGGGCTATGGTGGCTCACACTTCAGCCAGTCACCTTTCAAGGGCCTTCACCAAAGGGCAGGTGTGAGTCAGGTGCACATGGTGCATCTTCCATGCTGTTCTTCTCATGTGCCCCTCCACACAGACCCCTAGAATAACGCTTTTCCCCGGGGGCTGGCTAGATGGTGCGGTCACTCAGAGCAGGTACATGCTGCTCTTCCAGAGGACCAGAGTTCAGTTCAGGCAACGCGCAACTGCCTGTAACTCCAGCTCCAGGGAATCTGACACCCTCTTCTGGCCTCTGTGGCACCTGCACCCAAGGGGCATTTACTCACACAGCATACACATGTACAGATATATGAAAATAGTAAATTAAAAAAAAAAAAAAGCCATGCTTTTAAAATTCTTGACTTAGGTAGAATGGCACAAATCGGCTACATGGGAACCTGAGGCAGGATCACTGGAGCCCAGCCTGGATACCGTCTCAATAACAACTACAAAAAAAGATCTTTGTTTTTAATGTGGAGATGGGTTTAAAATATTTTAATACAAGCTTAAACATAAGGGTTAAGTGAGAGAGATTCAGAGAGAAAGATGGACCCCAAAACACAGGTGCAGATTTCTCAGAAAAGAGTTACCCAAAAGATATCAAACAAAACATGCAAACCATAAAATTTCACACTCTAAGATATACAAGAAAAAGTATCAAAAATGTCTTGTAAATATCATAATAAGATGAGGTATAAAAGACACCAAAGTAGGAGCCCTAAAGATAGATACTGGGTATAGCGGTTTGAGTAAGAAATGTCTCCTGTGGTCTTGGGCAGTTGAACACTTGGTCCCCAGTTGGTGTGGCACTGTTTGGGGGAGGTTTAGGGGTGTGGCCTTGTTGGAGGAACTATGTCACTGGAGGTGGATCCTGGCCTAGTCTTGCCTATTCAAGTTAACACACCCTACTTCTTAATTGGGGTTCAATACGTGAGCTCTCAGCTTCGTATTTCTGCTGCCATGGCCTGCAGCCTACTGCCAGGCTATAGCCACCACTATGGACGCTAACCCTCTGGAAACACAAGCTCAAATAAATTCTTTCTTCTATAAGCTACCTTGGTCACAGTGTCTTATCACAGCAACAGGAAGTAACTGATACAGTGGAAAAAGACACTTGCCACCAAGCCTGATAAACCTGGCTCAATCCTCAGAACCCATAAGGTAGAAGGTGAGAAAAAGTCATCCTCTGACCTTCACATGTGTGCCACGGCACACCCATACCCACACATATACAAACAAATATAAAAATAAAGATACGAAAGTATTATTATCCTATATGACACGTATCTGGTCCCCCTATTTTGATCACCTTTTACTGAGGGAGGGTCACTTTTTAAAAACTACTAAATGATAAAGAGTTGGAAAAAGTTAAGGGCATCCCCAACTTCAGCGTGAACAAGTCCCAAGAAGAGAGTTTCTCCCAGGCAAAGAGAATAAAAATGGCAGCCTCAAATTGTATTTCACTGAGTCCATTCCAGCTGTGCCCTAGCGGCTCATGGAATTAACCAGTCTCATGAGTGGTAGAATGATTATTTTGGGTAAATTTATTCCTTCCAGGACGCCAGATAAGCTTATGTTACCACAAAACCTCCCTTTCTCCACTTACTCTTGCTGGTGTCCTCAGATATTGCCTTTATTCCCTGCTGGATGACCTCATGGAACCTTAAGGCTATCGGGTACCACAAGAGCTGTTCATTTGCTCCCAAACGCCAGAACAATCACTCCCTCCAAAATGGCCTGAGTTTTCGGTTCTCTTGGAGCTCAAGAAATGTGGAGGGACTCATCTGGGTCACCGAAATGTACTGAGAGGCTGATCTCAAGAAACAGTTCTGTGTTCGTAATGAGACACCCAAATCAGATTATACACACACACAAGCTTTTTTAGAAGTGGTGGGGAGAATGATAGCCACCCCTCAAGTATAAGAGCGACTTATAACAAAAGCCAAAACAGCATTAATCTAGGGCAGAGTAAGCTGAGTCGGGCGGGGCTGGTCCAGATAAGTCTAAGAAATCTAGTGAGAGTTGTTGGGTGTCAGGGTCAAGTGTATCTATGAACTCTCACGCACTCGTGTGGGGAAGCACACCAGCCCACTCCTGAACCAACTGGATCACCAGAGGTAAGAAATGGTCCTGAGTCTACCCCCTGATCATTGTAGCCTTCTGTGTGATTCACTCTTATTCTGCAACACTTCCAGGTCAGGGCCTCATGGGCAAAGAGCAAGATGTCCTCTCCCCTTGGCAGTCATTCTTTCTGTGGTGGCGGCTCTGCCCTGGATACTCATCACTTCTTCTTTACATTGAGTTTCTACAATAATATGTTTCTAAGCTCTACAAGAACTTCATGGTTATGTTCACCCTTACAGAATCATTACTCATGAAACTGCAACCTAGGTAGGTAGGAAGGATCCTTCTGGACCTGCGACTCATGAATTGGGAAGAGAGGGGCCTGAGACAGGAGTAGGCAAGGCGGGTAAGAAATTCTTCAGCTCCACACTCAAGGATATGAAGGGTCACACACCTATTTTCACTGTGTTGGGGTATGAACATACAGAAAGCCAAATGCTACCTAGAGGGAAGTTTTCCATCAGTCACATCAGAGTGCAGCACATCCCGGACAGCTATTCAAGTCAGCCCATGTACTGACATCTTAGGACACCACGCAGTGTTCTGATGTTCCGTAAAATTCTGTCACCAGAGCTGCCTCTCCCTGTGGCCTTGGAAATGACACTCTGCATCCTGAAGCTTCCATTTCCCAGGGAATTGTGTAAGAGGCGGGGAAAGGGAAGTGTGGGGGGCGAGGGAGGGCAGGGTTGATGACTATCCTGTTCAGTCAGTCCTCTAATGATTGTCTGTGTGAATGGAGGAGACAGGGAAGGGGTGTGCACAGAGGACCCCTTGATAACATCAAAGACTAGGAGAGGCCCTGACATGGAAGAGGAAAGAGGACATGGGTGCTCCCCACCAGGAGGTGAAAACAAAGGTTCCTACCAAACACACGAGAGCCCATCACAGCTCCACAGTATCACTTCCCGTCCTCGGTTATACAACCAGGATCAGAAAAATTGGCCCAACAGTTAACAGCAAGCATTGTACACAATGAGGGCATGAAGCTCAGTGAGCGCCAGGCAGGGGTTATACACACACCTTTGCTCTCAGCACTGTGACTTCAGGCTAGACTAGTCTCCACAATGAATCCCACCCGGGCTAGCCAGGGTTACCCAATATGACACTGTCTCAAACCAAAGAGTTATCTTCATTGATGATCTCAAAACCAAGGTGCACGAGAACAAACTAGAGCTCAAGCCCTAGCAACCAAAGAAGCAGCTAAAATGTATGTTCTGGGGTGGGGCTTGGAGGTGGGGCACCTGCCTGGCATGCACAAGTCCTGGGTTCTACCTTCTAAATTGAAACAGATACAAATTAGCCATCCTTGGTATTTGGAAACAAGGATGAGGAAAACACTGTTATCTTTTTGGAAAGCCAACCAAAATTACCAAGACACAGTCACGAAACCAGGTGGAGAAGCAGGTAGTTTTAACTTGGCACAGGAGGTACTAAATACAGGTGACTCACGTTTCTCATCGTCAGCATGCACCAGAGAGGCTGCCCTGGACAAGACATCCAACGGCGTCTCCATTCCTGGGTGAGCCTGAAGGGGAAAAGAATAGGTGAGAAAACAAAACACGCAGACAGAACTTGCAAGACTCGTCTGGAATACTAGTAGGGAAGAGCATACTGGAGTTACAGCCTGAAGAACATACTTGGCACACACAAGGCCCTGGGTTCAAGTCCAGCACCAAAAAGAGAATCGAAAATAATTTTAGTAGTCCGCAAATCAACTCCTCCATCGGCCACAGACAGCTCTTCCAGAGTGAAGCTCCTCCTGCCTGCTGAGACAGCAGGGCCCTGGTAAGGAACAGAAACTGGGGCTAAGTCACCAGGCCCAGGAACCCCGTTGGGGCTCTAAGGAGAGACACTGAATGTTCACACCCAAGTCACTTGTGTTTATAAATGTCTACACTCGTTCATAGTGAGCCTGTGCAGACACACTCCATAAAATTTAGTCTGGGGAACAAAGGCTGTCTGTGAACATGGCATTGCCACCAGTCTGAGGGTTTGGTGGTGGTGATGACTATTTACGAGTCCTTGCAGAAACCACTACCTCTGGACCATTCTCTACTTTTGCCTTCCCAGCTGAGAGTCAATGAGCAACAGCAGCAAGGGCAGCCAGGAAACTGCAGCTTCAAATCCGCAGTGTGTGCCCGAAACACTGGGCCTTCTGGAGAGGTAAAGAGTTCAACAGGAATCTTCCCGGTGTCATGGACCTTGTGACTACTAGTGCTGACTTCTGTACCCCGGTGTCTTACAAGCCTGTTTGTTCTGCAGTCCCGTGCAGTGAACCCCAGCCTTGCATGCTCCACAGACCTTACCCCAGCCCAGATGGCCAGGCTTTTATTGACACTGGACTTCCAGTCAACTGTTCCCATAGATTACGACGTAGCTGTAAAAGCAGAGGCTGCAGAGATTTAAAGGGAGAAGGAATCCCTAAAAAACGAGGCTGGTTCTGACCAAGTTTCCCTTTCTGAATAAAACAACCTCACCAAATAAATAAGCACACTCAATTATCACGGGAACACACACTATTAATTCAGGAACTAGGAGAGAAAGCTCGGACGCCACTTTTTAAAGACAGCATTATTTATTCAGTACTAGTCAACATTTAGTAATACTACGAAGGTCCCTCAGTGTGTGCCAGCCGGGCTTTCCTTCCTAATATAAATACTTCAGGCCTCCAAGGAGCCACCAGTCCTTAATCCTGCTGGGTGACGTCAGTCGGTACACATAGAGTCTGTACTTGGTGTTAAAGAAAGGGAACAGGATCAAGACACGCAGCTGCCTCCAAAACCTTGTGTTGTTCCGTGAGGCACACAACTCTCCAAGAACTCAAGCTGCAGGGATGGGCTTCCAAAGCACTGTTCTGAGATGACTCAGTCTTGCAGAGGACCCATTTGATTCCCAGTACCAACACGGCCACCCACTTTATTTATCCCCCACCACCCCGGGTGCTCACCCATGGCATACATGTGGAAGTGAGAGGGCAGCTTGGTTCTCCCCTTCCTGAGAATGGTCCTGGGAATAGAACTCAGGTCATCGGGGTTGGTGGCAAGTGCCTCTACTTGCTGAGCCATCTTGCAGACCCAGGAAAACAAAACAAAAAAAAGACAGAGTTTGTCTATGATAAATTCACTTGGAAACTCTTGAAGCAAACTGGTGAGCATTTTCTGCTTGTGCTGTTACTGTGCAGTGGGCCCTCTGCAGGGGACAGGGGATGCACACTAGTTCTTACCCCGCCTCCGGTCACCCTGCTAACCTGAAGCATCCCCGAAAGATCACCTAGGGTGAAGGTGGATTACAAACAGCTGTGCGAAATTCCAAACCATTTCATGAGCCAAGCCCCGCAGAGACTAAGGTGGATTCTGAAAGGCTGATGGAGAAAGCAGCTGAGGCACTTAATAAAAGGACATCTGTGGGAACCTGACCTGAGATAAGAACAGGGAACGGGCTTGCTCTACAAGGGAGTCCATATTGTCATCCAAGTGCCAGGCAAGAAAAGAGATTGAGTTCAGGGGCTGCAGAGATACATCGAAGGCTAAGAGTTTATGCTCCACTTGCAGAGAACCTGAGCTCTGTTCCCAGCGGTTCACGACCACCTGCAACTTGGGCTTCTGGAGACTCTAACAGCTCTGCCTAGGCAGCTGTACTCATGTGCACATGTCCACAACAAGAGTGCATATGTGGAGATAATTTAAGAAAGTTCAAGGCCAATCTGTGTTACACGAGACCCTATTCCAAAACTAGAACCAGAAGGAAATAAAATGTCAATACACATGCAAGCATATTAAGCAAACTGTAAATACAGCGTTATGTTCCTACTGATGATGAGGACCAGGTATGCAGGTCAGCAGGACAGCAAGGTGCAGTTCCCAGGACTCAGTAAAAACAAAACAGAAAGAGAAAAATGGCTAAAACAGGCCAAGTATCAGCCACTAATTTTCACAGGATAGTCTAGGGAGGTCTCCCTGAAGAGGGCAGTTGAAGTGAGACCTAACAGAGGAAAGGAATGGGGCAGAGGAGGAGGACAAGTCCAATGTCTTCGTGAGGGGAGTGGCTGCCTGGCTCATCCCCATGCTTCTCAAAACCGATTCAAGTTCAGAGTGCAGAGGAGTCTCAAGACTTAACTGCAAGGCAGTCTAGGTGCAGCCCCATAAGGCTGTCTTCTTCTGCTCCTACACTATAGCATAGCAACAACCAAACAGAGTTGTTCGGCATGCTGACACCTGGACTAGGACTGAAGCGAGAGGAACGCGGCACACCACTGTGACACCGTCCTTTAGCCTTTCTTCATGGCCACTGTCAAATGCAGGCATACCTCAAGATGAACAGAACCAGAACACACATGCATGGGCAGCGAGAGAGAGAGAGAGAGAGAGAGAGAGAGAGAGAGAGAGAGAGAGAGAGAGAGAGAGAGAGAGAGAGAGACTGCTCATGTATTTTCTCTGCCAGTCCCATTCCTTTCCCAGTTATCTCGTCCCCAGTCAGCTTCCTGTGAGGGAAGAGGTCTCCAACTCTGAAGCTATTTATTAAAGCTTGGGAGCACCCAATGCTACCATGATGTCTAACTACAATCCTGAAAACCATTTATTTTGCCCTTCTACACCAAAATAAATAAGTATCTGTGTTGTCCTTTCAGCCCACAAGGGGACAGAAGAAAATTATGACAGATATGTGATTTAATGTCTCCCAAAGGGAGGAAAAGAATTTAAGGCGTGTGTCATGCAAGTTTTCCAGGACAGTTGCATGGTGGAAGGCACAGAGCTGCCGGGCTCTACCCAAGGAGCACTAGAGACTACATCTACCTTCCACGGAGAGTTCTTAGCCAGCATGGGCACTGGAGGAGAGGCTCCAGTAGGAGACAGCAGAAGTCAGTCAGGCTGCCTGGAAGTTCCTCCCACTCTATCACTTGGCCACGTGTTAGACTGTCCCAGGGTACTTGACGGTTTCCCCAACTTCCAGCTGCACATGGTTAAGTACCCCCAAACTCCTGCAGGCCCTGTTCCATCAGCAGTCCAAACCATTCCCCTGGGGGGAACTCACCCTCCTCCAATAAGAGGCAACAGCACAAACCGGAGTGTGAGTATTGTCAGGACGGTGACCTTCTTGGCCATCCAGAACTTAAGAGGGCTTCACTGGTCCTCATCTCTTTCTATCCAGTAGCAGATTGTAACAGCACAGAAAACAAACGGTGGGCTCCCCGTCGTCTAGGAGCAGCTTATACCCACAGCAGACCACACTGGTTAGCTAGGAAGCCGAAATGAAGAGTTAGGCTGTACTGGCTGATTTTATCAGCTAGACACAAGCTAGAGTCATCAGAGGGGAAGGAGCCACAGTTGAGGAAATGTCTCCATTAGATCCAGCTGTACATCACTTTCTCAATTAGTGATCAATGGGGGAGGGCCCACGGCCCATAGTGAGTAGTGCCATCCCTGGGCTGGTGGTCCTGGCTTCTATAAGAAAGCAGGCTGAGCAACCCAGTTATCAGCACCCCCTCCATGACCTCTCTCTACATCAGCCCCTGCGTCCAGGTTCCTACCCTGTTTGAGTCCCTGTCCTGACTTCCTTTGGTGATGAACAGCAATGTACAAGTGTAAATCAAATAATCCCTTTCCTCCCCAACTTGCTTTTTGGTCATGGTGTTTCTTTTTTTGTTAGTTAGTTAATTAGTTTGTTTCAAGACAAGGTTTCTCTGTGTAGCCCTGGCTATCCTGGAGCTCACTTTGTAGACCAGGCTGGCCTTGAACTCACAGCGATCCACCTGCCTCTGCCTCCTGAGGGCTGGGGTTAAAGGATGTCATGGTAATCACAGCAATAGAAACCCTAAGACATGGTCCAAACTGTCACCAAAATCTAGAAACCACAGACAACCACAACTCCATGAGGACCCAGCCTCTTGTAATGCACAGCCTCCCTATCTATTCACAGCGTCTCAGACCACCCCTCTGTGCAAATGATACGTTCCATTTGTGTTCCTTTTTTTCCTTCTCCTCCTCATGTTGCACCATCTGTTAACACAGGCAGGGCACTAGGACCAGAAACCAACTTATCCACAGAAAGGCCAGTGTGTGCTAGGCTTTGCTGCTGTGGACGTCCAAAGCCAACGGGATGGCCAGCCACTTAACCTTTGCCCCGGGTCCCCTGTCCCTGTGCTGGTCTGAACAAGAAATGTGCATACACAGGGACTGGAGAGATGGTTTAGTGATTAAGAGCACTGGTTGCTCTTCCAGAGGACACAAGTTCAATTCCCAGCACCTATATGGAAGCTCACACTTGTCTATAACTCCACTTCCAAAGTTTCTGACACCCTCCCACAGACATACATGCAGGCAAAACACCAATTGAACATAAAAGTAAATTTAAAAAATGTGCGCGTGTGCGCGCACGCACACACACACGTGCACGCGTACACACACACATGTTCCAATAGGCTCCTGTATTTGAACACTTAGCCCATGGTTGTAGTACTGTTTGGGGGAAGATCACTGTGGGGTGGCCTTGACGGTCTGTTCTTACCTCACTGTTCTCATTGATTCCTGTTTCCAGATAAAATGTGATCAGTCAGCCTCCAGCTCCCACCACACCATGCCTACCCTGCAGGAGTCTCTATCCTGACTCTATAAGCCAACGTGACAGCAACAGGACAGGAACTAATACAATCCTTAAAGACAATGATGCCAGGCATGGTCGAACTCGCCTTTAATCTAAGCCTTCGGGACACCAGAATGTCTTCCCCTCTGTAACTTGGCACCAATGAGCCAATCTCTCCTCATCCACCCCCCTTCCTGCATTTACTACTTTTTAAATGTTTTTAAGTGTTGTGTGGTGACCATGTGTGTACACATGAGCATGCACATGCAATGCAGAGGGCTGAGGTCGGCACCAGGTTCCCCACCAGGTATCACTCTGTACCCTAGCTTTTGAAACAGGGTTTGCCACTGAACCTGGACCTTGCTGATTTGGCTAAACTGGCTGGCCAAATATCTTCCTGTCTCCACCTCCCCAAAAGTGGAATTACAGTCTATTAAAAATCGCTCTTGGGCTGGAGAGATGGCTCAGTCGTTTAAATAAGCTCACAACCAAAAAAATCGTTCTCTCCTCAGGTGGGCCACTAAAGAAACACCCACAGTAGAGTCTCTGATACCCCAGCTTTCCCTCCCTGGGCATGCTCTCAAGAATGAGTGGCTGACCCACATGGCTAGCCTCTGAAGCACCAGGGATGTCGAGGACTCAACCAGCTTTGACTTACACTCACCTTCTTATGTCTGTACACCACCATGCCTGAAAATCCATCAGGGCTGATGCCTGAAATACAGGTAATATCCCTACATGCTCTATGAATTGAAAACATATGTGCATACTTAAAACCCTAATTAGGAATCTTCGGGTAGCTGTCAGCCTCCACAATAAGCTGCACAGTAAAAGCCAATACTGTTTTCTATGGCCCCGATGGTCCTAGAATGTGGCCCAGCTGCTCCAGGTGTGTCCCCTACCTGCAAGGGGTTGAGGCCCCTCCTGTGACAGACACCTCCGCAGGGAACAAGTCTCCTCTAGAATGATTCATCCTCCAGCTCTCTGAACTGGACACCCTGGATTTCAGAGAGAGGTGGCAGGCACCTGCCATTTCATCTCTACCCATGTTTGATTCTCCCTCCCACTGCCAGCTAGGGAAGACCACAGTGGGCTAGAGCGGAACAAAGGAGAATCCTCAAGGAATGTACCGCTCAACTGTGTTAATAATTCCTCATGCTACAGTGGCCCAAGGCTCTGCAGCCTTCCTCAGCCCCACAGAAAGGGAGGGGTGGCTTTTCATTGGCTTTGACAACCCAGCTGATAGTGCTACCATGCAGTGTCTAGCAACCTCAGTCACTACAACGCCATTAGCACCAGAAAAATCGTTGCTTTATCACAGTTGGGAATCGAGTCCAGGGGCCTTGAGCACATTAGGGAACCACTCTGCACTGAGCCACATGCTCAGCCCTGACAACACAACTCGTTCTCAGCCTCCACGGTGCAATGCGTAGACTTAGGAAGTAGACCGTGAGCCACCTGAGACTCTCAGCACACTGCGTGACCCTTGTCAAGGCTGTCTGTGTGGCCTGCATTCTTTCTGCTGGTTGAAGTTCATTCATTCCTCTCAGAGAACCCGTGGAGAGTGAGCCTGTGATAGGCACACACTGACCTACTGTGTCTAACAGCTTAAGGCTTGACTTTAACCGACTACCAATTCTCAGCATTCCTCACCGCTGTTGTCATCCTACATAAAAGTGAACTCTGTGACTCACGATCACCTGTAACTCCAGCTCCAGGGGATCCCACGCCCTCTTCTGCCCTTAACTCCCAGCTTGTCAAAACCTAGATAAGTCTTTTCTGTTTTGGGTTTTTTATCCAAGACAGGGTTTCTCTGCATAACAGCCCTGACTGTCCCAGAAGTAGCTCTGTAGACCAGGTGGCTTTGAACTCACAGAGATTCACCTGCCTCTGCCTCCCGAGTGTTGGAATTTTATGCATGTGTCACCATGCCAGGGTCCTAGGCAAGTCTTCTAAATGGGGATCTATTGTATCATTAGACACACTGGTCACGGTCATTAGTAACTGCAGTTAGTTCTCTTATCTTACTATAATTAAGTTCTGTAAAACCATCATGAACGGGGAACTGGAGAGATGCCTCAGCAATGAAGAGGACTCCATGCTCTCAGAGAACTTGGGTCAGTTCACGTACCCACAGGATGGCTCACATGCTTTATAACTCTAGTTCCACAGATTCTAGCACCTTCTTCTAGCCTCAGTGGGCCCTGCACACATGTGATACACATACAAGATAAGCACACCACACATACAAGCTCCATAAATATTCAGTGTGGTTCCTTTCAGCCTCTCAACACATTTTGCTGACTGACCAATACAGAGCTTTGCTTCAGGTGTATTTTTGTTTAAACACATCTTACTGAATATCTATGGATTCATTACCGTGGAATTCACAGCTCGCTGCTCTCCCAGGCACCCCGAAACCTCGTCTTCCTTCCAATACACATTTTCTACACGGAGCACATCACAGTCTTCCTAGCTGAAGGACCTGAAGCATTTTCACCATCACGCTCGGAGGCTGTTTGAAACAAGTCACCCACAAAAAGCAGGAAAACAGAAAACACAGTACTTACACCAGCTGCTCCCCCAGCACACATCAAAGCACGGCGTGCTCACACACCGGAACAAGCCTGAGCATCGCCCTGTTGAACCTCCTTTAGAAAGTGTGCGTGGAGAGACCCAAACCCGCCCAACCTCCACCTTAAACAGTGCAAGCTCTGCTTCGAAAGGTCACAAACTGCGGTGAGTGGGGCCATGGTGTAAGTGGGAATAATGGCAATAGACTATATCTCATTAGCAGACAGGAGGCGTGAGGCACACAAAGGAGTTCTGAAAGGTTTTCCTCCTTTGCCAAAGAACCATTAAACTATAGCCCACATAGATTTCCGCTTCCTACCCCAGTGTCAACACTTCCTTGCTTTCCTGTCTTGGCAGTCAGTATGTGCCTTCCAGACCTGGCAACCCTGCCCAAGTTCTTGTCATTGCTATTTGTTCTTTAGGTGGACAAACCCCTGCCAACCAGCTGGCACCATTCCTCTGAACTCACCCAGTCTTCTATCAGATTCCAACCGTAGTCTGTATTAACGTTCCCCCTTACAACCATGAACGACCCTTGGCTAGCATGTCCCATTGGAGGTGGCTTTTTGTTTGATTTTTTTAAGACAGGTCTCCTTGACCCATGTCGCCTAGAATTGGACACACAGCCCAGGGGACAATTCTCTGACACATGCTGGAATTACAGGTGTGTGCTACTACACCATTCTTACACACACTTTGCTCTTTCTCCGGTTTCTCCTATCTCCAACACCTTATCTCAGGCAATAAAAAAAAAAAAAATCACCAGGGTCCTCAATTCCTTTACATTTCCCAGGTGTCTGCCTTTTGTTATCAGAACTTTTAACTGACAGTATTTTATAAAATCGCATTCAAAGGTCCAAGAAAACTTTTCACATTTGCCTATCTCACCGTCTCCTAACTGAATCTGTTTTGGAGACGGAGTCTCTCCCTGAATATAGAACCCAGTCTTTTGGCTAGACCCTCAGAAGCCAAGAGGACATCTGATCATTTAGAACTGGAGTTGTGTATGGGTGAGAGCTACCACGTGGGTGTGGGGAACTGTCCCCAAGCCATCTCTCAAGCCCCTATGCCCAGCTCTTAAATGGGTACAGGGGATCTGAACTCAGATCCTCATGCTTTTTCACCTGGCCATCCCCAGCCCCCACGAGACAGCCTTTATTATCGTTCCTCGCCTCCTGTTTTATCTTTTTTAAAGGTTGTTCGAGTTAGCTGCAGACAACACAACCTTAGGAGACACAAAGACGTTGCTGTGGGGCTGTCTGGGCAGTCGCTGAGGTGGGTAACAAGGCTGACTCCAGAGGGACTGGAACTTTCCACTACAGAATAGTTAAAGGTGAAAGTTTCACTCTCAGAGCTATGTCTGCAAAAAGTGTTGAAATCTTCAAGTCACTGCAAAGTCAGCTGGAGAACCAGCATCATGAGCCACGTTTATGAAACGTTTACATCTCTTCAGAGACTTTCCCAATCCTGACTCCAGATCTGCTCCAAGGACTTTGTTCACCTGGATTCTGAAAACTCTAGTGTCGGTCTCTCACAGAAGAAAATAAGATGTCCTGGAGAGAGGACTCTGCGGTTATGATGACTGCTCTTGCAGAGGACTTGATGCAGTCCCTAGCACCCACGTGGTGGCTCACAGACATCTGTAACCCCAGCTATGAAGCCAGGTCTTCAGGCCTCCTCAGCACTGCAGGCATGTAGTACACAGACATATGTGCAGAGGAAACACCCAAACATATAAAATAAAAAATTTAAATGTTGCCGGGCGATGGTGGCGCACGCCTTTAATCCCAGCACTCGGGAGGCAGAGGCAGGCGGATCTCTGTGAGTTCGAGACCAGCCTGGTCTACAGAGCTAGTGCCAGGACAGGCTCCAAAGCCAAAGAGAAAAACTGTGTCGAAAAACCAAAAAAAAAAAAAAAAAAAAAAAAAAAAAAATTAAATGTTAATTAAAAAAGAAAACAGAATGTTAGATATCATCTGGGATATTTAGGTTTATCTGGGACAGAACCAGTGGGCAGGACTCGAACTCTCCAGAAACAATGAGCTGAAGCTGTTTTCACTATGACATTCAGTTTGGAATGCAGACATGGTTCTTTACAGCAAAATTATCTTCTTAATTGTACTGGGTTTTAGTTAATACAAAAACTAGTTCACATTCTACCTTCCACATCTAAAGCAAAGGCAGACGGCCCAGAAGTGTTAAACACTCACAGGTAGCAAGGCAAATGGTCTCGAAAGGAAACTTTTGCTAGAGTTAAAACACAAAGCATGCCGGGAATGGCAGCACACACCTTTTGTCCCAGCACTCGGGAGGCAGAGGCAGGAGGCTCTCTGAATTTGAGGCCAGCCTGGTCTACAGAGCAAGTTCCTGGTCAGCCAGGGCAACACAGAGAAACACTGTCTCAAAAAACTAACCAATCAAACAAACAAATGAATAAATAAAAATAAAATGATGTAACTGTATCAAGAACTCTGCCTCCAATCGGAGGGGAAGGGCTTTACAAACTATCTTGGGTCTAAGAATCTTCGGAGTAAAGTACCCATAAATCCATCATTTAGAGAAACAAGATCTTGCTAGAAGACAACCACCAGCTCGGACTCTGCACCACCCAGCCCTGAGGTCTCCTACAGCCCACTCCGTTGGCCTTGACTCCTAATTAGCCGCTGTAGGGAACAATGACCACAGAGACTGAAGAGGAGGTCAAGTTTGGCAAGCCAGAATGGTATGCAAAACTGACCTTCAAATCCTAAACTGCAAATGGACCTATATTGTTTGTTAACCTTGTTCCCAGAAAAAAAACAGGCGCCTACTTTCTTGGGGGGGGGGGGGGTCAAAACTCCACATCCAGGGTGGTAGTGTCTTCCAAATTGAGGGCTCTGAGGAACCTGGCGGCTCATGCCTTTAGTCCCAGCACTCAAGAGGCAGAGGCAGGTGGATCTCTTTGGGTTTGAGGCCAGCCTGGTCCACAAGGGGAGTTCCAGACCAGCCAGAACTACAAAGAGAAATCCTGTCTCAAGGGAAAAAAAAAAAAAAAAAATTAAAGCGGGTTCTGATAAACACTCCACACTCCAAGACCGCCCACCTCCCCCACACCAGGCTGCTGGTTCTTATTAACTAAAGGAGGAAACACAAGGAACAGACAAACGGGACCAACGATCAAAGTGAAACCGACTTTTTAATCATCTCGTGGAAACCGACGAACGCAAAGGCAGGAAAGCGCTAACGACGAGGCCGCCCCAACAAGTCCTGTCATCCTCGCCTAAGGCTCTATGTCTCCGTGTGATGAATTCGAGACTCTAGAGCAAAGCAAAACAAAACCCAAAAAAAGGCAAAGACCGAGCTTTCCGGGGAGGCCTCACGCGGTGCTTGAAGGGCGCTCAGCCCCGTTTTGAGCAGGGGGCAGGAAGTGCGAAGAAACAGCCGCGTCCCGCAGCCTAGAAGCGTCGCGGCCGGGACCCAGCCGGTGCCTAGCTTCGGGGCCTGTGCGCGCGCCCGGGACCCGGGTCAGCCGGAGCTGGACTGGTCCGTGAGCACGAGCAGCCGCTCTCGATCCGCCGCGAGTCCCGGTCTCCTAGGTCGCCGGACCCGGGCCAGGGTACCCCGCACTCACCGCTTGCCCGCCTTGGGCTGGCCGGGCCCCGCCGGGGGCGCAGAGTACGGAGGCGGGGCACGCTCAGGGGCGCGCGAACTCGGGAACGCGCTCCTCTCCACCGGGTTCTCCAACACGCGCAGGCTCGGGAGCGCGAGGAATCCCTGGAATGAGGCGCAGCCCGCCCGCGCCGGGTCTCCTCCTGGCCGGCATAGCCACGCCCTACGCACGCCCCGGACACGCCCCTCGGGCCGGGCAGGTGGGGCCGCGCCCAGGTGAGCCCGCGGGGCCGCGCCGCACGGCCACGAGCGGCGCGTACCCTCCGGCGCCGCGCGCTCGAAATCCAGAGCTCCGGCCCCGAACATCGCTGGGGTTGCGATGCTCCCCCGAGCTGCTTCTGCGGGGCAGGGCACACGGACGTGGCGTTCCTCAGCATCCCTCACGCGCCACGCCCCCGAGCCCCACGAACGCACCTTTCCGGCACACTCGTGAACATCCGCGGGCACTCCGGTGTGTGTCCAGGTGCCAGCCGCCACCAGCCACGCGCATCCCCAAGCGCTCCCAGCAGGCTTCCGCCCCACCGTCCCGCCACGCTCCGTGCCCGTCTCCCCGTAACCTGCCCGTTCAGTCGGCCACGCGGGGCACCGGGGCCACCTTTGGGGACCCCACACGGACCCGGAGGCTGCAGCCCGAGGGCCGGCGGGGCGGTAGGCGCCCAGGAGTCTAAGCTCTACGTTCATACCCACGCGGCGGTAGCTCCGTGGGGCGCCACTCGCAGCCTCACCCTCTGGTCACCAAACTCCACGCCCAAAGCCACCGGGACGCGACAGTCCCACAGCTACACGTACCTGAAGGCACAAAGTGGTCGCGCAGGCTTGGGAGGTGGGAACTCGGGGTGCCACAGAATCAAAAGGGCAGCCTCGGATCAAAACACTCCGAGCCGGCTGGGTTCCCTCCCATTCCAGCACTTCACGAGCGCGCGCACGCGTCCACAGTCACGCGCGGCCTCCCCACCCACTAGCTAGGAAGAGGAAACGCAGGAAAATCCGAGCCGCGGAAAGGGCGCTCGGGGCGCGCGCTGCACTTTGCTGCGCTGGGCAAACTCGTGCTGCCACCAGCCAGCTCTGCAGTGGGACGGGCAGGGGCGGAGGAGGAGGGAAACGCGTCCTATTGGTGCAGGTTCTAGCGAGGGCACGTGACCCGGCGAAGGCCAAACCTGGCTTTAATTTTTAGCAGTCATTCTCTGGGGTGGGGGAAGTGGACACGCCCCCGGCCCGGCAGCCCTGGGCCCTCCATTGTTTTCCTCATACTGCCACAATTAAGGAAAACATTTGCTTAGCATAACCGGCCGCTAACTTCTTAAAACAGGCAGAGGCTGGACTTCTGGCTGGTTTTACCACAGCTCCACCTGCATGCCTTCTGGCTGTCCTCGAACCTTTGTCTCTAGAAAGGTGCCCCCCCACACACACACACACACTTCAACACATAAACACCACACCACAGTCTTGGTTAGTTTTTTTGTTTGTTTGTTTGTTTTGTTTTTGTTTTTGTTCACTTGACACAGCGAGAGTCATTTGAGAGAAAGGAATCTTAGCTGAGAAAATGCCTCCATTTTACAGCCTGAGGGCAAGCCTGTGGAGGCATTTTCTTAATTAGTGATTGACGTGGGAGGGCCCAGCCCACTGTAGGTGGAGACACCCCGGGCAGGTGGTCCAAGCCTTGGGGAGCAAACCAGTAAGCAGCTTTCCTCCACAGCATCTCTGACTTCCTAACAAGCTGTAAGCTAAAAATGAACCCTTTGCTCCTGGAGATGCTTTTGGTCAAGGTGTTTATCACAGCACAGAAACCAGACTAGACAATGACAAACCCAGACCACAAGGGCTTCCCCTGGGAGAGGGCTCCAAGATGCCATAAAATAACAATAGACTCAGACGGTGGTGGTGCATGCTTTTAATCCCAGCACTCAGGAGGCAGAGGCAGGTGGATCTCAATGAGTTCGAGGCCAGCCTGGTCTACAGAGTGAGTTCCAGGACAGGCTCCAGAGAAACCCTGTCTCAAGAAACAAAAACAATAACAACAAATCAGTAGGTTACTTCAGCATTGGAAAGAAAAAAAACGTTTTCCCCGGTCAGATGGCATCCCCAGAATGTGATCCCGATGAATAACAATAGAGGTAGGGTCAGTTGATTTTGCAAACAGGTTCCCTGGAGGCTTGTGGCCACCTGTGAGACACACAGGCACCAAATGAGAAGATCCAAGTGTGGCCACCCTGAGGTTTCCTAGTTCCTCCTTTAAAATTCATGGATCAGAATCCCAACAAGAGGCTAGAGAGATGGCTCAACAGTGAAAGGGATTGGCTGCCCTTCCAGAGGATCGCACTTTTATTCCCAGCATCCCAAGTCAGGGGCACACAACTGTCTGCAACTCCAGCTCCAGGATACCGGGAGTTCTCTTCTGGACGCTGCAGGCACCAGCACTCACATGCGCATATACCCACATATACATATAATTTAAATACAAAACTAAACCTTGAAGAAATTCATGGGTCAGTGCTAGGAAGAAGGCTCCCAAACTTTCTGATGGGGTGTGTGCGTGTGTGCGCGTGCTTGTGCGCGCGCGCGATCAGAAGACAGCCCACAAGAGCTGGTTCTCTCCTTTGAGCATGTGGGTTTCAGAATAGTTATTTAGGTCTCAGACTTGATTGCAAGCATCCTTACTCTCTGAGACATCTCTCCAGCCTCCCAATGATGTCTTCAAACTTAGACTCTATTTTAGTTTATCAAGTCTTAAGAGTGGATAAAGAAAGTGTGCAAAACACACAAATAGAGAATGAAGACAGACAAGGGACAGTTTGGAGAAACACCAAGAAGGTGGCAACAAGGGAGGAGAGATTTGGATTTGAATCCCAGCTCAGTCCTATTTTATGAAGTGCTCTGGCTTGAGGGACTAAGGAAGAGGCCTAAGGGAACAGCAAAGTTCCATCTCCCCACTTTTGACTGGAACTCAGAGCTACTTGGCACTTTACAGACACACAGAACTTAATCATAGAGGGCTAGATGAGGAACCTGCTCAGAAGGAACACATGAGCAAGAATAACACGCAGCACAACGGTACATTTTCAACCCCAGCCTCTGGGTGACAAAGCGACCCCACAGATCATTATCTCATTCGATCTTCACGACAGCTTTGGCACTTGTTGGCTGCTAAGTGATTTTCGTTTGAGGTTGGTGCAGAGGTCTAAAACTGCCTCTTTAATTTCCATCACTGGCTAGACTAAGCCTTGCTCTGTAGATAAATCATGGGGACCGAAGGCTTTTCTCATGGATGTGACCAGTCTTTGACCTTGGCAGGGCTTAATCTCACTCCTTGCCTTACATCAGCAGGAGCAAACTTAACTCTGGCAACAGCCAAATGCCACATGAAGTCTGGTTGTTTTTACTGTGCTGGTGTAAACAACTGAGTGGAAAACACAGGGTGGGGGGTGCTGCAAGGAACCGAATTAGAACCAAAACTCGCATCCTGTGGTCAGTACATCAGCCTGACAGGGCAACACTCTGCATGGATCCAGGTTCTAAGTGGCAAACTCAGACTGTGGCCATGTAACTTATATACGATGCTAAAAATGAAATGAAAAGCAATTTTAGGAGGATATAAACTTCTTTTTAAGTTCGGGGCTGAGTGTGGTGCTAGACACCTGTAGTCTGCGCTATTTAGGAAGCAAGGAAGCTGGTTGAAGTGAGAGTTAAATGCCAGCCTAGAACACAGCAAGACCCACCCTTATCAACAAGAACTTGTCAGAGTGGGAATTTTTATTGTTGTTTTGGTTTGGTTTTTGGAGACAGGTTTCTCTGTGTAGCCAGCCCTGGCTGTCGTAGAACTCACTCTGTAGACCAGGCTGGTCTGGAACGCACAAAGATCTGCCTACCTCTGCCTCTTGAGTGCTGGGATTAAAGGTGTGCACCACTGCCCGGCATAAAGAAACATTTTTAATTAAATGAAAGGAATAAGGACACACACAGGACCTGAGGACACTATGTGGACCAGCTCTGCGTTTCTCCCCTGTGCCACAAGGTGTTTTCTTGTCTCTCTATGCCCTCCCTATCTCCTGCTCTCCCAGGATTTGAGGACGTGTGGAGTGGAGGCTGGAGCGCAGGGAGTTCAAGGTCATCCTCAGGTACAAAGTCAGTCGGAGGCTCGCTGTCTCATGAAATATAAATGACATATGAGAAAGGTGCAGGGAGAGAAATCACGTGGGACCCCAGCAGAGGGGTTCCCCAACATCTTCATTTAACTTGGAAGGAAAGAGAAGACAAAAAAAATAAATAAATAAATACCTGCTTCCAGGTGCAGAATCTTACAAAGAAAGAGGCGCAGAAAGGGAACTTCCTGTTCCCAAATATGATGCCTTCAGAGAACAATTTGCAACCAAAACCAGAGCAAGAAGGCCTTGGATCCCCTGGGACTGAAGTTACAGACAGTTGTGAGCCACCTTTTTGGATGTGGGACCTGAACCTAGGTCCTCTGGGAGAGTAGCAAGTGCTCCTGACTGTGAGCCATCTCTCCAGCCTGACGTATTATTTTTGTTTTCCTATAACTCAAAAACATACAGCATAAAACCAAGAGAAAATCCTAGAGGCTTGCGACTTTTACACACCTGTCAACTACAAAGATATTTACAAGTAAAACACAAGTTTCCAATCTTCAGTGTCTATCCGACATGGCAGGTGCCCTTGTGTAGAAGGGTGAAGAGAGTCCCAAGCTGAGCTCTTGTGGGATTGATTGATTAACTGATTGATTGATTGATTGATTGATTGATTTTGAGGGGAAGAGGTGCTTGTTGTTGTTGTTTGAGACAAGGTCTCTCTCTGTAATTCTGGCTGCCACAGAGATGCTGCTTCCCAAATCCTGGGACTGAAGATGTATGCCACCACACCCTGACTAGGTTTATTTTTTTATTACTGTGGGCCCCACACTGACAGCTAGCTCTTCCAGCTCCTGTTCCCTTTCAGGCCCCTATGAACATGTTCTGCATCCCTGTGTAAACTTGACCTTAGGGCTCTGGCTGTCTTCAGGGTGTCATCATAAGAAGCCAGCTGGGTTCTTTGGTCATTTAGCTGGGACAGTTTTAATTGCTCAGCATGGGTCTGTGGGATGGCTCAGTGGGTAAAAGTCTGTGTGCGGACCTGAATTTGAGCCCCTGGAGTTCTGGAAAGGTAAAAAGAGAGAACGAACTCCACAGGGTTGTCCTCTGACCTCTACACACACATGTTCTGGCATGCACAAACCCTCCCACCACAACAATAAAATAAAACACATTTTATAACTGCCCAGCCTGTGCCAGACCTAAAATCAGCCTGAGCTATGTCTACCAGACCTGGTATTTGCCTATATCAAATCTTTAAAGATAAATATAAAAATTGCTAAATTGAGAGACTGAGGAGGTTGCTCAGTGGGTAACGGCACACCTGGGGTTCCATTCCTAGCACCCACATGGTGGCTCACAACTCTGTTCCAAGGGAATCCGATGCCCTCTGTCAGGTTCTGGAGCACTGTATGTATGTGATGCACAGACAAATACCAATACACAGAAAATAAACAAAAATAAATCTTTAAAAATGCTAAATTGAAAGGCTTCCCCCAGGCAGCTCTTATTATAAATTCCTATGAATGTACTATCCCAATGTCAGAGACCACGACAGAGAAGTCAGGTAGATGCTAACCCTGGTTTTGAATCATGGCACCACTCTCGTTAGGCTTAGCATCTTCTTGTTTCTTTATTCTGTTTTTCTGAGACAAGCTTTCTCTAAATAACAGTCCTGGCTGTCCTGGAACTCACTCTGTGTAGACCAGGCTGGCCTCGAATTCACAGAAATCCACCTGCCTCTGCCTCCCGAGTGCGATATTAAAGACATGCACAGCCACCACCTGTCTCGTCTTAAAGTCTTGAGCAAGGTATTTAGCAAACCCCTGTGTCTTAGTTACCTCCCCTAGAAAAGGAAATCATAATACCCATTTTTCAGGATGTCATATTAGGCAGAGGCAGGTGGACCTCTGTGAGTTCAAGGCCAGCCTGGTCTATGTAGCTAATTCTAGGTCATTCAAGGCTAAATAGCAGCTGCTATTTTAAAGAGCTACCGAGCCTCAAGTACTTCATTATAGCAATAGAAAATATATTAATGAACTAATAGTGGTGAACTATGATACGCACATAACGAGCTTGAGAATGGAAACGTGTAGCTGGGTATGATGCTAACACCTGTAATCACAGCACCAGGGACGGAGGCAGGAGGACTTACCAGGAGCTCAAGACCAGCCCAGACTACATGGGGAGTTCCAGGCTAGCCTGACCTTTGAGGAGAGACCCTGTCTGAAGACACATATGGGGGATGGAAGACATAATAAAGATGGTGGAAACTGGAATACTAACGATCCTGGGAGGCGCTGCCTTAACTCCGGTCCCTTTGTCCCCAGACTTTAGACTCCACCAGGCTCAAGTTGATCCATTGCTGTCTGGAGCCTGTGTTTTCTTTTTTTCACCTAGAGCTAACAATGCAGCCTCTAACAGGTAGGAAAGACTGTCTTATTTCTTCTGCAATCTCTGGTGTCTGGCACAGAGCCTGTCTTCTCTCGGCTGCTTACGAAATGTCCGTGGAAGCAACGAGAGGAAGAACCCTTCCCAGTTATTTCTGCTGCAGAAAGAGTCCCAGCTCTTACACGGAGCCTGAAACTGCTTTCCTAGAAAATCTGGGAAAGTATACAGGGAATAAAAAAAAAAAAAAGGCAGTGTGTGTGGGGGGGGTAATATTTTAAATTTAAATGTCACAGTCATAAGTCAGGCCAGGATAATATTATCCCAGCATCGGGCAGAAAATAGATGCTAAGTGAAGACATGTGTCATGCCTGAGAAAAATCCCTCAACAGTTGCCCACAGCCCTTAAAATAAAACCCCAGATTCCTAGTGCTTTTGGCTCCCTATTGCTACCCCCCACACATACACTTTAACAAATAATGGAGACAATTTTAGATTCACAGATGCTTGTGATAAGCAATACAGCAGTGAGATCCCATATGCCCTCCCCCAGGGCCCCCAAGGTACCATTTTCTCACAATGAGGACACTGACATTGACACAGTTCACAAGAGCCTGGGAAGGCTAAGCCTGGGCTCCGGTGTTGTGGGGGCTGCGCTTGCCTGTTGCTTTGTCCTCATCCTCCGGAGGCAGGTGGGAGAGCAGGAGACCCTTCCGTAAAGGGTCCTGGCTTACGTTGCTGTGGTAAAACACTGACCAGCAACTTCAGGGAGAAATAGCTTGTTCTGGCTCACGATTCCAGGCTGCGCTCCATCATGGTGGGGAAGTCGAGCCAGCTTGAAGCATCCGGTCATGTCTCATCCACCATCATGGAGCAGAGCAGGATGAGCGTTGCTGCTCAGCTCCTTTTCTCTACTTAGGAAGAGCCCAGCCAGGGAAGGGTGCGGCCCACAGTGGCAGGTCTTCCCTGCGAGGTGGTTAAGGCAATCAAGGTAATTCCTGGCAGGCATGCCTGGAGGCCTATCTCCAGCTCATCCCAGATTAAGTCAAGTGGATGATAAAGCTCATTACCAACAGTACCTAATCCCACAGGAGAAAGGTCTGAATTGCCCTAGAAAGGTCCCACCTTAAATTCCATCCCTGCGTGGGGAAGTTTCAAAGGGTGCACACACAAGTCAACCACAGTAGTGTGTATATATGTGTATGTGTTCAGTTCCAGGCATCATAACTTGTGTGTAGGTCCACATGTGTGGCTCCCTACTTAAGACGTAGGATGGTTCCGTCACTCACGGATTTCTTTTTTTTTTTTTTTTAAATATTTATTTATTATGTATACAATATTCTGTCTGTGTGTATGCCTGCAGGCCAGAAGATGGCACCAGACCCCATTATAGATGGTTGTGAGCCACCATGTGGTTGCCGGGAATTGAACTCAGGACCTTTGGAAGAGCAGGCAATGCTCTTAACCACTGAGCCATCTCTCCAGCCCCCACTCACGGATTTCTGATAAGGCTTTATGTTGTTTAGTTCTTTGTTTTCGTAACACGGTTTTTTACTATATAGCCCTGGCTGGCCTGCAACTCACTATGTAGACCAGGATGGTCTGGAAACCACAGAGATCCTCCTGCCTCTGCCTCCTGAGTGCTGAGATTAGAGTTCTGTGCCACCATGCCTGGCCCCTAATACGATGATTTTGTCACCACACTCTCTTCCCTCCCTCTAGAGCCGCCCACCATCATTGACCCTTGGAAAGTAGCAATCTATTCTCCATTTCTAAAATGTTGTCCTCTCAAAATGCTACGTAAGTGGGGTTATACAGGATGGTGACAATTTGGGGGGGGGGACTTTCTTTCTTCTCGCTGTATAATTTGTGGGCAACTCATCCATGCAGTTATATGTATCATTAGTCCATTCATCTTCTTGCCAAGCAAGACTCTGTAGTATGAACAGACCACAGTTTGTGCAGCCACTCAGCTATGGACAGGCCTCAGGACTCATCTTAGTTTGAAGATACACATCAAAGCCAGTGACCTTCATGCATGTAATGTTCATCTTCATTGTCAACCTGATGTTTAGAGTCACCATGGAAACCCACCTGTGGATGTGTCTATAGGAGTGTTTCTAGATGGTTAACTGAGGAGGAAAGACCCATCCTGAGTGAGGGCAGCAGCATCTCATAGGCGGGGCTCCCAGACACAGTAAAAAGGGGGAGATGAGCTAAGCAGAATTCTCTCTCCAGCCTCTGTTTGCTGACCAAGGACAGAAGGTGACCCGCTGCCTCAAGCTCCTGTCATGCCTTCCCCACCATGGTAAACTGCACCCACAAACTGTGAACCAAAAGAACACTCCCTTCTTTGAATTGCTTTTGTTAGAATAAAATGAGAAAAGGAGGCTGAAAAGATGGCTCAGTAATTAAGAGCACTTGCTACTCCTGCATAGGACTCACCTGAGTTTAGTTCCTAGTACCCATGGTGTGGGTCACACAGCTACCTCTAACTCCAGCCCTAAGGGGTCTGATGCCTTCTTCTGACTTCTGAGAGCACTCACACTCATGTATACAAACCCTCAGACAGACACACACACACACAATTAATTAAAAATAAAAAAATAAATAGTTCAAAAAAAAATGAGGAAATTTACTAATAGCTTGTGCTTGCCATATGTACATAGATAACATATGAGAACACACACATATATATGAATCGGCTGATAACATGCTCGCCACTGCTTCTAGAACACTGTGTTAGCTAGCTTTTTAAGATGAGAATTAATGAATATGTGCAATAACTTACCAGGAGGGAATGTTTATTTTGGTTCGCAGATTAGAGATTGTAGTGCATGGCCACTTGGCTGTGTTGCCTTGAGCTCATGGAAGCGTAGCTATCATGACAGGAGCCCACGGTGGAGGAGGCTGTCACCTCATGGCAGCCTGGGAGCCAAAAAGGGGAAAGGAAGGGCCGGGGCCCAACATCCCCTTAATGGTTATATCTCATGGGCTGGGGAGATGACTCATTGGGTAAGGTGCTTGCTGTGCAAGTGTGAGGACATGAGTTCAAATCCTTAGAACCCACACAAAGCCAGGCACAATCACATATGTTTGAAACCTCAGGCTCCTACAAAAAGATAGAATTCTAGAAGCTTGCAGTCTGGCTAGCCTGATGTTCACAGGACCAAACAACAAAGTGATGCTGTCTCAAACAAGGTAGAAGACAAGAACTGACACCCCAGGTTAGCCTCCAGTCTCCACATGTGTGCTGTGATATACACAATCCTTGCCCCAACATGCACACACACACACACACACACACACACACACACACACACAAAGGGCACATCCCAAATATCTAACTTCTGACTAGGTTGTATCTCCTAAAGATTCTTCCATTCCCAGTGACACCACGGAGTAGTAATGAAGCCTTTAGAACACAGTCACCACGGAGCATCGGAACTGTAACCTGGGCGTGGTGGTAGAGGCTTATCATCCCAGCATTTGCCGAAAAATGTTATGGCAAGGCCAACCTAGGCCACACAGTAAGACTCTGTTCCAACACTCCACAACTCTTACCCCCAAATCCAAAGTATAGAAAACTCCTCCCTACCTCTCGCTGGGTCCTCCTGCTGAAGCAGGATGCTAGACACAGTCTCATTCCCACCTGCACTTGCTGGGAGCTCGGTTCTCACAAAGGGTGGAGGGTGTTGTTCAGAAGGAATGTATGTGGATAAAAGCATTTCCCAGGAGACAGCAGTCTTGCCCTCCCTTCTTCCTCTTTTCCTTTTGCCTCCCTTCCTCTCTCCCAACTATATATTTAATTGTATTTATATTTCTGTTTGAAATAAATCAATCCCATATATAAGAAACTCCTAAAATCCAAACATGACCAGGCCAACACAATCAATCATTAGAAGCAGATGAGGGGCATTCAGATTCCAAGCAACAGGACGGACACCTTCATACCCACAGCAGCCTGAGACCTGCTATGTCTCATTTGCGTGTTGGCCTCCAAGGCCTCATTTGCATATTGGCAAGAGTTGGTTCTGCTCAGTGGCTGTTAGAGTACCGGAACATCTTAGCTTGTGCACATAGAGCCAAAGACATCA
Source organism: Alexandromys fortis (assembly GCF_014885135.2). Lineage (NCBI taxonomy): Eukaryota > Metazoa > Chordata > Mammalia > Rodentia > Cricetidae > Alexandromys > Alexandromys fortis. The sequence continues at coordinate 4,634,837 of NW_026067943.1, forward strand.
CAGACATCCATCTCAGGGAAGTTCCTCTGTACTGAACTAGCTGTAAAATACTTCCTAGGAGGCAGGCTTGAGTCTAACCTTCTGACAGAGCCCACAGGTTGTAATGCTCACAGATACTGACCTCGGCCAACAGCTCTATGACACAAACACATGGTGACTGTGGTCTTGGAGCTTAGAGTTACATCCTAACTCCACAAAGTCACAGACAGTACCAGGAGCTGCGTGGGAAGTCATCAGGAGGTATGGAGAGCTCCTGGTGGTTCCTTACCCCACCTGGGAGGTGAGGGCAGGATAATCAGAAGCTCAAGACCATCCCCAGCAGCACACAGAGTTCAAGGTCAGCCTAGGCTACAAGAGATGTGAAAAATAATAATAATAATAAATCTGTCTTGGGAGCTGGTTATTTTCAAAAGAATGAGACCAAAGCCAAGGGTCTTGGTTTGTTTTCTGTAGCTACACCCAAATGCCCCAGACATGGTGGTTTTATAAAGAATAAAGGTTTGGACTTGCCAGGTAAAAGTGCTTACCGCTAAATCTAGTGACTGAGCTTGATCCCCGGGACTTACATGGTGGAAGGGGAGAACCAATGGTACAGGCTGTCCTCAGTCCTCCACACATGTGCTGGGACACATGTGTACCCACACACATATGCACACGAATGAATAAGTGAGGTTCTTTTAATTCTTAAAATGAATAAAGGCTTATTCAGCTTATAGTTTAGGAGGTCTGGAGTTCAAGTGCCCGGCACTGGCATCTGGCAAGGGAGAGCTTGCTGGCCATGTCTCAGAAGGTGCAGAACTCACAGGGACAGACAGGGAGAGGAGCATGGGAATCCTGCTTTCTTGTCTTTTAAATTTAACTATTATTTTGGTAGTTCTGGGGATTTAAATTTAACTGTTATTTCGGTAGTTATTTCGGAGTTATTTCGGCAGAACTCCATGCATGCTAAACAAGCACCCAAACACCCAACTGTGTCCTAGTCCCTCCCTCTGTCTTCACAAAGCCTGCTGTATTGAACCATGACGCTATACCCTGATTACCTCACTAAACCCTGACCACCCCAGCAGTCCCTGCTCCAAGCATCAAGCCTCAGATCGCAGGTCCCTCTTCAGTGTCCCACAGTGGGGACTAAATTCCACATTTACAACATTGAGGACAGGAGTACCACTTGCTACCTTTTATCTAAGCAAATAAAGGCTCAGAGAGGTTCAGCTATTTCTCCAAAGCCCCATAGCCAGCCTAACAGAGCTAGGCAGAGTGCAGAGGGCCATCTACACCAGATGCTCACGATACTTCCTGGGGAGCCACAGCCCTGAGCACATCTGACCTGAATCTGGCTCCCCTCCAATTGGCTCGTCACACTGCCCTTGGAGTAAGCTTGCTAAGTGTATCCACTCACCTGAGAAACACTGGGAAAGCCCACTATCCTGATCCTGAGTGGTGGGCCCCCTTCTTCCTAGCTCTCCTAGCTCCCTCAGCCCCAGCCTGGCCAGGTGACAAAGGATGTTTAGGAATGGGATTCAAGGTTAGAGAGAGCAGACAACACATTACATAGGGATCAGGCACAGAACGGCACGGCTAGGTTTTGTCAGAAGTCCGGATATTGCAGGCATCTTCCCCACGTGAACAAAAGAACAAGGTCACCAGTGTCATGTCCTCTCCCAATGCAAGAACAAAGAAGAGCATGGACAGACTAAAGGGATGGAGATGGGGCTGCCAGGGAGGAGAGGGAGAAGAAACGGTCAAGGTGGGTGGTTTGACAGTGTGAGGAGGTGGCCAGTGCCCAAGCTTGCAGGTCAGAAAATCTCCTTGTCCTCATGGACTTTCTATTGCTGTGATAAAGTAGCTTGGGGAGGAAAGGGTTTGTTTCTGCTCACAACTCCCAGGTTGTGAGTCCCTGAGGGAATCAGAGCAGGAACTCAAGGCAGGAGCCTGCAGACAGGGTCTGAAGCAGAGACCACGAGTGAATGCTGCTTACTGGCTTGAGCCTCGTGGCTTGCTTTGATTTCCTTTTTAAAAAAAATCTGACCCAGAACCACCTGGCCAGGGGTGGCACTAGCTACAGTGGGTTGAACCCTTCTGCAGCAATCATTCACTAATTAAGAGAAAGCCACACAAACTTGTCCACGGGCCATAAAATGGAGGCCTTTCTCAGCTGAGGCTCCTTCTTCCCAGATGGCACTACCTTGTATCAAACTGACAAAATACTGACCAGCATGCCATCTTTCTTCCCAAGGTGATGGAGAGGGAGTCAGGCAAGTGGAGTAGCCTCCCGGGGCTGGGAACACCTGATCCTGTCTGGCCATGATGCTCAGCTTGCCCCCAACGAGAAGGGCCATGTCACCTCGGCTGAGATGGATTCAACAGTCCCTGCCAAGGTTACCTGGTAAAGTACCCCTCTTTTCACGTCCAAGGGACCCAGTAGCTACAGAGAAGCCTCTTCACTGAGCCGCTCTGCATTGCTGGCCACACCACGTAAGAGCCCTGAGCTGACTGACTCATCCCCTCTGTGGGGGTTGCTGGCTGAAGGTTCCAGATTTCTTAGACTGCTTGCAGGACCCAAAATGATTTCATTCATAAAACAGCTGTCCTCCCCAGACTGGAACCTGGTCCATGCCTCTTCATCCTCATGAGTGGCATTAATGGTCCAGCATTACGTAATGACTGATCATCAGATAGCCTGGGGTTCAAATTCTAGCTGTCCCATTATAAACAGTCCTTTTAGGTCCTTTTCAGGCTCAAATGACATATCAATAGCACCTGTCGTATAGTAGATGCTCACTAAATGTTGCTGCTTCCTGAGGTGCTCAGTAAGCATTTGTTCTCAATGTCATAGCATTGAACAGATGCTGCATGTTGGAGACTGTCAGAGGGATCTGCTAGCATGGCCTCTCTTCGCTTTTCTGGTCACTGAGTGCCATTCTGATTTAATAGATGTTTGAAGGTGTGTGTGTGTGTGTGTGTGTGTGTGTGTGTGTGTGTGCGTGTGTGTGTGTGCATGCGCGTGAGCAGGCCACATGCATACAGTATCTGCAGAGTCCAGTCGAGGACATTGGATCTCCTGGAACTGGAGCTGCAGACAGTTGAGTGGGTGCTGGATCATCTGCAGGAACAGCCAGTGCTCTTAACCACCAAGCCGCCTCTCCAGCCCCCTCAATTTATATTTGAAGTGCGCGTTTTCCATGAAGAGCAGTCAGGAGCCATCATTTACAGGGTGTCCACTCTCTGCCTGGCCTTCATCAGGGGTCTCCCAAGAAGATCTCAGCTGACAGTCACAGTGACTCCTTAAGTCAGTAGTACGCGGCCCTCTGTATGAGCGGACTGAGGTACTTTGCTAACTCACACAGCTAGAACTCTCTGGAGTGTAGGGACAAGCAGACTAAGTACAGAGGGCCACGAGGAGGGCAGAGGGACTGAGAGACTGCAGTTTGTCACCCATCCCTTGAGAGCGGCAGGATTGTGAGCCATAGAGATGACGAGCATCCCAAGAGACCACAGGCAGCTTCTTCCAATCAGCAAACAGCGGCCCAGCTCAAACAGTCCCTTGAGAGTGTGGCACCATGATGTCACCTTGCTTATTCCCTGGGTGGGAATCAGGCCCACACAGTGGCTTGATGAACTGCTGGCCTCAGACGGGCAACATGACCATGTCTTGTGACTTACTCTCCATGCCCCCAGCAGCTCCTCAGCCGAGGGGCACCCGGAAGTAAATCACAGGGTCACTTAATCTTTGCTCCAGTTTCACAGTTTAAAAACGATTCTGTGTCACTTCCATCACTGACCATGGAAGTCACCATATTTCAGGACAGGGTGACAGTAGTGTACTTGGAAATAGCACACACGCTCAGGGTCTCTTTCAAGCCTGATTATGGGCTAGTTGCTTAAGAATAAGTCCTACACTTGTTTTCTTTAAAGTTTAATTTATAAAATATAATTTAAATATATCCACAATAGTAAGTATATTAAATTATACACAATAATATATATATATATATATATACATTTACACACAAAAATATGTGTGTGTTGAGCAAATTCTCCCTCAGGCCTTGTTCTTTTCCTTTTTCCCACCCTCCCATTAGTCCCCTTTTCTGGCTCCTCTGCTTTGTCGCCTGTGAGGTCACACATCTTGGTGACAGAAAAAATGGCTCTGCTTTTGGCAGCTGGGAGGGAAAGAGAAAAGAAGGGCAGGGTCCCAGAGCGTCCCACTGGACCCCACCTCCTCAGGCCTTCACCAGCTCTCAACACTGCCATAGACAAGACTAAAATGACCCGCAGGTGCCTGCAGGGGACAAAGTGCCAGGGGCACCCTGAAGTATTCACATATTCTAAGCTACAACTCTATTTTCTTCCAGACTCCACAGGTGCGCACACACATACACATAAATAAAAATAAAAAAAATAAATCTTTACACATTTGATTGAAGTTGTATATGAGCCTTTTCATGTCTAAAGTAACACAAATCACACACACACAAACATAAACACACCTTTTAAAAAGCCAGTATTGTTGAGCCAGGTGGTGGTGACTCATGCCTTTAATCCCAGCATCTCGGGAGGCAGAGACAGGTGAATCTTTGGATTCAAAGCCAGCCTGGTCTACAGAGTGAGTTCCAGCACAGCCAGGGAAACACGGAGAAGCCCTGTCTCGAACACTCTCCCTACCCCAAATAAAAGAAAAGAAAAATCCAGCGCTGTGATGGCAGAGAAAGCTCTGTGCTGTCGGACCACAGGAAGTGCTATGATTTAGCACCTGCTGAGCCGCTACAAGCCCCCTGTTCTTCCCCTCTGGTGTTTTTGCTTGACTTCCATTTAAAATCATATGGGGCTGGAGCCAGCAATGGAACCAGGCTTCGTTCTCTTCCCATTGTTTCTCCTGTAGAACTGACAGGGGAAGATAAGCCTCTTGTTGGCTCTCTTTAGGGACAAGCCCATTGTTAAGTGGACTCAATACCTGCTGGGCTCCCAGCTTTTATACCCCTGCCATCGTGCACAACATACATGGTGGCAGCAGTGCTTGAATCACCAGGCTTCCCCAGCCGCCCTGTGCCAACCCCTAACCTAGCTGCAGGCCATGTCGGGCCTTTTACATGTGTTAGTCATTCATTATACTCTAGTCGTCAAAAGTCTGTGGGGGCTACACCCTAATTTCCTTTTCAATACATAGTCAAATTGAGATTCAACGAAGTTATGAGACTTAAGTTAGTTATGGATCTACAGGGGGTAAAGATGAGATTCCAAACCAAGTCACTTCTAGTTTCAAATCCTTAGAATATTCCATATCAAATATGTATATGCATGCTACACACACACACACACACACACACACACACACACACACACCACGAGTTGCTGCAGCTAGTCTATAAGCTCATATTTGGAACACATTTGCCACTGACATTATAGCTCCTTTTCTGACCTTCCTAACTCTGGAGACCAGAAGATCTCAAGGGTAAACACATGTTTAGAATATATGAGCACAGAACAACTAACTAACTAAATAACTAACTAAATAACTAACTAACTAAATAACCTTAAGCAGTGCATTAACGCTTTGGTCTGCTGTGAAAATTTTTATAGGCTGTATGGGTTCAACGTATGGTTCCTAACAAGTGTAAAATGTCATCTAATGGGAATACCACTTAATAATCTTAGGCTTCTGGGGCTAGCCAGGTGGTTCAGCAAGTAAAGGAGGTTGCTGCTAACCCTGACAACCTGAGTTTGATTCCTAGACTCACATGGTGGAAGACTCCACTTCTGCAAGCTGTCCTCTGACCTCCACATGTAGTGCCAAGCCATGCGCAGGCATGTGTGTGCACACAGACACACATGTACGCATGCATGCCTACTAGAGAGATGCAGTGGTGCCTGCCTGCAGTCCTGGCTTCTCAAATGCTGAGGCAGCAGGATTACTGGAATCTTGATAGCCACGTGGAGCCACCAGACTGCCATCTACAGCAGCTTTACTGTGTTACAGCCCTACCAGCAATGTGCCACGGGTCCGTCTTTTAGTGTGAGTGCCGTTCTGGTGCGTGTGAGCGCTTACAGCACTGTGCCTTGATTCGCACTGTTCTGATGAGCATTTCCATGCACTTACTGGCCATAGGCATGCCTTCTACGGTGGGTCCCGAGGGTGCTTGAAGATGAAATGAATAGGACAGGGAGGTTCTCGCATCTTGATGATAGAAGAAAAATAGCATGCATTTCTCAAGTGACACACCCATTCAGTCATCTTTGAGCGCCTCTGCTGCTCCAGCTACCAGAAGACACAGAGATAAAGACGAATCAAGGCGGGAAGTCAAGTCATAGACAAAATGCTCTGTTCAGGTTCCTGGCACTTTAAGGAAAGCCTGAACCTAACTTGGCTTTTGTCCAGACAGTTTATCTGTTCCTGGCAGGGGAAGAATGAAACCAGATCCCTGATTTCTCATGGCTCAGTGTCTACCCACACCAAGCTCCAGGAGCACAGAGGTGGGAGCGATAGAAATGGCGGCGATGACAGACTTAGACGGCACAGCCTGGCCTTAAACTCACACGAACTGAGGATGGCCCTGAACTCCTTGTTTCTGCTTGTTTGTTTGTTTGTTTTGGAGACAGGGTCTCTATATATAGTCCTAGCTATCCTGGGTCTTTCTATGTAGACCAGGCTGGCTTCAAACTCCCAAAAACCTACCTGCCTCCATGTCCTGAGTGTAAGGCTCAAAAGTGTGTGGCACCATGCCCAGTTTACGTCTGGCTTTTTTTTTTTTCTTTAAGGATTTGTTTTATTTACATGTGTGCTTTTGCATGTGTCCAGGGAGGTCAGAAGTGGGGTGTCAGATCCCTGGGAGCGGTAGTTATAGGCATTTGTAAGCTGTCCTGTGTGGGTACTGGGATGCAAACTCCAGTCCTCTGATAGAGCAGTGGGTGCCCCTGAGCTTTCTCTCTAGCTGCTTGGATTTGATCTTAAAGGATATTTATAAGTCTGACAAAGCATGACTTTGAACTTTTGATTTTCTGGACTCCCATTTTCTAGGTGCTGGAGTTTTGGTATGGACCATGGTGCTTGATTCACAGAGTGCTAAGGATGGAACCCAATGCCCCCCACATGAGAGGCAACAATCTGCCAACTGAGCAATATGGCCAGCCCTAGACTGGGAGGTTTATGTTTGTGTTGTGCTTTCCTTCCTTCCTTCCTTCCTTCCTTCCTTCCTTCCTTCCTTCCTTCCTTCCTTCCTTCCTTCCTTCCTTTATTCTTTTTTCTTTCCTTTCTCTTTTTCTCCCTGCCTCCTCCCTCTTTCATTCTCTCTCTCTCTCTCTCTCTCTCTCTCTCTCTCTCTCTCTCTCTCTCTCTCTCTCTCTCTCTCTCTCATATTTTGTAGCCCAAGTTGGCCAGGTAGCCTAGTGTACTTATACCATGACTTAGGATGAAGACTCTGAGAAATGTATGAGTGTATGCATCACTTCTGTGAAACACATGGCTCCGCAGAGGTGACTGGAGGGCAGCTGGGTGTGATCTGCTCATAACTCCTGTGTAGCCCATCCAGTCGCTGAGCCTAAGAATGAGTCTGGGCTGCACTTGTTGTCTTGACTGGAACTTCCCCAAGCGAGTCCCGAGGTCCCCTGCAAGCACTTGCAGGCTTTCAAAGAGCTATTTTAAAGCATCTGCTGCCCAAGGAAAGCTGTCAAGTTTCTTTGCTTTTAGGATTATGTCAACCCAGGTAGAAACACTGGTTAGGCCAAGTTGATCAGAAGCTCTGATTGGCTGTTGATGACCTAATGGGGATTTCAGGAGCACCATTGGGCCGGCAGTCACTCATAACCAGCAGAGCCACAAAGCAGGAAGGCGGAGCATGCAAACTGATAGCATGCTTAAGGGCAGGCAGTATACACGAGGAGCTTATAGGGGCAACCGACCAGGAACTTCTTTAGCACATGTGTGTCATAAGCAATAAAAGAGAGTCTCACACACGAGAAACAACGCTACCCCCAAGGCCCTCCTGGGTTCCTTTTGTGTTGTTTCTGTCTTCTGTGTGTGCCAGGTGTCTCTTTCTCCCCAGAGAGCCGCCTAGCTTGTAGACAAGCACAGACAAGTCCCTCCTTCTCTCCTGTCCCCTCCTACTGCCCAAACCTGCTCCCTGCAGCCCTGAGGCTGCCCTCAGCTTCTACCTTGAACTCTTGCCAGACTGCCTACCCGGGCTTTTTCTGCTCCAGGTGGCCACAAGGTCAGCCTGTCAGGCTTCGGCCATGTGCTGAGCCAGGCATCCCCCCCCCCTTCGCCCCCCTCCACACTTTATGAATTCTCTAAACGGTGGGGAGGAATAAAATAACAGGGACTACAAACTTGTGGGCACAGTCAGAGAGGAGTGTTTTCTGTAACAGGAAGAGTCACTGGGGACTGGCTCACCTGGTGAGTCACTGCAAAGTTTGTTCGTTCCTCTTGGCTGGCTACCAAGAGAGAAGAGAACACAGGCACTAGCCTGTGGCCTCCAGGGAGGCATCTGGGGCATTTTACAGAGGCTGGGTTTGCACAAGAGGACAGCAGAGCCAGTGGAGAGCCTTCGGAACTATAATTCCGTGGGACCTTGCTGTCTCTGTATGACCCTGTGTCCACTTCTGCAAGACCTCAGCTGCCTCCTTTGCTGATGAGGGAATCTGAGTCAGGAGACCTCCCAGCCCCCACCTTTTCCAGCCCAGCTTGGCCCTCTTGGTGCTTCATGAGCTGGACAAAGTGTTCTGATACTACCTCAGACCAAAGGCAGGTCCACATCATGGGCTTCACATGCATGCAAGTTCACCCTGAGAATCCTGCCATGTGCAGTGGGTTCCCAGGGAGAACGTGGGTTCCTAGGACTAAGGCATTGACTCAGCATCACAAACCCAACTCAAACCTCTGGTTTTATGACTCTGACATTTCCCAAATGGGATTTGCTTAAACACAACAACAACAACTATCAGAAAAAAAAAAAAAAAAAAAAGGCTGAGGAGATGGCTTAGCAGGTGTGAGGGCCTGCTACGCATACCTGAGGCCTTGGGTGAGTCTCCAGCACTCATGTAAAAAGGCGGACATGTCTCTGCTTGGGCCTGTAACCACAGTGCTTCAGGGGATGAAGGAGAATCACGGAGGCCTGCTGGCTGCCAGCCTAGCTCTAGGTTCAGAGAGAGACCCTGGCTCGAGGGAACACAGTGGAGAGTGACAGAATAGAACCCCCTGGCCTCCACACACATGTGCATATCACACACACACTCTTCCAAAAAGAAATAGAATAGTTAAATAACAAAACACAAACAGAAGCAAATGGCTAGTGCCGATTTTAAGTTTTCCTTGATGACCAAAACTATTGGCTGATGGAGATGCTTGTAAACGTGGTTCTGGCCAGCTCACAAGCATGCTTTCTCTGGAGCCAGCATACTGATGGTGGTGAATTTTCTCAGTTTACAACAGCACACATATTTAATTAAGCTGGAACTCAGCACTAAACTCACTGATGTGTTCTGAGCTAAATAGACACTGAAAACAGGTTTGGGCACCTTATGCTTTGATTAGATGGGCGCTCCGTGCACATACAAGGAACTTCCTGGAGAGAGCAGGGCAGGGAGTGCTCTCAGCAGCTTGGAAAAGACTCAATAGGCACAACAGCCTTTTGTCCGAGCAGAATGTTCTTCTCAGAACTGGAGCTGCAGCCCAGGCCCACCACCACCCTCCTTCCAACAGCAACACTGCAGGATGAACAGGTGTTACCCTGGCTACCCTAGTACCTGCCAGCTGCACCCTGGGCAGAAGAGGGAGTGCTTTTCATAGAACAGCCATATGCCACTGTCCCATGGCCAGAACGTGCAGTCCCCAGACAAAAGACATGCCCTGAGCTTGACCCTACCTCCTCTCCCTACGAGGTTTTGTCTTCACCAATTTGGCTGCTCTAAGAAAATGGTGGGACTGAGGCCAGGTGGTGGTGGCGCACTCCTTTAATCCCAGTACTTGGGAGGCAGAGGCAGATGGATCTCAGTGAATTCTAGGCCAGCCTTGGTCTACAAAGTGAGTTCCAGAACAGCTAGGGTTACACAGGGAAATCCTGTCTCAAAAAACAAACAAAAAAGCAAAGGGGGGGGGGGAGGAAATGGTATAACTAAATGACTTATAAACAATAAAAATGCATTTTTCACAATTCTGAAAGCCTTGGTAGGGTTGCTGTCTGGTGAGGTTCACCTCCTCACAGTGGCAGAAGAAACCATGTTGTTTGGGGTCTCCTATAAAAGACTAATCACCTCAAAGACCCCACCTCTTTTTGTAAAGATTAGTTGATTTGTGTGTGTGTGTGTGTGTGTGTGTAGGGGTATGTGTGAGTGTGAGTGTAGCACCCGCAGAGGTTAGAAGAGGACATCAGAGCCCCTGCAGCTAGAGTTACAAGCAATTGTGAGCTGATCAATGTGGATGCAGGAACTGAACTCAGGTCCTGGAAGAGCAGCCATGCTCTTAACAGCTGAGCCATCTCTCCAGTCCATAGCCCATCTCTTAATGCTGTCATCTCAAGGGCAGGGATTTCAACGTGGGAATTTGGGGGAATAAGAACCTTCAGATGTAGCAAGGCTCAGGCTGTGAGCTCGACCATTTCCTCATGGCTGTCACTTGATAATCATCTTTCATGCTCCATACTGGCCCCTGGCTTTGCGCTCTCTGCACCTGCTTCATCTCTGTCACATTCCTGACTCCATCCTGTGCTTTCTAAAACCCATGTGAATGACCTTCCCTGAAGCTGGGTTTCTCAGGAACATTGCTTCTCCACGTTAAACCTTCATCAAGATGGGGTAAGCCTGGCTACTCATTTCCAACAGCTATATATAAACACACACTTTTTTTTGTCTGCCTGTCTCTGTGTGTGTATGTGTGTGTGTTTGTGTATATGTGTGTGTAGTCGTAGATGAGTTTCTGTCCCACCAAGTCTTGCATCCGTTCAGTCCCTAATAAACACAGAGAGACTTACATTAATTATAAACTGTTTGACTGGTAGCTCAGGTTTATTACTAACTAGCTCTTATGCTTAAATTAACCCATAATACTTATCTATGTTTAGCCATGTAGCTTGGTACCTTTTCTCAGTAAGGCATCCTCATCTTGTTTCCTCTGAGTCTGGCTTGCAACTGCATCTCTGCCTTTCTTCTTTCCAGAATTCTCCTAGTCTTGTCACCTCACCTATGCTTCCTGCCTGACTACTGGCCAATCAGTGTTTTATTAAACCAAACCACATGACTAAACATAGACAAGAATTATGGGTTAAGTTTTAAGAGCTAGTCAGTAATAAGTCTGAGCAATAGGCCAAACAGTTTATAATTAATGTAAGCCTCTGTGTGTTTATTTGGGACTGAATGGCTATGGGACCAGGTGGGACAGAAACTTCCATCTACATGTGTGTGTGTGTCCATGTGCTTACATGTGGAGGCTGAGGTTGATGTCAGCTGTCTTTCTCAATTTCTCTTTATCTTTGTTTTAATTTTTTTTCGAGACAGCTTTTTGGTTCCTGTCCTGGAACTAGCTCTTGTAGACCAGGCTGGCCTTGAACTCACAGAGATCCGCCTGTCTCCCAAGTGCTTGGACTAAAGGTGTGCACCACCACTGCCCAGCTCAATTTCTCTTTATCTTGTTTGTTGAGACAGAGTCTCTCACTAAACCTGGAACTGCTGATTCAACTAGACTAACTGCCAAATTACAGGTACATGCTGCAGGGCCTGACTTTTTGTTTTGTTTTGAGACAAAGTCTCAATATGTAGCCCTGGCTGGCCTAGATATTTACTACATAGACCAGACTAGCTTCAAACTCAGAGATTCACCTGCCTCTGCCTCTCAGTTGCTAGAATTAAGGCATATGTCACCATGCCCAGCCACAACTATTTTTAAAAAGTATAATTTCTAGGGATCAGACCTTGGTCCCATGCTGGCATAAGAATCTTTTAGGACTAAGCCATCTCCCCTAGTCCTAAGAGGTATGTATGTTGAGAAGTTTTATAAAAAGTCACAGTGCTGGTGGAAGTGACTTGGCTCATGCTGGGCTTATTGTTCACTTACCATGATCCCACTATGAGCAAGTATGTCGTCTGACTGAACCTGAAATTAACCGTTTGAATAGATTGAATCACAAGAGGAATAAGACAGAGACAACAGAAGCATGGATGACTTACATATTCTCTCTGTGTATGTGTGTGTGTGTGTGCACATGTGCATGCACACACATGTGCTTGTGTGCATGTGAATATGTAGGTAGGAATGTGCAATGAGTGAGGTGCCCACAGAGCCTAGAAGAGGGCCTCAGATTTCCTGGAGCCATCCAGGAAGGAGCTGGGCACTGAACTCTGACCTCTGTAAAAACAGAACATACTCTTAACCACTGAGCCGTCTCTCCAACCCTGCCAAACTTACCTTAATAAAGCTGGAAGGAAAGCAAAGAACCACTTGAGCCTCCTATCTTTTTTCAGAGTCAACACAGCTCTAAGGAGTTTGAGTTTTCAAAAGGGAGTGGAGGGGTTACTAAGTGGTATCAGGATTAATGAGGCTGTAGCTTCACAGAGAAAGCTGAGCACAGTAATTAGAATAAATGACATCCCCAAGGCCACACAGTAAGGGGGGAATGGAAAGTTGAACCTAAGCCTATGAGGCACGGCGAGGCGACTGCAGCGAAATGGAAATATCGACAACCTCACCCCAGGGCTGTGGAAGGAGAGTGATGTGACTTCCAGAAGGTGCAGGATGGTAGCAGGTACTTACCTATGCGGCCCTCTCTCCCTCTCTCCACCACAAGACACAACCTCATAATCACCCAACTTGATCCAAGAAGACAACATTGGCACGCTTAAGGATGGATAAAACCCTAGGCCAGTTATTTAACTTGAGACTCATGCCAACCCTGGGAGTAGATGTTATCCTTGTTTTCCAGAGGAAGAAAGACAACTTCTTGGAGCATAAATGGGCCATTCTGCTCAGGAGCAATACTCTGGGTTTGAACTGAGTCCTGAATACCCACTAAGGCCTGTGAAACCTACAGTCATTTTCTGGGGCGGAAAGTGAGCCTTGAGCTGCAGTAGCATAGACAGGCTATGGATTTGCTGGGACCCGGGGTGGAGAGGAAGGACTGCACGCAGATGCTCTTTTCAACTGCTAAAGTAGAAATGTGTTGTCCTGTGAATAACGAGGAAGGAGAAGCTGAAAGCGAGGCTGTGGGAATCCTGTGTACCTATGATGTAACCATCTGCAAAATAACCACGTTCACGCCTCGTGAGACCACCTGCTTCCAGGAACACCCAACCATGGACTATCCATCACATGTACACAGTGAAGCCTAAGAGATGGTTGTCTCTGTGCTGAAGATCTGTGACTATTTCCTAAACAATATGTCACAGTTATTTACATAGCCTACACATTGAGTCAGGCATTATAAAGCAACCTAGAAGATAAAAAAAAATGTGAAAAAATGCTCATAGGTTCTACGTAAACATGACACCATTGGCCACAGGAGTGCCTACAGATTTTTGGTACCATTGAGGCGCTAGAAACAATCACTTATAGATAATGTATTCTTTTATAAGGATGGTGTAACTGAAGCTCACAAACAGTTTAAGTGAGCTGCCAGAGGCGAGAGAACTAGCAAGTGGAGCCACAGGGCAAACCCGGGGAATCTCTCGTGTATGTGTGTTCAGTGGCCTAATCGGTTAGTATGCGTACTTACATAGCAAGTGTGTACTGACACACAGCCGAATTTGTTTTTTGTTGTTGCTTTGTTTTTTGCTTTTCCAGACAGAGCTTCTCTGTGTCACAGTTGTCCTTAAACTAGTTCTATAGCCCAGACTGGCCTTGAACTCAGAGACCCATCTGCCTCTGCCTCCTAAGCTGGAACTAGAGGTGTTCACCATTTGCCCAGCCTTAAAACCTGTTTTAAGCTAACATAAAAATCCATGGGCTCCATGACAGCATCTCGTACAGATGTCATCTAGTCCTCCCGGAATGACTATATTCTTTAAGTGCATTTCACACTTACAAACAAGTTAAGCCTTCACCTTATTGGAACAAAAGCCAGATGCTTTTATTCTTTTACTTGAGCAAAAATATCTGCAAAACATATGTTTATTGTTCTAGTTAAATCAAACCACTGTTATCCCTGCACTTGTGCGAGCTCTGACTGTGGTCCTAATAAAAGCATCACAAACACAAGCTCCCATCCTTCCCAGCCTGCTGAACTGGCATGGTCTACCTTGCAGCGAATTCAGTTTTCTGCTTCCATTACTTTCATATTTGCAAATAGTTCCAAAATTTGAAACGCACAGCTGCTACTCCCAAAAAGGAAACTTAAAAATAATCCTTGAGTTAAAAGAGCTACCTACACCACTCAAACGACTAGAACAGATGTTATAGTTCACTTCTCTGTTGTGACAACACAGACCAAAAGCAACTTGAGAAGGAAAAGGTTTATTCACCTTACAGGTTACAGTCCATCATAGAGGGAAGCCAGGGCAGACGCTTGTCGCAGGAGTTGAAGCAGAGAACATAGAGGAACACTGCTTACTGGCTTGCTTCAATGCTATACTGTTTTATGATGTCTAGGAAAGAAGGTTTGGTGGGAAAGAGCTCTCTGGATGTTTCTCCAGCATTACAGAGGCACCAAGTTTTCCCAACCATAAAAAAAGGAAAGAAGAGGAGGGGGAGGAAGAGGAGGAGGAGAAAGAAGAAAAAGAAGGAGGAGGAGGAGGAAGGAGGAGGAGGAGGAGGAGGAGAAGGTGCTTTCTGACTTCAGGATCATTGAGATTTCCTCTCTCGAAAGGGGCAGACATCCCTTCGGCTGCCAAGACTCTTAATTCTGATGGCTTACAGCTGAGTCCTACTGTGAACATGGTAACATTGAAAGAAAAGTCTCCTGCCAGGCTTAAGCCTTCATCTCTGATAGTCTGGATAGTACCATACAAGGCTGTCTGCTGTGCCTCAACATTCTTGAGAGGGTCAACTGATGAGGTGATGTGGGATGTCCTTCTGTATATGTGCTATTTTTATTGGTTAATGAGTAGAGCTGCTCTGGCCTATGGCAGAGCTGAATATAGTCAGGCTGGAAGAGATAGAGAGCAGACAGAGTCAGAGAAACGCCCTCCACTTTGTTGAGAGAGACTATCCCGTTGCAATAGGCTCACCAACTCAGCAAGACTGGCCGGCTGTAAGCCCCAGGATCATCATACTCTTCCTCAGCAGTGCTAGGATTACAGGCACATGCTAAGGTGCCCAGCATTTTTACATGAGTGCTGGGGATCGAACTCAAGTCTCAGGCTTGTATGGCAAGCACTCTGCCAGCTGAGTCATCTCCTCGGCCTCTTTAGTCTTTGTGGTTATTGCTGACAAATAGTCCATTGTGGGGCACCTGTTAATTTATTCGCTTGTCAGTTGATAAAAACAGGATTGTTTTCATTTAACTATTGTGGATGAGGGTACTGTGCACAGCCACGTTCAGGTTTTTGTATGGATGTATGTTCTCATTTCTCTTGGATACAGACCCAGGAGTAGAATCACCAGGTCATATGGTAACTGTGTGTTTAACTTTGTAAGGAACTGCCTAAATGTTTTCCAAAGTGGCCTCACCTCTTTATGCTCCCAGCAGCGGCACAAATGGGGTCCAATTTCTTCATATTTGTTAGAATGTTTTCTCACTTCAGCCTTCCTAGTAGCTGTGGAACTGTATCTCACTGTGGTTTGTTTATTTATTTAGACAGTGTAGACTATGTAGGCGAGACTGGCCTTAAGTTCACAGAAATCCATCTGCCCTGACTCCAGTACTAGGGATCAAAGGCAAGCACACACCTTACTTTCTTGATGGTGCTCTTTGAAACATAAGTTTTAGAAATTCAAACCAGTTGTATACAACTGTAATCTGGAGGTAGAGGCAAGAAGACCAGAAATTCAAAGTCCTTCTTGGTAACAAAACCAGTTTGAGGCTACCCTGGGATGAGATCCTGTACACACACACACACACACACACACACACACACACGTGCACACACACGCATGCGCGCGCACACACACATACTTATAGACAATGCCTCAACATAGTCTAGGCTGCACTCCAACTCAATATACATACAGCCGAGGATGACCTGAACTGCTTCCATCTCCCTCTCCATAGGTTGGGATGACAGGCATGCCCCACCACACCTACTTTGTGCAGTGCTGGGGACTGGAGCCAGGCCTTTGTACATGCTAGGCCAGCGTTCTACCAAATGAGATCATCCTTAGCCCTGTGATACTCCGGTTTAACTACTTATTGATTACACTTTGGAGTTGTGCCTGAGAAGCCAACTGAGAAGATCTACTCATCCCTGTGCCTCTGGATTTTGTAGTTTAGCTATTATTTTCCGTCTTCCATCTACTGAGTTAGTACGGTAGATGGGATGTGGTGAGGGTTCAATGTCATCTTCTTGGCTGTGGGTATCCAGTTCTACAGTACTAGTCATTGAAAATGTTATTCCCTCCCCCAATTATGTGTTGGTGCCCTTGTCAAAAAATCATCAAACTTCTGCGCCCCTTTCTAGCTAAGGCTGACTTCTTTGTCAGGCAGATCAGGTTAGGTGTAATAGCAGCAACAGTGGTTTCCAAACCACACAGACGAAAGCAGATAACTCTCTCTCAAATTATGGGGGGATCATGGGTCAGCTGTGACCCTGCTCCATGTGGTCACTACACCAGGCTCCAGCTGCTAGAGCAGCATTTATCTGGGATCCCCCACCCCCCAGTCTGTGGCTGAGGGACAAGGAGCAAACTCAGGGCTGACAAGCACCATTCCCACTCTCACTTCATTGGTTAGCGTAAGTCACGGTGCCAAGCCTGCTGGCAGCCAGGGAGGAAAATTAGTTCTCTCTTAGGGACGCGGCCATTGCAAGAGGCAACAGGCTGTTTAGGAAAAGCGCCAGGCACAAACACATCTTCACCGCACAGGTCTCCTGTGAGCTCCAGGCACCACTCTGACTTTGCCTGCTCCCTTCCCGCTGTCTGATGGGTACAGCCTGGATTATCTTCTGTTTTCTGCAGGCTTCCTGTCATGGTGTCGGTAACAGCAAAGACTCACACTGACATCTCCAGCTCCGGACATGGATACACAATGATTTACTGAACATGTTCCACACACATCTCAGATGATGCTCAGACATGAACTTATCACTGTCCCCATACATCCCCAAATCTATTCTGGGTCCCCAGCTCCAGACGTATGAACAACTCTGTGCTCCTTGCCCCACACCCCCAGCCAGAACCTTGGTGCCACCTTCTTCCCAGTCAGCCATTGTGTGTATTGAGTCTACTTCTTTACCACCACCCAGATCACTCCCTTGCCGCCTGTTCTCGATGATTCTGCCCTTGACTAGTCTTTCTTACAAAATGTGAACCATGCTTTGACACCAACACAGACGTCTCTGCTGGCCAACACAGCTCTGGAGATTAGGACTGATCTAACAGGCCCTGTGAGGCCTTTCTGGAGTGGGCCCACTCTTGAACAGAATCTGCCTGCTACGTTATTCATCTTTGACCAATTGCTCCCTAAATCCCTCACTTTCTATACTCAGAACTTCTAAATATCCACACCTTATGCCTGAGACACTGCTCTCTCCTCTGGGCAACTTCTCCTTGTTCTTAGGGTAACAGCCAGGCATCACTTGCTTCTCCCTCCCCACTAAAACAGTAAGTAATTAAAAGTGCTTTAACCAAGAGGGTGAAAGAGAAAGGGCTTTGGAACTGGATGGCCCGGTTTTGAATCCTGGCTTCCATGTATTGCCTGCAACACTGTACACAAGATCTTACATCTCTGAGCCTCTGTTGCCTCATGCAGAAAACAGAGATAAAAGGAGTCTTATTACATAAGGCTGTGGTGAGGATTA
The DNA here is from genome assembly GCF_014885135.2 of Alexandromys fortis. Taxonomy (NCBI): domain Eukaryota; kingdom Metazoa; phylum Chordata; class Mammalia; order Rodentia; family Cricetidae; genus Alexandromys; species Alexandromys fortis. The sequence goes on from NW_026067943.1 coordinate 4,652,708, forward strand.
AATGAGTAACTATGTAGAAGGTCCTTAGGACAGTACCTGACACACCGTAATGGCTCGACCAAGGTTTGCCATGGCTTTGATGAAACTCCAGAGCACATTATAGTTACCCCTATAATTAAGCACTTACAGAGAAACAGAAGCCATAATTTACCCACGTGACTACTTTCTGCATTGTAAGATCATCAGAGTTGGGACAGGGCTCCAGGGCTCCAGATCCTAACACTATAAAATTTCTTTTCCTTTCTTTCTTTCTTTCTTTTTTTTTTAGACACAGTGCCCCTATGTAGCTCTAGCTGGCCTGGAACTCGAGTTCGATCAGTGAACTCACAGAGATCTGCCTTCCCCTAGAGTGCTGAGATTAAAGGCCCGTGCCACCTCACCTGGTTGAATTTTTCAAATGTTTTAAATTTGTTAGATTTTTGTTGCTTATTTGACTAACCGAATGAATGGCCCTCCTGATTCCTCACGTTGTCTTGTGAGGGTGGAGTCTCAACCTCTCCTGTTTATTTAGACAAGATCTCAACAACAGCTTCCATGCCACACCCCTCTCCCCAGCTCAACACTGACTAGTGGCTCTATTATCAGCACTTAACTGAAACCAGGTGGAACACTCTCCCAGAAACAGCCTTTACTCTTCCACAGCCTACATCCATCTTCTTCTCCACAACCCCCTGTAAACTCACCCAGATTAGTTACGCAGGGATTGGTTAAGGACAATGAACACAAGTTAAAGCGAAGACTTACATTTATGAATGTACTGGAATGTTTAAAAATACCGAGCCCATTGACTGTTCTTCCAGACTAATAAATGTAGAGGCCTTGGGCTATAAAAGTCTCCCCCTGTGCTGAGGGGGTAAAGCAGATGGTGGGAGGGAAAGGGGAATGAAGAAGGAGACATGGGTTTGGTAGAGGCGGTCAACAAGCAGCTGTGCCCCTGGGTCACACCTGGTCACTGGCCTGCCTTACCTGCAAAGGGAGAGCATTTCCCTGGTCTATTCTGTCAGGTCACACACCATCTCTCCAAGGTGACTCATTCTAGGTAGGTTTCTGTGGGGGACAAAATGCTGGGGATGGAGCCCAAGGCACAGGCATCTTCACACTGCTAAGTGCTCGGCCTCTGAATTCCACCCTAAGCCACCTGAGGAGAGAATGTTCCGCAGCCTGATTTGATATCAGAAGGAAACAGAAAATGGAAGGAACACAGGTGTCTTTATATGTGGCTACCAGTGGAGAGCAAGGGACTTCATCTGGATGAACTCAGAGAGCAGGGACCACACCCTGAAGCTGAGTTCCAATGGCCCCATGTGCTGGGGATGAAGACTTTTGAAGCAGACGAACTGAATTCAGAGCCCTGCTATGACACCACACCTGCTACTTGACCTTTTACAGTCCTCAGTTTCCCTGATGGCCGAGGAAAGAAAAGAGGAAGTCCTATCTTTGTTGTAGGATCAATGAGGCCAGTTATACATTGTTATTGGTCTCCCCTGAGTGCTAGGTCATCTTCCCTATTTAACAACCTATCTACTCACTGCCCATGCCTGAAAGTATGTATATGCACTGTGTACATGCAGTGTCTGTGGAGTCTAGGTCATTGGATCCACGGGAGCTGGAGTTACAGGTGGCTGTGAGTCATCTTGTCAATGCTGAGAACTGAACCCAGATCCTCTGCAGAAGCCACAAGTGCTCTTAACCTGCTGAGCCATCTCTGCGGCCACATTTTGTCTGCATGTATACATGTGCATGTTTATGTATGCATGCATGTGGGGAGGCCAGTAATGCCAGGTGTCTTCCTCAATTGCTAGTCTATACTTTTCCCTTTTTAAAAATTTATTTTCTGATGGGCTAGAGAGATGGCTCTGTGTTTAAGAATATTTATTACTCTTCTAGGGGATCCGAGTTCAATTCCCAGCACCACGTAAGGTGGCCCATGAATACATGAGGATCCAATACTTCTGGCCTCCTCAGAAACACACACACACACACACTTAAAAATAAATCTTTTTTTTTTTTTTTGACAGGGTTTCACAGTAGCTATAGAGCCTGTCCTGGAACTCACTCTGTAAATAGACCATGCTGGCCTCAAACTCACAGAGATCCATCTGTCTCTGCTTCTCACGTGCTGGGATTAAAGGCATGCACCACCACTGCCTGACCTAAAAATAAATCTTAAAAAAAATTTTCTTCCGGGGCTGGAGAGATGGCTCAGTGGTTAAGAGCATTGCCTGCTCTTCCAAAGGTCCTGAGTTCAATTCCCAGCAACCACATGGTGGCTCACAACCATCTGTAAAGAGGTCTGGCGCCCTCTTCTGGCCTTCAGGCATATACACAGACAGAATATTGTATACATAATAAATAAATATTAATTAAAAAAAATTTTCTTCCCTGTGTGTGTGTGAGATGCCTGCAGAGGCCAGAAAAGGGTGTCAGATCCCCTGGAACTGGAGTTACAGATGGTTGCGAGCTGCCATGTGGGTGCTGGGAATCAAACGCAATTCCTAGAACAAGCAGCCAGTGCTCTTAACCACTGAGTCATCTCTCCACGCCCAGGGTTATTATGGAAAGGCTCAGTCTCTTGGGATGGAGACTACTTGCCATGGCAGTTGTGAGTTCTAAAGCAGTGTTTTAGAAATAGGGCGACTGCCTTTTTAGCGGACTGTTTTTAGACCCGTGAATCCAAGAGAGTTGGTACCTGGTGAAACAGCACCAAGAGCCACACTGTGGCAGCTAAGGCACAGACTGAAACACCATTCAAACGAGTTGGCTCTGAACCCAGCCTTGGTCACTTCACTGAGTGGCTCTGAGTGTGAATTACTGAACAGCTGAGTCTTAGTTCCTCAACCGCCAGGTTAGAATAAACCAGCTCTTGCCTTACAGGGCTGCTGTGAGGGTTAACATGGGAAGCCTTTGAAACGCTAAGCACTCACCAGGCTCACTGCTCTTTTTCATTTGTTTTGCGAGACAGGATTTTTCTGGGTTACCTTAGCTGTCCTCAAACTCACTCTGTAGACCAGACTGGCCTCAAATTTATAGGGTTCTGCCTGCTTCTGCCTCCCAAATGCTGGGATTAAAGGCGTGCGCCACCACCGCCCGGCTTCAGTAGTAGATCCTGATGGCATGTTTAGTGGCTGGACTACAGAGGACAGGGACTCTGCCCCACGAAGCACAGGCTAAGGACAGCAGGAACACGGATGCAGAATGAAGGAATGGGTTCTCATTACCACGGTTTCACCCAAACGCCTGCCCTTCTCATCAGCGAGTGTGGACGATAGTCTCTAGAATAGGCAGTATACATCTAGGGTTGTAATTTTAAGAGGATCACCACCGTCCACATCAGAATGGGACAGCTTTAAGAACCACATGTCTGTCCTTTTGACCCAGCTTGAGCCTCCTTTCCTTGCTTGTTGCTCCTTGAAGTTGTTGGCTGCAGCTGTTGCCAGAGAGATGCCTCCATGTAGAATGAAGGGCACAGCAGATGCTAAGTCACCCCAGGAGGGGACCAGGCCAGGTGCTTCAGGTGAGCCTGTTCATACCCATTCTCTCGGCTCCATTCTCTTCTGCTGGGGACCCGAGCCTGTGAACTACATTCTTCAGGCTATCTCGGCCGCCAGCTTTCCATTAGGTCTTGACCACTGGGGACGCAGTGTGGGAGATGAGGCAGGAGGGAGAGAGAGGCACCTGGCCTCACTTTGCAGCAGCAGTAATCATGGGGACTGCCAAGCAGCATCTGACAGTGGCAGGACCCTATCCTCTTTGTCTAACTTGGCATACGGGTCTCACGCAAACTTACTTTGAACAGCATTCACATGCTTAGCCACCCTTAGAGCAGGGAGCTGACCGGGCGTGGGTAGCAGAGGCCAGGCAGGGGTATCACAAAGCTTTGGTTACTCACTCACCTACCAGGTCAAATACACTGGGCTCGCTAAATGATGGTCTGTGCCTCCTTGAGACATAGCAGGTTGGTTCTAAGTCTCTACCACTTGGTAGAAAGCCAACTGGAAGCTAGTCTTTTAGGAGCTGGCCTCTGAAATCACGTTCAGATCTTGTTCACTGCATTCTGTTAGAAGCAAGTCACTAACGCCAGCTGATATTCAAGGAAGAGTAAGACTTCGCCCACTGGTGGGAGGAGGGCCAACATTGACGCATATTTTGAAATCATCACAGGCAGTAACTGTAGCAACACAGCAGCAGGTATGGGCCTGTCGGTTCCAGCCCAGGGGTGCCAGCAGCTTCCTCGTCTTCTGCATGTCACCCCTCTGCTCCTCTGAAGTACCATCTCTTTTGTTTACTGGCCCCTCCAATGTTTGGGAACTAGTATTAAACACTTTCTGTCCGACACACCGGGGGGAGTTTTTCTTCTCTTGACAAGACTTTGACAGATACATCTAGAAGTATCAGATATAGTCTGATACCTCTAGCAGACGCTTGAAGAAATACTGTGTGCTATGAAACACGTTAGGTGCCATCTCATTTAGTTCTGACACCATCTGGAATACTGGTATGGGCTGTCAATATTATGGATGCAAAAAACTGGGGCTCCTCTGGTTGAACAGCAAGGAGACATCTGTGAGCAGGCCGAGCTGAACCTACCTCGGGTCTTTGGGTTGAGAAAGAGCTTCCTGCCCAGAAGTTTTCCTCACAGGACACCTCATTTTTCATCCTTACATACCTGATCGATGAGCTCCAACTCAGATACACATCTGCTGCAGGAATTCATGGAGGGACAGGCAGGAGTCCAGGGCAGGACGAAGGGAAGGCTCACACGTTCACGACTTGTAAAACCTGCGGGTTGTATGGGAAAAGGCAGGGGACAGAAGACCAAAGGCCAGGGCCGGTGTCCCAGCTGTTACTTAGCTCTGTCGTGACCCTAAGCTGTATTCTCCTCTCAGGAGAGCTCAGCTCCACATCTGGAAAATGAACTTGCCCTTCCAAGCTCTACTGAGTGCACAGAAGTTACCGTGGGACAGAAAGGCTTTACCGGATATGGGACAGAAGGTGCAACCGAGCTCAGGCAGAGGATGCTGATGAGCCTGAGGGGAGGTTCCCACTGTGTCTTATAAACAGCAGGGATCCTATTAGCTTCCTATGGGAAAAAAAAAATCACTCATGTCATGACACAAAAAAAACAATGGCGGTGACCACCACTGAAAGAAAGAAAAGGCGGGCTTACAGCGCCTGCAGGAGCACTGGCGACCACCTGAAGGAGCTGTGTAACGCCATCTTGTTTCAGCGGGAAACCCTGCTCAGAGACTGAACAACTTTCCTAGTCTTACAGTTGGTAGTGGAGCCTTGTTCAACCAAGTTTACTCAAGTGCTAAGGACACTGGCTAATTCCATCAACCTGACCCAAGTCAAGGTCATCTGGGAAGAGAAAACCTCAACTGAGAAGGTGCCTCCTTCAGACTGGCTGCAGGCCAGCCTGTGAGGTATTTTCTCAACTGATGGGCGGTGCCACCTGTGGGCAGGCAGTCCTGGGTGCCTTGAGAAAGCAGCTGCGTAAGCCACGGGGAGCAGTACAGGAAGCAGCACTCCTCCATGGCCTCTTTCAGATCCTGCTTCCGGTTCCTGTTCTGACTTCTCTGGATAAGACTACAAGCTGCAATAAACCCTTTCCTCCCCAAGTTATAGAAAGCCAAGCTGAGACGCTAATGCTAATTTAGTGAATTCTAAGGCGGAACACCTATGTTGTCAGAATTCACAACAGAATCAAACTGTCAGGAAAGAAGTACCAAGCAATGGAAACAGTCTGAGGTGGACAGAGAGGACAGGAGGATACAAAGACCCTGAGGTTTGATGGGACAGATAAGACACCTGTGGTGGATGATGTAACTGCTTGCTGGTGTCCTTCCTCCACGGTTCACACTAGTTAGCCCCTCTTCTGCCATCTGAGCTCGGGAGGAAGCTGCCTCTCATGGTCAGGTAAGCAGCTCAGGAGTGAACTCATCAAGCTGGTTCCATCTTTTGGCTGGTCAGCCATAGCAGTACCAACAGAGGATTGCAGGGCTCTTGGAAAGCCAGCCCTCTTCTCTGCCTTTTAGACAGAGTCAAGTTCTTACTACAGAGCTCAGGACGGCCTTGAACCCCCTGCTCCAGCCTCCTAGAAATAACAACAGGTTGACGTCACAACTGGCTAGTATGTCTGCTTTTCTGAGAGAGTTCCCAAAGAGTCTGTCTTCCCTGATGGGGATGGCCCTTGGGTTGTTGTTAGCAGTCTCCTAGTCAGGTGGGGGCACCCTTCGTAGGACACCAACATGACAAAGGGCAGAGATGAGAGAAAAGCGGGGGAATTAGTTTGTCCTGTGTTTCTGGTGCCCCAACATGTCTTGTTATAGCGGGGCAGGATGTCAACTTGGGCTCTACACCCAAATGTCATTCTGCTACACACTTTCATGGAGAATAAATACAACTGTAAAAAACTAATCCAGAAAACTCCTGAGACATATGTGAGCCCTTGATGGCAAAAACCGAGAAGGGGCTGGGGAGATGGCTCAGTGGTTAAGAGCTCTAGCTGCTCTAGCAGAGAACCCAGGTTCAGTTCCTGTCACCCACATGGTTTCCAACCGCTATAACCTAGTCCAGGAACATGACCCCCTCTTTTGGTCTCTGCAGGTACTGCACACACATGGTGCAAACATTCACATAAAACCAACAAGCAAGCAAAAAGAAAAGCCAAAAACAAAACGAGCTAACAAAAAACCAAACCTCCAAGTCAATGATGGGGGGCGGAGCACTAGGAAGAGAGGCCAGTTTATGAGGTTTATAGTCTTTCTAGGCTTCAAGTTCAAAAGCACAGTAGCAATTTTCATGACTTTGACTCTGTGTCCTCAAAGTCAGAACCCCTTCCCCAACCTGATCACAAAACACCTTTTCAGTTCTGTACATAGAAGAATTTTCTTAGGATGAAAAGTCCTTTTACATGCTTGGGTTGCACCTGAGTTAGTGTCTGACATGTGAACCAGGCAATGGCGGTGCATGCCTTTAATCCTGGCACTCAGGAGGCACCCAAACTTGCAGCTTGGAAAGACAGGTGGTTCTTGGCGAGTTTGAGGCCAGCCAGGACTACAAAATAAGACACTGTCTAAAAGCAAAATATAAAACAAAGCCAAACCCTACCAAGTATGATGCAAACCTTGGTCTCCTCAATTTCAAGCAGCTAGTCGGAGTGATAAACAAAGCTCCATCAAAAAGCACGGAGCCATTTATTCATAATCTACACAACACACATAAGCAGCAAGTCAGGGTGTTTTTCTCAACCAGCCTCTCCACATTTTGTTAAGTTTCCGTGAACTGTAAATCACTGACTTCTTCACACCTACAAGAGAAAAGAAGCATGGGTGAGAAAGCGAGTCCTGCTGAGTGGACAGTGACTGGCGGTGTCACTCTGAGCGGATGGGGCTGTGACGGGCTGACTGGGCGTCTGGAGGACCTGGAGCTGAACTTTTAAAGGCTAAAAGAGACCTGTAGCAGAGCAGCCCATGCGGCTCACGGAACTAGACTCCCTCAGATAGCAAGCCTTTGAGGTATGGGGTCCCGGCAGCCAGAGTTTCACAGGTCACAGAAGGGAGGAGCACCTGCACCCCAGCCAGCAGCTGGTTGCTGCAGTGCCCCACACTCCCCCTGCCCGCCCAGAATGAAGGCTGCTCTCACTAGTTCCTGCTTGGTGCACATGCCAGGCTGCTCTCGTGCCTGGGGCTCATCTCTCGCACAGCATGTACCACACTGTGCAGTGTTTGCAGCCGACTCTCCTGTCTCTCTGCCTAGACTGACAGCTCCCCCAGGACAGGGGCCTTGTTCCCTTTCACCAGGGCAGTACCTGGTACCTAGCAACACAGAACAGGTACACAGCTGAGTCTTCTGAAGTGCAGAGAGAGGGCTGGCCCGCACAGCCCTGACTTCATCCCAACCACAGGAGCCCAGAGAAGAGGCTCGCTAGGGATGAAGGGAAACATACAATGGGATAAATGGTCTGCTAGTGTTCTCCAGCCCTGCCAATTATTAGTTATTAGCCCTGGACGTTACTACGGATCTGACTTCCTCGTGTTATGGGTGAGGGCACTCAGTGCTTTAGGGTGTGGTCTTTGAGTTGTACACGGTGTCTGTGCTGTGGTTGGAAGTGCACGCTCCTGGCTGTGGGCTTGGTGAACATGTCGGCAAGGGGCACAATTCATTCCAGGAAGTGATCTTTTAAACTACCTGACCCTGTTACTTGGAAGCTGCCTCGCCTGCTTGGAACCTGTGGCTACTGCAGGCAGTGACAGAGAAAGGCAGAGTTCCCAAAATCATTAGTGATGAATCTGGATGTGCTCCTGGCTTGACGTGATCTTGTTGAGAAACACAGCCTTTTCACTGCCTCCACCCCTCTTCATTTTCTCCCTGGAGCAACGACTCTGGCCGGCCTCACCCACCTGAACACTAAGGCTGGAAGATCATTACATAAGGTGCTGCTTCAAATTCCAGTGGAACCAACCAGAAGACTGAGCGGAAGTCAGGCGGTCACACAGGCAAGACTCAGCGCAGCAGCCCAGGTTGCTGAGTCATGGCTGGAAGCCTTCAGAAAACTTAGCAAGGAGCTAGCTTCTCAGAGTTGGAAGAGCAGGTAAATACTGAAAACAGCTGAGCCCCTGCTTAGAGGATTAAAAGCCTCCCTTGACTGAACACACTTCCTTCTTCGGCTCTGTCAGACTGTAGCAGGGCCCGGGTAGACGATGATGGGTGTGATGGTGACTCTCCCTTTCTGAGCCTTCCTCCAGTTTCTCATCGGTAGGATGCTAGCCTAGGCAATGGAGGGTCTGTCCACGAGACACTCTGAGCTTCTCAGAGCTGCAGGGAAGTTTGCTGTGCACTGTTTATGTGCACTTCCACCTGACGGTTCAGTTAGGTTTTCAGGGGCTCTGTCCAGAGCCTTACCACCCTGAAAGCGCTCAATCCTGCCAGGTTTACATAGGCTCTGAGGCTTGCACAAGGTTAAGAACACACAGATTAACTTCAACAAAGGTTTTAAAAATTTCAACCAACAAGTTCATAAAATTGAAACAGGCAAAGTGTCCTTCAAATGACAGCAAGGGCTGCAAAGCGCAGGGAACAAACAGGTCGGGAACCTGACTCAGGAAGTGGGAAGCCCCATGAAGACTCTATGGAGAGGGCAGAGTGCAGCTCCAGGGTGGAGTTATTTGTATTACCCACATCCAGCAGGACTGGGGTCCGGGGCTGCTGGGGCTACGAGGTATGTGTTTAGTGCTCAGCACGCAAATAAACAAAGACAGATCGAAGGGAGGGAAAAAAAATCTATTTAGAGCACACATTCAATTAAAAAAGAAAAAGTATCAACAAGAAGGGGCCATTAGTGCAACAAACTCTCCAGAAAACGCTCTAAGACAGGGGTGTGACTCTGCTGTTCAGGACTCTAACCTACAATTCTAATTCAAATCCACTCTTTTGAGGAGAAAGTCAATAAGACTCCAGAGGCTTGCAGTGAGTTTTGAACGAAGACCTAGCCACATGGGAAAGGGCATCTGAGGCAGAGCTACAGCAGAATCTGACAAGCTTCAGACTTAGCCGGGTGTGGCAGTACACATCTACAGTCCTGCCCAGAGCCAGAACTGAGTTCACTGCAGCCTCAGATGCAGACCCTGCTGGAAGGGAAGGACGGAGGAAGAGGATGGATGTTCAGGATTCAGTGATAAACTCATTATTAGAAAGATGATGTAAAAAGAAGAAGAAGAAAAAGAGAAAAAAAAGAAACAAAAAAAAATAGAAAGATGATGTAAGACAAAAATAACGATCGGCTCCCCGGTGTTTCAGGAAAGGGCCGAGAAGCAGTGAGGTATGCTGGGATATTTTTTAGGGACAAGACTAAACCTGTCTTGTTAATTCAGCCAAATCTTTTGAAGTTGGGAGAGGGATCTGCCCCTAGAGTTGATTGATTGACCATAAAGATAGGTGGGAAAATTAGAAAACAGTCTCCCCAGGCCCCAGCACCTCAGAGGGTGGGGAAATTAGAAAACAGTCTCCCCAGGCCCCAGCACCTCAGAGGGTGGCCCCACTGCCTCCCAAGGCAAAACTTTTTGATGTGTCCCACTCATGTGTCCCAGGTACCATCCCGGGTTCTCTTCTCTGCCTGTGTTGCCCTGGACCGAGTTCAGGCTACAGAGGTCCCTCAGCTGGCTAGCTGGCTGGCACCCTATCTGCTGGTCTCTGGCATCTGCTGCTGCTGTAGTCTTACACTGGCCCAGTGGCTCCCTCTGTCTTCAAGTAGTTCTGAATGGTGAATGCAGCTTTGGGGCCATCCTTTGTGGGGCTCTGGCCTGTCTCTCAGGCTGGTCGCCGACTTCCCCACACAAGCTTACTCACACTGCTGCAGCTCAGACAATGACACCCGGCCGAGCTGGTCTTTTGTTAGCAGAGATGTGATACCTCAAGAGCAGAGTGCTTTCTTAGGGGCACCCTGCTGGCCTCGGTTCTCTGTGACCCACAAAACTTGATGAGAGCCCTGCTGCTCTGCTAGCAACGAGTCTAAGAGATGAGATCAGCTCCTAAAGCAGAAACTTCTGGAGAGAAGGAACACAATACGTCTGTACTGAAACTACAAGTGTGTCTGTTGGTGAGAATCACCAAGGGAAGCCACGAAGACAGAGGGGTCAGGCTGCACACCACAAGCCACAGCCATACACAGAGACCAGAAGCCCCAGAGAACTACGGGGTCATCATTTTCTACAGTTTCTGCAGCCTAGGAACTCCTCCAGTGCAGTGTAGGCTCCTTGGAAAGGAAGGTGGAACAAGTCATTGTTCAGGGGAAGCAGGTTCTGCGAGCACTGCCCTCTGCTGGCAAACAGAAGGAGTGAGCAGAAAGACTGGGGCCTGGCTCAGGTTGGAGGTTGTCAGGAGGAAGGATGGAGATTCACTGATTTCCCCCCCCCCCCCCCGCCCCCCCCCCCCCCCC
>NW_026067943.1:4663795-4736386 GCF_014885135.2 Alexandromys fortis
CCCCCCCCCCCCGCCCCCCAGCTCCTGTCCTATCTTCAGTATTCAAACAGAAGAAGTAGTTTTGGGTTTATTTTGGTATGTCTCACGACAGCACTGCTATTCAGTTTCACAGAGGCTGCGTCTCTCAGTAAGACATCGCTACAACCGAAGTCACTTTTATTAAAATCAGGCACAGAATTGGACAAGATCCTTTAGTTTCTCTGTTGTTTGGATCCACAGTGTCAACAAGGTTTTAACTGACAGTTTAGTTCTGCCCCACAGTGTGCAAGCACGGAGCAGTGAAGCCTCTCATTGGCCAAAGGAGTCCTGTAAAGAAAACAGCTTGGTTTTCCTAAAATCCCCCGTCCCCACTCATATTCAACCTGACATCGACAGAAATTCCGGCATCCAGAGGCTAAGGCGGCAGGGTCAACCTGTACTACACAGCAATGCACTGTCTGGGTGTGGCTCAGTGAGAACATGTGCCCAGCATGAATGAGGCCCTGGTGCGGTGGTACAAACCTGCTATGTCTTAGTACACGAGAGATAGAGACACAAGGATCAAGAGTTTGAGGTCATCCTTAGCTACATAGTAGTTTGAGGCTGGCCAGGGTTATATAATGCCCTGTTTAAATAAAAATATACAAATACTGATAGAATATAGAACACTGATAGAACCCTACTTATCTTTCCTGGGTTTCAACAACACACCAGCTCAGAAACAGTCCAGAATCCACTCCCTTACACCATTTATTATAAAGCAAATCCCAAGCATCATATTATTTTAATCCACAAATATTTTGGCATGTCTTTCTGAAGGAACAAGATATAAAAAAAAGCAAACCCAAATAACACCATTATCACAACTAAAAGCATTAAGTGTTCCTTCCAGAAAGTCCCCGTTCAAGAATCTGTAAGTCTCACTCAAGGTTGATCACGGCAAGGAGCAGCCAGCAACAGGCACAGCACAAATTGAGAGCCTGATTCACCCGAGCAAACAAAAGCACCTCCATGTCAGCTTTGCCAGGACACACCAGCAGGAGCACAGAATAAATGGCTACCTTAGTTAGAAATACAAGGCTACCCACTGAGTTGTAGGAGATCTTTTCTGCAGCTGACTTAGTGTTTAGTGCTGCTGAAACCCGGCCAGATCTTTCCACAGACTCAGGAAGGCAATGCCATATCCTGGGAACAAATATTCCAATGGGCATGCACGGGGCTGTGGGACTCTAAGACATGTGGCCACACCAGCTCAGGCAGTCTCACATCCAAGGAGCGGGTACAGGGTGAAAGATCACTTGGTTTGGGAGCCACTGTCCCATTTCCATGGACATGAGTGTCTTGTCTCCCTTTCCAGCTCAGGAGGCAAGATGGCCAAAGCCCACTTTCATATGCTGAGCAGCCAGCACAAGACAGACGCTTAACACATGGGTCTCTAACAAAGGTGATGATGCCAAGTGCTGGAAAGGGGGAGGAGGAAGAGTTCCCACACCCTACTCATCAACAGAGCCACTTTATTTGACAAAAGTGCTGGGGATAAAAGACGAAGGAGCAGGGGCCAGGACTACAACGCGGTGGGAAAGGGCTTGTATAGGATGTGACACCCAATACCCCCTACACACAGACAGACCCTGCAGGCTCACAACTAAAGCTGAGAAAACTCCCAGAGAGCAGAGGGAAAAGACCACAAGGCTAACACATGGGAGACAAAAGAAAAAGCAACCCCTGGCCTAGGAACCCAGCATCTGGATAAAGGACACTGAGGAAAAAGAGAACTGAGAAAACAAATGGGGAATGAGAGACTATTCTGGGTTTCCCCACTGAGAATGGCCAGGAGAAGAGATCAGAACAATCACAACAATGCATCACTAGCCTCCAGAGCCCCAGAGGAGGACCACAGCATCACTAGCCTCCAGAGCCCCAGAGGAGGAAGACCACAGCATCACTAGCCTCCAGAGCCCCAGAGGAGGACCACAGCATCACTAGCCTCCAGAGCCCCAGAGGAGGAAGACCACAGCATCACTAGCCTCCAGAGCCCCAGAGGAGGACCACAGCATCACTAGCCTTCAGAGCCCCAGAGGAGGACCACAGCATCACTAGCCTCCAGAGCCACAGAGGAGGAGGAGGACCACAAGCTTCCATGGAGAACACACACGATGGATTAAGGAGCAGCATGGCTTTGAACTTCAACAGTAGTCTGGAAAGTGAGAGAATAATTGCAGTAATTATTTCAAAATTCTGTTTCTCCCTCCCTTCTCTATTTTGCTCAGAGATAGGGTCTTGCTATGCAGACCTTGAACTGTGAGTTCCTGGGTGCTGGAATTATGGGTGGGCACCACCAGAACCAGTGACCAGTCTGAAGGGAAATTATTTTTATTCTCTACCTGGCCTAAATGCTAACTATGTGTAAAGATAGAGAAAAAAGGTTTCAAACACAGTCTCCAAGTTCATTCTTTTCCAGGAGCCTGCTCATCAAAAGGAGTCTGTGCACGGAGAGAGTGAAAGGCGCAGACCAAAGGGACCAGACAGAGATCCGCAGGGCAGCCGAGGAGGAAGAGCATACCACGTGCCTCCCCTGAGCGTCAAACCTTCAGTAGTGACTTAGCCCAAACTGCAAGTATGAGAGCAGTTCTGAGACAGGAGGGAGGACGCGAGTGGGTGCGCCTGACAGGAAGGAGGACATAGCTGGGTGGTCCAAGTACTGCCTTCAGATCACCCACGGGAGATGGCACCTAAAGCAGAAGGGCAGAGGACCGGCAACATAAATCCACTGCTTCCCTCACGGTGTCGGTGAGGGGTGCTGGGGAGGGAGCTCCCTGCACCGCAGCTTTGGCAGTGCTGCTTCCCAGTATGACTTCGCTATGGAAATATGAGGGCAAACCCCACACAGGAGCTGTCGGCGGGCGGGACTGAGGAGAGGCGCCTCAGACAGTGAGCCAGCAGATGTCCAGGTCACACTGCAGTCACAGCTGTGTCTATGGCACTGCAGTGTCCAGGGGGGATGGGAGGCCTGCACCAGAACCACCAGTCACCAGGGGAGGTGCATGCACATTCAACCACCAGCACTGAAGCCACTCTGGCCAGCGGGTACACAGCAGGTATACCATAGGCGCCTATTTCCAAAGCTCTTACCAGCAGTAAAGAGGCCTTTGGTGCTCTGCCTGATGCTTGAAGGTCTGACGATTGATGAGACCCCTGCAAAACACAGAAACAAAAAGGATACCAAGAGAAGCCCAGACAGATGGCTGTCATGGCAGCAGTCTTCAAGGATCTAAAACTAGACATTTGCAGCTATTCAACAGAACTAGTGGAGGAGTGACTGAGGAGGTGTTACAACAGCTGGGCACTGCGGAGCCAGCTGGGGTCAGGCCCAGCTGCGTGACCCCTGGCAAAGGCTGCGGGGCAACTGGGACACCTTAAAACAAGAGGCACGCCAGGAGATCCTCAAAGGTCATCTTAGGAATTTAAAGCTGCTTGTGTCTTCTAGTTCTGCGTTCCAAGATGCAGAAGAGTTAAAGAAAAGTTTCTTTTTTATCTAGGGGAAAAGTGTCCAGTGTAAGAGTAAATAAAGAGAATACGCTAAGACACAGGGTCCAAGTCTTCCATCGCCTCAGGACAGCAGCAACCCAGTGACGGCCTGTCCTGGCCACACAAGAGCGAGCACGTGGACACACTTAGAAACCTGGTGCAGGTTCCTGAGAGAGGGACAGAGGAGCCAGTCTCGGGTTAGCTGTGAGTCGCCCTCCAAATTCCTACTGTAAACCGCATTTCCAATCAATAAATGTTTACTGAGGGAGAGCAGGAAAAAGGACTCGTTTGAGACATGGGTCATTTTCAGTTTCATAATTACATCTTTCCTGCTGTCCTTTGCTACCCTAGGGAGAAGTGGATCTCTCGAGAAAAGGGTGAGAGTTTTCTGTTGTCTTTAGAGACAGAGCCTCACCTTGCTACAGCCTAGGTTGGTCCTGAACTACTGGCGAGCACTGAAATCACAGGTCAGCCCCACCACCCAGATCTGAATATTCTGATGAGCATTAAGAAGGGACCTAATTAGGAGAAACAGAGCCTGACAGCCCTCAGGGCGGTTGACAGAACCTGGTGCCAGTCAGAGAGAAGCTGCAGATGCCATCGGTCTCTTTCCTTCTCACACCACAGGGACAGACACATCTTTCAGACAAGTTACGTTCCTGAAACCTAAAGAATTGCACTTCAATCACTGAAGTGCTTTAGAGCCCAGGATCCTGCAAACCCCCAACTGTTCATGTTTTTCCTCTCCCCAGATGCACGCTCTCTCTTGATCTCCTTAGGCTAGGAGGAAGGAACAATGAATGCATCAGAAGGGCAGAGGCGGCTTTCCCCACAGCCAGCCCCTGCCTACCACCGTCCTCGTGGACACACCTAGCCGCACCACATCGGCACAGTCGGGGTCTTGAGCCACTTGCAGTAAGGTCTCCTCCACATCCCTGTTTCTCCCAGGAGGGTCCATGATGTGATTGATGTGCTGCTGTAAGGTTCTGGGCAATGTCATTAGCTGGGTGAACTGTCCTTCTGGGCTTTTATCTATCTGGGAAAAAGAGAGAGAGATGACGTCTTTGCAAATGCTCTGAAGTCTAGACACTGTCAGACACATGGCTTCTATTTAAGAATCCCGCAAACAAGAGTCTCGTGCTGTACAGGACTCCCATGCACACATCTGTATCAAATAAGGTTTTCCTTCCTCTAACGTAAGCGCCACCCCTCCCCGGGTGGTGGAAGAAACTGAGTATTTACATGGTCAGGATTACAGGTCCCTTTAAAAAGGACAGCCCTGGTTTTAGAATATCCCACTTCTTTGTGAGAAAAGAAGCCTCTTAAACATCTTTCAAAAAATTATTTTATTTTATGCATTGGTGTTTTGATTGCACATATGTCTGTGCACCACGCGTGCGCCTAGTTCCTGAAGAGCCCAGAACTGGGTGTCAGATCCCTCAGAATCAGAGTTACAGACAGATTTGAGCCACCACGGAGGTACTGGGAATTAAATCCAGGGTCTCTGCGAGAACAGCTCTTAACCACGAAGCCATCTCTCCAGCTCCAAGAGAAACCTCTTTGGAGGAAGGATCAGTTTCTGACTTGAAGTTTATCATGTTTGACTTGTCTTAAATCAGCAGCTACGGGAGGTGGGCTGCAGCTAACAAGTCCAGATCAAACGCAGGGCTCAGCGTTTCCTCCTCACTCTGAATGCTGTGAGGGGTGGTGAGTACGAGACCCTGGGGTCTGAATTCGTGCCCCTGCTCGGGCTGGGCGCGTCTCCCCAGTGCTGTACTTCACAAATGGCTGCAGGGACACACTGATGACAAAGCCTGCCTCCCTCTGCGCCCTCCAGAACACAGAAGGTAAGTGGTTAACTTAGTTGTCATGACTTGTTACAAATGACTGAGCCACCCAGCTGGTTCTGCTCTAATGTAGTCTAAATACATTAAGCTGTTCTAGGACAAAGACAGATATAAAACTATGTATTGCCTGGGGACCGGTGAATCAAAAGTTAGCCCCACTGCTGAGACCAGACCAGTTCCCTAATACACTGTATTCTGTCTCATAGAATTAAAAATAAACAACATGAAAGCTACACGTGAACGCAGCTGCCTGCTCCATGCAGAAGCAGCACCACCTCCAGCACCGAGGAAAAGAACAGCTTCAGGGGCAGCCAGGTGACCTGAGCCCCACCCCCAGGATCCATGTCAAGGTAGGAGAGAATCAACTCCACAAAGTCATGTGGGGGCCACACTCACATGGCCATCCTGGTCTACACAGTGAGTTCCAGGCCAGCTACAGTGAGTTCCAGGCCAGCTAGGACCCAGTGAGACCCTGTCCCAAACAATAGCATCAAACAAAAAAGATGAAGGCCGGGGCTGGAGAGATGGCTCAGTGGTTAAGAGCATTGCCTGCTCTTCCAAAGGTTCTGAGTTCAATTCCCAGTAACCACATGGTGGCTCACAACCATCTGTAATGAGGTCTGGTGCCCTCTTCTGGCCTGTAGACATACATACAGATAGACTATTGCATACATAATAAATAAATTTAAAAAAAAAGATGAAGGCATTCATCTGACTTGCTGTGTGTGTAGGTTGGTCGGAGGTAAAGACCTGGCGTATTCCCTGAGTTGGAAGAACCCTGAGGCCCTTCAGCTCCCAGCAGCCTCAGAGCCGGAGCCCTCAGGTGCAGAAGCACCTGATCCGAGATTGGCACTAGGAGTGCCATGAGCAAACTCCACGGAGGGACGTCAGAGCTGCCACTCTTTCCCCCTGGCCAGAGCAGTGAGAAAAAGTAAAATCACACTTCTGGAAGGAGAGACGGGTGCTGTCTGTACACACAGAAAATGTGGGGTATGGTGGCCATTTTGTGTTCCTTGATTAATTTACAGTGCTCGGCTACTTGGTCAAACACCACCCAGGATGTTAAAGAGAAGGCATTTTTAAGATTCAATTAACATTTAGATCAGGTGAGTATAAATACTGCTGATCACTCCCCATCATAGTAGGGCAGGCTCCTCTGTCAGCTGAAGGCTACAAGAGAAATGCCCAAGGTCCCTTGAAGCAGGTAGTCTGCCTCTAGACTCAAGGCTGCGGCGCCAACTCTTCCCTGGGTCTCCAGCCCACTTAGTCTGCTCTACTGATCGGAAATCTGCTGGCCCCCAGATTCTCGACTATTAAGCTGGTCTCTTTCCTACCCCACCCCCACCACCCTAACAGTGCCATCTCTCTAGAAGGCCCCAGGAAAGAAAAAGTGTTGATGGCCTCTGTCAGGTCCCCAGGAAGTCTGGCCTTTACAAGAACTAAATGAATCCTAGTGGGTTACAGCGCATGATTGAAAACCCGAGCAAACAGAAATCCTGAGGGCTCTCAGCACCAGCTGTGGTGTTATCTGAGGGGCGCTCAGGAGAGTCATGGCTGTGACTGACAGGGACCAATGGACTGTTCTCCATTCCTGCTGGAAGAAGGATAAGAATCAGTTCACAATTACTTTCAAAGAAACAAGTTATACCTTGGGGTTTGCCTCAGGGATGGACTCATGTTTACAACCCTCCTGATGAGACATTTGAAGGAAGCCAGAAACCTGGATATTCTGTATGTTACATCTGTCTACAACACCAAAGGCAGAATGTCCCTCCCTTCTTTTTCTTTTAAAAAAATTACATTTCTTTATTTATGGGTATGGGCAAACATGCCACGTTGGGTATGCAGGGGCCAGAGATAACTGGTGGAGTTAGGCTTGGAAGAGATCTTTACTCTCGGAGCCATCTTGCCAGCCCAGTCAATTAAATGGCATTAATGTCACCTGGTAAGCAACATGGTGACAGAATAGTGACAAATGGTCTAATGAATTCATACACAGCTCTCAAAAGACCTGGCTCTACCTTAACTCCTGGGCGTGACCTAAAAGGGGTCTAAGTAAATACGCCACAGGAGCCTCTGGCTCAGCTGTCTTATTGCAGCACTATCCCTAACAGCCAGGAAACAGAACCAGGTTTGTTGTTCACAGAAGAATGGATGGAGAGAGTACGGTGCAGGGCTGGGGTTTAAGCTCTAGCCCTCTATAAACGGGGCACGGTGGCACATGCCTGAATTCTGACACTCAGGAGAATTGGGAACTTAGGGTCATCCTTGGTTACATAGGGAGTTGAAGTAAACAGCATGGGCTACCACCGACTGTCCAAAATAATTCAAAAGAAAAGAAAACGTGGCACAGATATACAATGGAACTGTAAAGAAAAATGAAACCATGGTAACTGTAGGAAAATGGACAGGGCTGGACATAAGGGAAATAAGGCAGCCTCATTAGACAAGAGGGCATCGTCAGGAAGAGGAAGTAGGGAGGGTAATGTATTGCATTCAATCAAAAGCAGAATGGTGACTGACCGAGTGACAAAAGAGAAGAGGCCAGAGTGGCCAGGGCACTCAGAGGGTTGAGATGTGAAGAGAACAAGTCTAAGGACGGACATGCATGAAAATATCAATGGACACGTTCCTTTCGTTAGTGTAAACAAATCAGTAACAGGAAAAAAAGATAGTTCTTGCCACCAGCCTCATGAACTGGCCTGTAACTCTGGCTTCTTGGGGGGCTAAGGTAGAAGATTGCCAGGTTCAAGGCTTCCCGATGGTGGAGTGAGTTCAAAACCACCCAGAGCGACTTGGAAAGACCCTGCCTCAAGAAGTCCCAAGAAGTCCCAAAAAGGCTGGATGTGGTTCAGTGGCAGACTACTTGTCTAGGATGTGTGAGGCACAGGTTCAGTCACTACCATCCCAGGAAACATCAGTAAACAATGAACGAATGAAGGAATCCCAGCTCTTCCTCTGGTCGTGTAGGCGTCAGGGCGCACAGCTCACCTCTAGTCGGCCCTGCTGCATTTTGTACACCACCTGGGGGTCCTCCTGTAAAATGTTCCCATAGAGCTCTCGGAAATGGGCTACGTTGGGCTTCACGATGTTCAAGACTTTTGCTTTTTCCTCGCCAATCACCATGCGAAAGTCACCTAGTCAAAAGAACCAGAAAAGTCAATCTTCAAGAAGAATTCCCGTCCTGATCCACGAACGACTGGGGCTCACTGGACATCATGGCAGGATCCCTCAGCAGAACACCTTCTTTTGAAAAATGGCCATCACGGTACACAAGGAATTTGAGAGTTTGGGGGAAAAGAGCGTCTGAAGTCAGAGTCCTGTATATCAGCTGCCGTCCAGTGATCCTCTCACATGGGGTCACCGGCCTGGCCATCAAAGCTTGTTTTTCCACTAAGGAATCCTTTGCGCTGGCAAACATGGAAACCCCGCCTGTGGCCAGTTGTGGACTTTAGGTTCCCAGCACCCTAGATCTGACACCATCTCTGGCCTCTGAGAGAACTGCATGAACACAGAAGACACACATGCAGGCAAAACAACTCCTTCACAGAAAACACATCTTTAAAAATTTTAAGTGGAAAGAAATGAAGGATGCAATATTTGCAACAGGATGAATTTTGGGCAAAAAAAAAAATTACTCTGAAGGAGAAAGAGTAACTCCTACTTTCTTTACTTTTGACTTTTTGAGTCAAGGCCTCAAATAAGCCCGGGCTGGCCTAGAACTTGTTATGTAGCCCCGAGCTGGCCTTCAACTCTTGACCCTCCTGGTCTGCTAGGGGTTCTAGGCACATGCCACCATACCCACTGCCACAGCTTCTGAAGCTAACGAGAAGTGACTCCTCTGCCACTGAGGATGATGGGGCAGCCATAGAGGGAAGGGCAGTAAAACGGACCATCTGGGTGAACGCAAGAGGCTGGTGGGGTGGGGGTATGCGCCTCAGGGGTAGAGCATAATCCTGGTTGGCACAAGGCTCTGGGCTGCATCCTGGTGCTGCCAGGACAGAACAGTAGGGCTTCCAGGTGAAGTGCCATGACAGGGATGCGCTGAAGCCCACGTGGGGCAGACAGATGCCACATTTGCTAAGGAGGCCCCTCGGGAGTAGGATGGGAGAGAACCTGTCACTCAAAAGGTCACTTCTGGGGTTAATGAGAGCATTGTGACAATTATATCAGAACCTATATTACCTTTGCCAATTCCTTTTCTTGGGGGAAGAAGGATTCTAAGAGGCTATGGCCTGCATAGCGGAATTTTCTTGAGTAAACTGTTGGCTTGTTGGGAAAAAGTAAAAATGCAAAACTGTCTGCAATAGACAGAGTGCGGTGTGACCCCTACCAGGCTGTAGTCTTTACTGTGAGGAAAAAGGATCAAAACTATCTGAGCATGGCCTTTGGAGTGACCAAGACTAGGCTGGGTCTTCATGGTGGAGTCTCCAAGACTGTATACCGGTGGCCTCATAGTAGATACTATTGGTAGGGAAAGGACGGTGGGTAGACAAAGTCCTTAGTCTAAAGTCACAGCTACTGGTTACTTTTGCCTTTTTAAACTAACCACAGGACCAATGTCATTTCAGTACAATGAATATTTGGGTGCTACCAAGTATCAGAAGCCACACTGAGCCCTGCAGAGACACACAGACTCTACTCCATGCAGCAAGCAACATGCACAGGTTTCCGTGCAGGTTGTGTCTAAGGACTGCAGCTCAGACTGGATCTGCCGTGGCAAAAATAAAACGCCCACTTTCCAAAGTTTCTGAGCTCACACGCCAGACAATTCATCCATTAAAGGTACACGAAGCAAATGTTTTTAATATGTCTCGGCATAATGCAACCATCACAACAAACACCCCACAAAAACCCCACGCCATTAATAACCACCCACCATCTCCTGTCGCCCCTAAGCAAGCCTCAGGCAGAGGCTGGCTGTCTCCACAGCTTTCCCTTACCGGCTACCCAGCTCAGACCAGCCTGGAACTCATGATCCCCCTGCCTTGGCCTGTCAACTTCTGGGGTTCCATTTGTGCCCCTCCATTCCTGGCTCCTCCCCCCTTTAGGAACAAACCCAGGATTTATGCACGCTAGGCAACTGCTATCCTACTGAGCTGCATTCTCAGTCCTTCTGGCTCACATGGAACCACTGCCTGTGGTCTTACACAAACTTCAGCAAAATGTTTCATGATACAAGTTGTCCGTACCATGGGTCAGTCCTTAATGCCTGTTTATGGTGCTAACTCTATTGTGAAGACGTACCAATTTTATCTACCCATTTTAGTCGATGGATGTTGGGGGTTATCTCAACTTTTAGACTATTCATTATGAAGCATGTTGTGACATTCAGAGAAATTTTCAGCTAAGCGTGTTTTTATTTATCTTGAGTTACACACTTGGGAGTAGACTCGGGGTCCTTTAACACACTCAGTATTCTGGAGAAGTGCACTCTGTGCCATTTTACACTCCCATCGGCAACCAAGAAGGTGCCAGTTTCCACTCATTAGCACTCATTCTTGCCTCCTTTTTCTTCCTGCCCCCTTTACCCCCTTCTCTTTCTTGAGACAGGGTTTCTCTCTGTAACAGCCTTGGCTGTCCCTGACCTTGCTCTGTAGGCTCTGGAAACCAGGCTGACCTTGAACTCACAGAGATCCATCCGCCTCTGCCTCTCAGTGCTGGGATTAAAGGCCTATGCCACCACTGCCTGCTTTTAAACTGTGTAGCCTTCCAGGACAGGCTCCAAAACCACAGAGAAACCCTGTCTCGAAAAACCAAAAACAAACAAACAAACAACAACAACAACAAAAAAACTGTGTAGCCCAGGCTGGCCTTGAACTTGTGATCTTCCTGTCTCCTGCCTCTTTCAGCAAATCCTACTGGCATGTGCCCCCACAACCCATAACTGGCAGCCTCCTTTCAATTGCACTTCTTAAGGTTGAAGGCAGTGCCTGGCTCTGCTGGTCCCTCATGGTGATGGCTGACCACCCATGGGCCTGCTGAAACTTCACACTTCTTCCCCAAGGACATGCCCATTCTGAGACTTGGCCTGCTTTTAATTTGGCTTATTTTTTGCTGGAATTTTAAAGACACTGGTCTGTTTTCAAAAACGTGATTTTTGAAACAGCGTCCAATTTCATTTGTCTTTTCACCTCTTGGGATGATACTATTATTTACAGTGCATTAAATTTCTTAATATGGTTCCTTTTTTTGTGACAAACTCTCATCATATATCTTGGTTGGCCTGGAACTCACTCTGTAGACCAGGCTGATCTCAAACTCTAAGGGACCCCACCTGCGTCTGCCTCCTGAGTGTTGGGATTAAGGGTATAATTATTTTTGTTTGTTTTTCTTTTTTGCTATTTCAGCTCTTGGTGTAATCTCAGAAACCATTTCGTAATCCCAAATTTAAGAGTTTTACCTTGTACATTAATTCTTAGGTCAAAGATCCAGTTTGAATTAATTTTGTATACAGTGTGACTTAGGGACCCAATTTCATTCTTCTACAAGTGGACACAGGTTTATTTTAACAGAAATAACTAAAGCAGTGTTTCAGGAGGTGGCCCAAATGCCACTCTGGAAGGTTTTTCCTCAGCTGCAGAAAAGACATTACCCTGGCTGACATGAGAAACGAGCAGGGAACGCTGAGGGGATGCCGACAGGCATGTTTCCCCTTCACACTTCAGACAAACGCAACACAGCTGAGCACAGCAGGAACAAAGACCCAGGCTCCTCTACAGTTCAGGCCAACTCACCACAAAATGGCTTCTGTCCATCCTCAGACACTGACTGAGCACCTGCTGTGCTGGCAGACACACAAGGGTCCAGCATTTGCAGAGTGGGCATGAGACCTGGGTTCAGATCCCATTAGCACACACACACACACACACACACACACACACACACACACACACACACACACACGACAAAAAGGCTGTTTTTTTTTTTTATCTCATCCTAGTTGTTGGAATGAAGGCTAAAGATAAAAAATTAAGACCCACGCCCAGGTCTGATCAGAAAGTGGGGAGATGCTGGGGGTGCTGGCACAGGTGAGAGACCTGTACCCAGGCTGGGGGTGCTGGGCAACCAGAGTAAGAGAATTCAGAAAAGAGGAAAGGCAGGGTAAGTCACCAGCCAGATGTAGAAGAAGCCAGATCAGAATGCCTCACTGATAAAAGGTACCAAGCCACGTGACTAACATAGACAAGAATTATGGGTTAATTTAAGTTGTAAGAGCTAGTTAATAATAAGCCTGAGCTAATAGGTCAAACAGTTTATAATTGTTTTATTATTACTGAATTGGCTGTGGGACAAGGCAGGCCAGAAACTCCATTTATGAAACTAGTCCTTTTAATATTTTAAGCATACATAAGAAAGTTCAAGGTGATCCCACCATTCATGAGAACTCTTCTGTCACTTCTCAGACAACTTAAGGCCAGGTGGCTCTCTCTACCTGCTCCTTCCTTACCTGCCATTTACATGAATGTTGCCAGCAAAGTGGTCATCAGTTTTACATAAAACGTACAAGCTTATTTCTATTCCTGCCAATACTGGCAGAACTTGCCCTTGCCAGTAAGTACTGGCAGAAACCTGTGCAACCACAGATAGGTCGTCCCCTGCCCCCACCCCCCACTTCCTGAAAAACATTAAATTTCACAGCTTTCAACTTGGAAGACTATAAAATAGAGCAATATAAATGCTGGAACAATCTAACAATCTGAAATCTTGAGAGATTTGGGTATTTGCCCAGAGGATAGAATCTGAGCAACTCAAGAACACTGGGTTCTCAAAATGAGCCCTGAAGAGCTAGGAGGAAGTAGAGCCTTTCACCACACTGCCCGAGGGGATCCATGGTGAGGTTTTCATGGACAGCTGGATCCTTTACTTCCAAAAGAAAAGCCAGCTGTAGGTGTGTGTGTGGGGGTTGTACAATTAAATCAAAGAGGTAGGCCTTTGGTTGGCGAGGTCCCTGGCAAACGAGGAGCCGGGTCCTGTTCCTGAAGACCCTTCTGAGGAGTGAGAGGGATCATGGCCCCCGGCAGGAGCCAGGAAACAGAGCGAGGGCATTTTGTAAGAGGAGCCGCTGGCCAGCAAGAAAACCTGAACCGGTTTTAGAAGAAAATGGCTGTTCAGGGATGATGGTACCCACCTGTAATCCCAGGAGGTAGAGGCAGGTGGTGCAAAAGTTAAAGGTCATCCTCAGCTGCAAAGCAAGTTCAAGGCCAGCTGGTGTTACAGGAGACCTTGTCTCAAAACAATATATATATATTTATTTATATTTGCAGGGCAGTGGAGACACATGCTTTTAATCCCAGCACTCGGGAGGCAGAAGCAGGCGGATCTCTGTGAGTTCGAGGCCAGCCTGGTCTACAAGAGCTAGTTCCAGGGCAGGCACCAAAGCTACAGAAAAACTTTGTCTTGAAAAAAAATACCCCCCCCCCAAAAAACTAAAATCCTTATATACATACATACATACATACATACATACACACACATTTTAAAAAAGTCAGAACCGGGGTTTAGTTCAGTGTTAGAGTATGTTGTTCAGCATGCAGGAGGCCCTCTCTGTTATTCCCAGGGGCAAAAAAAAAAAAAAAAAAAAAAAAAAAAAAAAGCCCATAGATAGATGAAAATTGCTATATAATTTGATAAATTCAGTCAAGTTTCAACATTTATATATAACTACTCCCAGAACCCACCCAGCATGATGGTGACACTGATTTTATGGGAACAAATGAGTGATTGCAATGTTGTGGGCCAAAGACAGGAGTCCTGCATCAGACACAGTCAGCCAGGCACAGAGGACTTTGGCTCTTTTTCTTCCCAGCAGTTTGGACAAGGAAACTGTGCTAACCAGAGGCTCTCCTACTCAGCGCTCCAGGCCCCTGCATGTGGTGTACGACCAGACCACTCTGCCTCTGCATGCTCACGGGGTGTGTGGGGGTGGGGGTGGGGTGGGAAGGGTGGGATACTGCCAGGTAAAGTGAGAGGCAGCCAAGGCAGAACCAAGCCCATTTCCTTTCTCTCCAGCTGCAATTACAGTTGTGCTGTGATGGACGAGGCTTCAGAAGAGGACTGGAGACAGGCCTCCGGAGCCCCTCTAGGCATTGCATTTCCAGGAAACCTTATCTGCTGGGGCTTCAGAGAATGAGCGCACCACTGCTGTGCAGGCAGGGTTCCTTAAACACCAGGAAACAGGGTATTTATTTAAGAGAGTCATTTTCAAGTCTTTTTTTCTTTTTGTGGTTCTGGGGATTGAACCCAGGCCTTGCGGTGTGAATCAAGCACTCTGCCTCCCTCCAGCTATACTCTTGGCCCTCACGAAAATAATAAATAAATAATTACATTTTCAATTCATGTAGTGTGTGTGTGTGTGTGTGTGTGTAGAAAGAGAGAGAGACAAGGGAACAACTCAACCAGAATTGGTTCTCTCTTCCCACCATGTAGGTCTTATATCATCAAGCTCTGTGGCAGACGCCCTTACCCACTGAGTCATCCACCGGCCACAAAGCCCTTTTTGAAAGCATCAGTTTGTCAATAAGATCTGTGTATGCACGCAGAGCTGGGATGGAACCCGAGCGGAGCACATGCTGGGGCCTCTCTATTGTTCCTGTAAAGGAAAGCTTGCACGGAAGCTTGCTGTGCTCAATAGCTAGGGTGAGGCTCAGGGGTCTGCTCTCTCTGCTACCCTCTTGCCTTCTTGGTGGGGTGGGGTGGGGCAGGGAAGCTTTGCCAAGACTGAGAGACACAGCTGGTTGAAAAAAAACCTAAGTGAGCATTTAGACAAATAACACAAATAAATCAATGAGCAGAAAGAAAAGCCCTTAGTTTACGTCCAGGAAGAAGAGGACTCGAGGACCTGCCACACCGTCCCTGGCACAGTGAAGAGCAGTGTGAAGGGTGTGTGAAGTCGGGGATGGCGTGAGAAGCAGCAGGTTCTGTGCCCACGCTTCCTGCATACAAACCACGCACGAGGCAGAGAGCACGGCCGGCATGAAGACACTCTCCTACTCTTGGGAAACAAACTGGGATGTGCGGCCTCAAGGGGACATGGTAGTGGGACATAGCTCCAAAGAGCGGGTGGGGCGGGGCAGTATGGTGAACACCAGAGACAGAGGTTCTCAAACTGGGACCCCTGGAGGGGCACCAGTCATCCACAAATTGGCTGGAAATACATGTGCTTGGGCCACACCCCAAATATATTAACAGCTGCCTGGGGATGGAGCCAGTACCGTAAACTCTCCAGAAGTCTCCCTGGGGAAGGTCTGGACACACACTGTACAAACCTGAGTAGGAGAGTCCAGCAATCTCTATGAAGAGGTCTTCCTCGGAGAAGCTTTCCGGGAGCATGAGGCAGGCAGTGGTCACCGCGCTCTTCAGGTTCTTATCCAGGGCCGATCTAAGAACCGCATTCTCATTCATCGATACAATCTTCACCTGGAAAAGGCAGACCATTGAGAGGCAGCGCTGCAGGGGCGGGCGTGGCTCAAACGCTGACTGCCCCCTCTGCGGGCCACTGAAAAGCTAAGAACGCAAGCCTAGAGACACAAAGCCATCATGACTCTAAGAAGAAATCACCGAACCTCCTGTCAAATGACAAAGTCAGAGAAATTGTGACAAAGAAAAGATCATGATTTCAAGAAAAACAAAAGAAAAAAAAAAGAAAAACAAGTTAATATTCTTATTAAAATTAGTTTTTATGTTCATGAGTGTTTTGCCTGCATGAAAGTATGTGCAGCATGTGCATGCAGAGGCTAGAACAGGGCATCACATGCCCTGGAACTGGAGTTACAGGTGGTTGTGAGCACTTGCTGCTCTTCCAGAGGACCAGGATTCAGTTCCCAGCACCCACATCAGGTGGCTCACAATTGCCTGTAGCTCCAGCTCCAGGGGACCCGACTCCCTCTTCTGGACTCATGCCAGACCCAAATCTACCCAGAATTGTCACAAAGGCTGAGAATCATACAAGCCCACAGTACCCTGTACGACAATTGCCTGGCTCAATTGAAGGGCCTTTTCCTTCCGATGCAGCAGGAGTTGCTCCCTGACTCCCAAGTGCTCAGTTTAAAGTCTGCACTATGGTTAGCAGGACTTCCCAGTGCCAGCTCTGTGGCTTCCAGCTCCATGGCAACAGGCAAAATCCTCAGCAATAAAATGGTCTCATCAACCAATCCCACAAGTTTGCTGGAAAAAGGGAAGGAGACACTGCACACAGCCTCAGGCGGATGGAGCCTCTCTGGATTTCTTATACACAGAATAACTTTCTCTTATTTTATCTTTTTGGGGGTTTGTTCTTTTGTTTTGGCTTTGGGGGGGGGCTGGCATTAACTACAGTTTATCGTCATGTTCTACTTAGACAGGGTGACGAGAACCCTGAAAATAAGCCAAACCATGCCCATTCCTTCCTTCTCTTTTCTTTTTTAAAGACAGGGTCTCACCATGTAACCTTGGTTGGCTTGTAACTTGCTATGTGGAGCAGGCTGGCCTCAAATTTGGAGATCCTCCTGCCCCTGCCTCTGAGTGCTGGATTAAAGGGATGTACCACTGTGCTCGGTTCTGATTTTAGATATAGTTTTGTTGTGAACTTGTGGTAATACTCCACCCTCTGTCTTGTATGTGGTGAGATTACCCGAGGTTGGAGTATTCCTAACACTCAAGCCTCACGTACGGCAGGTGAGGCAAATCCACTTGATCCAACATCACCCCTTCCACCCTCATGATGAGAACACGACGGGCCCGTAATTAAGCCTTTCAGTTCCAGATGAGTTTAGAATCACTGCATTCACTGAGTAAAAGTAAAGAGTCTAGGACAGCCAAAGGCTGGCGATGAAGCAGCAGCAGAAACAGAGTGAAGCCTACGCTAGACAACCACGTTCTAAGTGTTCGGAGTTTCCCTCATGGATTCAGAGAGGCACTTCTTGTCTCGACAGATGGTTAAAACAAAATGAACAAACAAACAAAAACCCCATTTTTCTCCAGTGCTAACGATGGATCAAGCCCAGGGTCTTCACATGAAAAGCACCTTACCTTCAGCTAGGCTTCCCTGGCCCAATTTTAAGCTTCTAAAATAACTTCCATGCTCATCCCCTAACCTTCCTTTAAACATTTTCATTTAGAGAGTGTGTGCACGTGTGCCCGCACACACATACACGCTCACATGTCACAGTGCGCGTGTGGCTCTCAGAGGACAACCTAAGGGAGTTGGTTCTTTCCTTCCAACATGCAGGTTCCAGGAGTCACATCTGTCTGAGTGGCTACCTCACTGGCCTTATAACCTTGCATTCCACGTGAAGTCATGGATGCAGGAAGGCAACCTCCTCACCTCACTACTGGTGGGGAAACTCCTGATTTGTCCCCGAGGCCTTTTGACAACCACATTCCTATTCTCACCCTCATCTACCAGGTCCTTAACGGTGCCACAACCCCCTTTTGTGTATGTTTCTGTGGCTTTCACAGAAACCCAGTGAAATCAGGAGCTATTTGGGGATGTGAATAGCTAAAAGATGCAAAGAAACGCACAAGTTTGGGCATCTTTTCCTGGTTAAGAAATGCCACTTGTTCTCTAAGAAGCCCTCTACTAGCCTGTCAGAGAGCAGTCTGCTTGCTATTTAAGGTTGAGAGAGGGAAAATGAAAGCACCCTTACTCAAGGGGAAAATGTGTGGATCTGGTTCTCCAACGAAAGGTGAACTAGGACCTCGTCTCCGCAGCTCTGTTATTTGTTGTTCAGAGTGAAAAGCCAGTGAAAGCTTGGGGCCCTGCCAGAGAGGCCTGGGAAAAGAAAAAGTCCTCAGATTTTGTGAATAGCTGTTTGTACCTACTGGGAATGCTCCGACCTGGACCGCACAGACGGCATTAGCAATCTGAACTGCAGGGAGGACGGGCGAT
The DNA here is from genome assembly GCF_014885135.2 of Alexandromys fortis. Classification (NCBI taxonomy): domain Eukaryota; kingdom Metazoa; phylum Chordata; class Mammalia; order Rodentia; family Cricetidae; genus Alexandromys; species Alexandromys fortis. Next base: position 4,682,018 of record NW_026067943.1, read on the forward strand.
GCTTGAAGGGTCTTTTAAAGGGGAGATTTGTGAGTGCTTCCCAAGCCAGGAAAAAGACTCACACGAGGGGCTCCTGTATAACACAGCGATAGGCGGAGACAACTCACAGCCTCCAAAAACCCAGACCCGTGTAGGCCTGTGACTCTCGGCTCCCACCAGAACCTCCCCATCCAAACCTCAGGGGAGGTGGCTGCTCTAAGTGGTCACTGCTTGGAGCCATGAGACTGGCTGGAGCTTGGTCTACCTGCTGGGATTGGGGGCTCTTAGGACAACTGATATGGGGGTCTTATTTTTTATCCCCTCAGCATGCACAGAGGGGAAACTTGGCTGCCTCTGAGTCACTAAATGAATGGTTCAATCTTTGCATTTCAAAGGTGAACTAGGCCAGCTCACAGTAGTGCAGAGCCAGGTCTCCCGACTCCTCGGCCAGGCCTCTCCTATGCCACTGGGATTCAGAATGTAAATCAATAAAACTACAACATGGAGAAAAACCACCTTAGTATGAACATACTGAAAACCCCTCGATTGTATGCTTTATACAGATGGGACTATATGCATATGAATTCTTTCTTAAGAAAGTTGTTATTTTTAGCTATTTTTTTAAAAATTTTTTTAAAAAAATTTTGAGTATCTCACTGGCTAGTCAGAATGCTAGGTAGACAAGGCTGGCCTGGAATCAGAGATCCACCTGTTTCTGCCTCCTGAAAGCTGGGATTAAAAGCTTGTATCACCATGCTTAGCTCCACTAAATACTTCAAATTCCATAATTTTTATATTTTTGGTTGTGAGCCTAGCCTTTAACGGCTGAGCCATCTCTCCAGCCCTCAAATTCCACGATTTTTTACTGAAAAAACATCTGTTGTAGGACTTGGGATACAGCTCTCTGCTGACCTTCTGGGTTCCCTGCCCTGCACTGTGCATGGGTAGACAGGCACGCACACATCTACACCAACGCATACATAGACAGCAAGTGACTCAGAACGTAAAGTTGTTCAGGAAATAAAAATAGGTAGCTTTTAAACCATAAGGCAAGCTGACAGGAAAGTATGAAATACATTTTTTATTTAATTTGTTTTTCTATTTTTGAGATGGGGTTTTATGTGCTTCTGGCTGTCCTGGAATGTATGGCTATCCACCTGCCCTACCTCCTGAGAGTAGGGCTAAAAGCATGCACAACCTTGCTCAATGAACGTGTAATAGAAGGATAATTTACAGCCAACCCTTTCTAGAAAAGTCCTTCTTTTCAAATCCTTTATCTTCCTTTTGAACATTTAGCTTGCTGGTAGGTAAGAAATCCCTTTCCAATTTGCAAGACACAGACACTACGGAAGCTCTAGAAGGTATAATTCGATGCAATGCCTTTTAAAACATAAAAGACGAGGAGCTCACACATTTCCGGATTCTTTCTTGAGACATTAGCTCATTTTCTTGTACAAGATGTCACCAACCCATCAGCTTTGCTCAAGCATCACAAGTATTTACTGCCACCTACAGGTCAAAAGTTTATCTGCTGCTCCTAATGGGGAGAGGCTGGCAGATTTACTCCTACAGAAGTGGGTGCCAAGGTGGGGGTGGGGAGTGTTAATGGGGCTCACTTATCATCTTCAATGATTTATTCAAAAGATTTAATTTTAATGTGTATGAGTAAGTTTTCTGTCCATTTATGTACACGAACCACGCATGTAGTGCCCAAAGAGGCCAGAAGAGGGATTGGGTTTCTGTGTGTAGTCCTGGCTTCCTTGAACTCACTCTGTTGACCAGGCTGGCCTCAAACTCAGAGATCTGCCTGCCTCAGACTCCCAAATTTTGGATTAAAGGTGTGCACCACTGCCTTGCTAGCATTTTTGGTTTCTAAAGACTAGTTTAAAAAACTTTCTTTAAAGGGCTGAAGAGTCAGTTCAGCAGTTGAGGGCACCCAGAGTGCCCAGGTTTGATTCCTAGCACCCACACAGCAGCTCACAACGGTCTATAACCCCAGTTTGAGGGGATCAGACGCCCTCTCCTGGACTCTATAGGCACTGCATGCACATGGTACACAGACATACAGGAGGGCAAAACACCCATTTATATAACAGATAAATCTTGAAAAAAAGCTTTAAAGTAGTCCAGGCAAAAGTATAGTACAGAGACATTTTGATTCAATCTCTTTTTACTTGAAAATTACAGACAGCCAATAACACTGGGAAGGAAACAGCATTTTCTGAGTGTCTACTAAATCAAACCCTTTGGAATACCCACCCACAAACGGACTATCCTGAGGTGATGGAGACCCAGCCATCAGTGCGGGGCATGCAGTTAGATGAGAAGCAGACACCGGAGACTAGGTGTGTTGCATTCTAAAATGCTGTGTTCTTTTGAGTGTGCAACCCTTCTTCCAGTTTCCAGGCAGGGCAGGACTGTCACCGCCATTCTGCAGATGGGCTAACTGAGATTTAGAGACAAAACCCAATTGTACAAGTTCATATAAACAGCTAACAATGCAGAAAAGAATAGGACCTAAGGCTTCTCCTTTTATAGTCACTACTTCCCCATCAAGCTACAGGTTTTGCAAAAACAAACAAAAATAAAACACCCCCAAGCCAGGCGGTGGTGGCGCACGCCTGTAATCCCAGCACTCGGGAGGCAGAGGCAGGCGGATCTCTGTGAGTTCGAGACCAGCCTGGTGTACAAGAGCTAGTTCCAGGACAGGCTCCAAAACCACAGAGAAACCCTGTCTCGAAAAACCACAAAAAAAAGTAAAATAAAATAAAAATAAAACACCCCCAATAAAATATCTCCAAAACAAAACCCCAACACCTGCCACAGGCCTGGGAATGTCACCCCAGTGGCAGAGCACCTCTGATCACACTCTTGGGACTGGGCATGCGGGCACACACCTGTAGCCCCAGCTACTCTGGGGAACACGACTCAGGACCACGTCTCAAAGAAAAATAAAAAACAGAAGGAAAACCTGGGACAGAAAATGTGTATTTACAAACTTTCAACTGCGATAACTTGCTTAGTGTCAGGTTTTACTGGCTATAGGATCTTGACAGGATTTGTTCACTGTGCTGGTCTGAAAGAAAATGTTATCCTGGATACAGGATATTTACAAATGCTTCTCCAGGGATAAGGATGATGCTCAGCTGGAGGGTGCTTCAACCAGTGCGCACCAGGCCCTGGGCTCCAAGCCCAAGACACCCACATTTTCTAACTGAAGTAGAGACACAGGGATGGCATCACGTGCATATGTTTACCTGAGCACATGCATGTGTAGTACACATACACATGTGCAAATGGGACACAGATGTGTCATACTGCTTCAAACACACAATCCTGGTCATGTTAATGAGCTGCACTACCACATTTAAAGTTCGGGTTATGAGACGGGAGACAGCTGAGAGTTCACTTCACATCCACCACAAAGAGTGTTTGTGCTCTCTCTCCCCCTCTCCCCAAATGAAAAAATAAATAAAATAAATGGAAAGACACCACCCTCAGCACCTCACTGTGTTCACCAACATGACTCTTTGGACCTTGCTGTTTAGGATTTTGTTTTATTTTTGTTTTTGAAGATACATTTATTTTGTGTGCATGAGTGTTTTGGTGGCATATACATACATGTATGGCTTCGGGTTCCCTGCAACTGGAGTTACAGATGGCCGTGAGTCACAATGTGCGTGCTGGGAACTGAATTTGAACCCTGTAGAAGAGCAGTCGATACTCTTGGCCATTGAGTCATCTCTCCAGCTTCCTGTTTAAGGCAGTCCTACTATCTGAGCGTGACCGATTAATTCTCAGTCAATCTCCAGTACCCCTCACCTTCCTGAAGCTGGGGAGCCCTCTCGCCCCGTAGCTGTTTCTCTGTTAATTAGCCCCGTCTTAAGCTAAGCAGATGCTCATCCAGCGTCTCAGGGGCTGGGACTGTGGCTCAGGGGTGGCAGTCCTTGCCCCTTTGTTCCATCCATGAATTCCATGGGTTTTAGGACCTCTCTGCCAGGACCCAGGACGAAGCACACTGTATGCCTTACACATACATTACAAGCACACAGATGCATACGTACATGTTATGCATAAAAAGCTCCTCTTATTGCACAACATCACAGAGGGTAAGAGAACTACTGACATATCCATTTCCTGGAAGTTCCTATCTTTCAGCTCACAAAGATCAAATCGAGGCCGTGCTAGCTGAGGTGGCGTGAAGGGCACAGACTCACCGGCTTTTGGAGGCGCCCAGCGATATACAGGTTATTCCAGTTCAGGAGGTCATCGATTAGGGTGCCAGTGGAAATAACCCCGTATTTGATAAGCTGCAAGAGAAGACACGAGCATGACAAGGGGCAAAGCACCAGGCTGCTGCTTCCACAGGCAGAAGCAAGAAGGGCTGAGGTCTTGTCGGGAACAGAACGCTGATCTAACTAACTTAAATACCTATCCTTTGAACCCCGCATCCTGCTGGGCGATGGTGGCACACACCTTTAATCCCTGCACTTGGGAGGCAGAGGCAAATCGATCTCTAAACCTGGTCTACAGAGCAAGTTCTAGGAGAGACAGGACTACATGGAAAAACCCTGTTTCAAAAACAAATAAACAGGGGGCTGGAGAGATGGCTCAGTGGTTAAGAGCACTGACTGCTCTTCCAAAGGTCCTGAGTTCAATTCCCAGCAACCACATGGTGGCTCACAACCATCTGTAATGAGGTTTGGTGCCCTCTTCTGGCCTTCAGGCATACATGCAGAAAGATTATAGTATATATAATAAATAAATAAATAAGTTAAAAAAGCAAAACAAACAAACAAACAAACAAAAAACAAATAAACAACCCCAAAACAAAGAAAACAAAATAAAATACTAAAAAAGAAAACCCATTATCTCTATCAAAACTGCCCAGAGATTTAGTGTCAAGACTGACTTGGCTCCCAAGGTACAGGGAGTGAGGTGGCCAGTATTTGATGTGTGATTGTTAAAGGCAGAACAGCTCTCAGACAGCATCTGCTATCAGTCCTCAAGGCTAGATTCTTCCAATTTCAGAAACGATGATTTAGGTAACACTCTTCATTTGAGAAATAAAAAACTGAGTGTCAGGGGCCAGTAAAAGGGCTCAGTAGGTAAAGCTGCTTGTGGCCAATCCTGATGACCTGAGTTTGACCCTAGAACCCATAAGATGGAAAGAGAGAACGGAATCCTGCCAGTTGTGTCCTGACTGAAACAGACAGACACACACACACACACACACACACACACACACACACACACACACTGTAAATCTTAAAAAGAAATTTGAGATCCAGCAACAGTAAATGACATGTCACTGTGGCGCTGCACCAGCAGATTGAGAGTTTGGTTCTGCAGCTGGGCACAGCAATGCATGCCTCCTAGGTCCTGCATTTGGGCACAGTAATGCATGATGCCTCCTAGGTCCCACAGCTGGGCCCAGTAATGCATGTCCCCTAGGTCCTACAGCTGGGCACAGTAATGCATGCCTCCTAGGTCCTGCAGCTGGCCCAGTAAAGCATGCCCACAGGCCTGCCGTCCCAGAACCCAGGGGAAAGCTGTATTGCTTGAGCCGCAGTGTAGTTTGGGGCCAGCCTGGATAGCAAAGAGTCTCAAATAACAGAAAACCCTAAGGGCTTAACACTTAGAATTGCTGCCTGGTCTTCCCACATTCTTTGCATCACAAAATATTAGGAATTCTTCAATTAAAAGTGCTTACTGGCCTTTTCCCTATGGTGGCGTTCAGTGCTGTTGCCGACTCTTTCAAATGGTAACAATTACAAATAAACCAAAGATGAAAATCCTCTTATCAGTGCTAAGCACATGGAATCACAGAGGAGGCCATTTCCACAATAATTTGTGTAAACCTCCGGTGTGAATTTCCAAGCTTACTTCCTCTTACATGTGTCAACAAGTATTTAAGTAGTCTTCTCAGGCTGCAAATATTTAAAAAGTAGCTAACAAATTACAACTAAAGAGTACAGAACTATGGCACACAAGCGTGCACAGACAGAACTACGGCACAGAAGCGTGCAAACATTCGTTTACTGGCGCTTATGCTGTTGTTTGGAGATTACTAATCAAAGACAGGCTTGGCAGAGTACTAATTATGAAGGAAGAACCAAATGATGCGCTGTACTGCTTCAGAAAAGTGACAGCTCGGCCGCCCCAGGGCCACTGCGGGCCTGGGAGTTCAGGGACTTGCCACCAAGTAGTGGTAGGACCTTAGAAAGTCACTTTCCCTCTCCAAACGGAGGTTTCCTTGACTGCATAGAGCAGGCAGACCGGAAAACCCATGCATATCTGGGCATGGTACTACATGCTTTTATTCCCAGCACTCGGGAGGAAGAGACAGGCAGATCTCTGAGTTCAAGTCCAGTCTGGTCTACAGTATGAGTTCCAGGACAGCCAGAGCTACACAGAGAAACCTTGTCTCAAAGAAAGAAAAGAAAGAAAACAACAATAACAAAATAAAAAGAAAAAAAGAAAAGGGATGGCCTCAAGATTATGAAGACATGACTGCGCAGTCAATCACTTCTCTGCCAAGTTCAGACAGGTCTTCAAACCCTTCTCATGTCGTTACGCTAACCTCCTGGCCTTTACAGCCTGGTCCTTTGACCAATTATAGGATCATTACCTGGGGGCTTGTCAAATATGCAGAATCTCAGGTTCCATCCCAGACCAACTGAATCTGGACCTGCATTTTAACACGATCCCCAGGAGACTCACACACCTGTAAAGGTTAGACTGCCCTAAGCAATTGGCATTAGCATTAGCACAGGCAAACCCAACTCCCTCTCTCTCTCTCTCCCATCTCCCCCGCAGCCCTCTGGGAAACTTGGATGCTTTACTGAGTTAGATCCCTCTCCATGCTGGGGAACAGACCCAGGACCCAGGGAAGTGTTCAGCCACTAAGCTGTATGGCCAGGGCCTTGACTACATAGCAGTTAGACTGGAAGTGTTACATGTATGTAGGGTTCCTGACATAAGACAAATCTGGGAGGTGGGGGTGATCTAAACATCTTACCTATCCTCTAACATGCAACTCTCAAATCCTACCCACCTGGTGACACCAAGAACTTCCCTTCAGTCACCTGACGCCACATGCTCCCAGCACCGGAGAGCTTCTTCACTTCCTGGCAGTCCCCACTCCTCCTAGATGACGTCACTCTATCCTGCTCCACAGTGGCCCTGCTGCTTCTCCATACCTCCCAGACAGCGGTCCTCAAAATGTGAATCCCCACCCAGGACCCACTACTCAGTGCGACCAACAGATTAAAACTTGGGAACTACTTGGCCAAGGTTCAAAAGATAAGTTAAGTCTAGTCACTGACAGCCGTTTCTTATACCCCAGCCACAGCCTGACAGACCAAGACTCTAGCTCTGTCTGTGCCTGGGTTTAAGAAAGCTGGACGGGGTGTGACTGCTTCCTCAGAATGCAGACATATGATCTCACCAGGATTCTCCTGCCAAATTAGAACTGCCCAGTTAGGGCCAGGGCCTCAAGGCTCTTACCTTCCCATCACACATGATCAGTGGGTTGAAGTAGACGCCGGCACCATAGTTATTCTGGACAGAAGAGATGATCCTGGGCCCCAAGAGTTTGAGGAAGGAGTAGTGGCTCCAGTTCTTCTTCAGGTTCTTGGCGTGCCAGGCGACAGGGTCATCTACTGTGAACACCAAGTCTAGCATGGGATTCTGGAAGGCGAAGGGACAAGAAAGGGTTCAGCACTAACACGTAAAGAAAACACTAGAGAAATAATAAAAATTCGTAAAGTGCTACAAAAGTACATGTCATGGTCAGAAGACCCAGGGCTGTCATCAGAAACCCAAGCAGGTCCCACAGAGTAACGCTAACCTGGCTTTCAGCCATGCGGGTGATGAGATCACACACTCACTCACTGTGGGTTGACATACGAAGGATCAATTTATTTCTACAATATCTCACAAGGCAGGTATGTTATCCCAACTGTATAGGAAAGGAGATGAGGGGCCAGGGTGTAGAACCCAAGTGTGGCAGAACCAAGGAGAGATGACTCAGTGGTTAAGAGCATGGCTGCTCTTGTAGAGGATCTTTTATTCCCAACATCCACATGGTGGCTCACAACCATCTATGACTCTAGTTCCAGAGGACTGATGCTTTCTTCTGACTTCTGTGGGCACAAGGCATGCATGTGGTCCACATACAACCACATGGGTTAAAGTACGTATACACATAAATAAACCTTTAAAAAAAATTTAAAAATCATTAGGAAAAAAAAACCCAATAAGCTCTGGAGCCTAGCACTGAAGATAAGACAAATTATGCCTAAACTGACTCTATATAGGAACATCTAATATAGCAACTGGAACAAAGGAACAGGGAGGAAGGACTTTTCTTGGACATGACACATGAGTTCTGAAGAATGTAAGAGGCGCACAGGCTGGAGAAGTAACCCAGGAAGCATGGAAACGGCAGTCGGGTTAGAGGAAACTGCTCCCCAAGGCTGCTCGGCCAGGCGTGCTCCAGGACTTGCAGTCTGAAGCTATGGTAAGAAAACATACTTCTTGTGGTACTGAATGAGACCAGGTTTTTCCCATACTAAAGAATCTTCCAGAGGGAGGAGAGGTTACGAGGAGGAAAATCTGAGAGAGCAACTGGAAGATTCCACCCAAGAAACAAAATGGTGTTATTAAGTAAGGCACTGACAGAGTCGGAGAATACCAGACTTCTTAGCACGAACGTAGAGAATGGAAATTAAGGAGAAAGAAGCACTTTCTAGGAGAGAATCCTAGGTCAGCTCAAAGGAAAACCTCACGGAGTGAGTACAGGACGGCTATCAGGAGGATGAGGGATGCTATGGGTTTCCCACGGTAACCTCAAACCATTGGTGATATTAAGATTTGGAGGTCATGGATAGGACACTATTGTGTGTGTATGTGTGTATAGATGCACAAGTCCGTGTGTTTGCAGGCCAGAGGATGCTGAGTTTGGATAGGGCATTAGTGAGTGTGTGTGTGTTTGCAGGCCAGAGGATGCTGGGTTTGGATAGGGCATGTGTGTGTGTGTGTGTCTGGATGCATGAGTCCGTGTGTTTGCAGGCAGGAGGATACTGGATTTGGATAGGGCACTAGTGTATGTGTGTGTATGTACAGATGCATGAGTCCGTGTGTTTGCAGGCAGGAGGATACTGGATTTGGATAGGGCACTAGTGTATGTGTGTGTATGTACAGATGCATGAGTCCGTGTGTTTGCAGGCAGGAGGATACTGGGTTTGGATAGGGCGTGTGTGTGTGTGTACAGATGCATGAGTCCGTGTGTGTGTGTGTGTGTGTGTGTGTGTGTGTGTGTGTGTACAGATACATGAGTCTGTGTGTTTGCAGGCAGGAGGATGCTGAGTTTTGCTCTCAGGCGCCATCCACTTTTTCTGAGACCATTTCTCACTGGCCTGGAGCTCACCAGTCTAGGCTGGGAGCCAGTGGGCCCCAGCGATCTGTGTCTGCCTCCCTAAGACTAGGATTACAAGTGTGCACCACACTGCCTGGCTGATGGAGAATTGTAAAAAAGTAATTATGATAATACACATGCACAGCCAAGTGAGAGAAAACAGGTGGGAGACAGGAGAGATGCAAGCAATACCAGGAGACAGATCTGGCCAGGTGCGAGACCCAGGGTGCCCAACTGTAATCTGTGCACTGATTTCTGCAGGCCACATTAAGACTTAGGCTGCTCTTCTCCGTCAATTCTGGAAAGCAACAAGGCTCAGTCCTAACTACAGTCTTGTTAGTGTGCTGGGCGGAAGAAATGCACCGTCACCTGCCCCGGTCCTACACCCAGTCCATCAGCTTTCCTAAAGCCCAGGAATCATTTCCTATTTTCTTATCTTCAGTTGTGGCTTTCAAACTTGGCCGTGAGATGTTTTACACACTGATCAAGTCCAAGCCTCATCCTAGGCCAAGGAAATCAACCTGGAGACAAAACCATTTTGTATTTCTAAAAAAAGCGCTGGGAAACTCCAGTGACAAAGGCTGAAGCCACTTATGTTGAATCGGCTTCTTTTCTCCACCACCTCTTCCTAACAGCTCCCGGTTTGAACGGAAGTAGACAGACTACTTATCTTTCTCTGATCCTATCAGTTCAGGCCAGTGGGACGGCTCAGCAGATAGTGAGTGGCCCTTGCTGCCAAACCGAATAAACTGAGCTCAATCTCCCCAGGACCCACGTGGTGCAAGGAAAGAGCCAACTTCCTCAAGTTGTCCTCTGACCTTCAAGTGTACGCTGGTTACGCTTGTGTGCTTGCCACATAACCAACAAGTAAGTAAACGTAAAGGCTAACAAACATATTTACTGGGCGTGGCAGCACGAGCCTTTAATGCCAGCACTGTGAGTTCGAGGCCAGCCTGGAATACATGGTGAGTTCCAGCCAGCTCAGACCTGGAAAACCCTCATGCCGAAGTCACTTTGATAGGATGAACATTTTACTAGTTGGTGCTTGGCGTGTCTGGGGTCCGAGGGGACGGAAGGCACACCCGGGAACCGGCGAAGGTGAGCAGATGCCAGGCCGGTGGCTGGTTGGAAAGGCGCAGGTCTGGGGACTCACCTCCTGGTGTGCATTGGGTCCCGCCTGGCGGTACACCGCGGAGCCGTAGGCGAAGGCCAGGCTCAGGTCCTCGGGGAAGTGAGCCAGGATCCTGCGCAGGCCCACGCCCGAGCTCTGCAGCGCCTGCACCGCCATGGGCGGGCGGGCCGGATGGCTGGCACGCCGGTAGGGTAGAGCGTGCAGCGCCTACACCGAGCTCGCAACTTCGGGTCGTGAGGACCGCGCTTCCACTTGAGCCACGCCCCTCCACGCACGCACGCTCCAGAGCCGGCGACTGGCGGCCTTCTGAGAAGCCGGGGCTCCGTCGCTCCCCCTGGCGGTTGGAGGAGCACGCTACAGTCCCAGCCTGGGACTGCACGCTAACCTGCTATAAAGCCTTGCAAATGCTTTGTAGATTCAAACTAGGAACGATTTATTTATTTATTTATTTGTTATGTATACAGTCTTCCGCCTGCACGCCAGAAGAGGGCACCAAATTTCACTATAGATGGCTGTGAATCATGGCGTAGCTGCTGGAAATTGAAGTCAGGATTTTGAGAGAGCCGCCAGTGCTCTTAACCTGAGTCATCTCTCCAGCTTCCCCCCACATCCCCTCCACCTTTTTTTTTTGTATTTTCCACGAATGATTTTTAAATCATGAGTATATTACATAAGTGGTTTTGTTGTTGTTGCTTTGTTTTCTGTTTTGTTTTTTCTTTTTGAGATGGTCAAACTGTGCAACTGGCCTGGAATTTGCCATGTAGCCCAGGCTGGCCTCTAACTCACAGCCATTCACCTGCCTCTGTCTCCCAAGAGCTGGGATAAAGACACGGGCTACCACATTCACAATATTGTGCAGCTATCATCTCTAACTCTAAGTTGTAGGAGATTTTTAAGATTTAGAAAAAAAAAATTAAAACATGCCCACTCCACCACCAGGATATTGTGATAGTTAGAAACTGGCCATGGCTTCTTCACACGAAAAGACCTTTCAAGTCTGATAACAGATAAAATGCTTCACAAAAGGAAACACATTGGGCAAACATTCCCTCCTCTTTACGTTCAATTTTAGGATCAGAGAACAGTCCCTGCACCTTAGGGGATGGTCTCACAAAGGCTCTTCAATTTACATGTCTTCTCTGCAGAAAATGGGATTTCTTTACACCATGAGAGAAATTTGCTCAAGACGGCAGGAGCCTTCAGGACACGGCTGAGCTCCCAGACCATTTGCAAACTGTACTTTCTTTTTTACCTTGCCTCTCAAAGATCAGTTCGACCTCCTGCATTCCAAATTAATTGTGGAGCCAAGGCGGGAGGGTGGTGAGTCTCAGCAAGCTTTGACTGCATAGTGAGTTTTAGGTTGAACTGAGAAATTCTGAAATTTTAGGTTGAACTGAGAAATTCTGAAAGATCTTGCTGTAGAAAGAAAATGGCAACGAACTAGTAGGATTGGGTGGGGAGACTCAGCACTAGGGAGACTGTCTAGCGTGTTCAAAGCCCTGAGCTGCCTCCCAATCACAGTAAATGACACCATGTCAGCCAATGGGGCTGGGAATGTGGCTCAGCGGTCAAGTTCCCAGCACCCACTCGGTGGCTTACAACCGTCTGTTACTCCAGCTCCAGGAGCTCTCGTATCTGATGCCTCCTTCTGAGCTCTGAGGGCACCAGCCATGCACATTACATACATACATACATACATACATACATACATAATGTGATCATTCATACACATAAAATAAACACTTAAAACAACAACGATCCCGACTAAGGGGCTGTGGAGAGAATCCAGGCAAAAGAGCGCTTACTTGTGCAAATGTGAAGACCTAAGTTTAGATCACCGGAACCATGGAAAACCAGATGCGGTGGCCCGAGTCTGTAACCTCTGAACTCCTGTGGTGAGATGGGGGTGGGGGCAGGAACAGGAGAACAGCTTGAGCATCATCTCCATTTTACAGGTGAAGCTCAGGAGAGAGCAACCTGCTCGAATTCACATAAGCATGTGGTTTCCGGCCTGGCCACGCATCATGGTCTCTCTCATTCTAGGCCATCCTTGAAGGGTTATGAGCAGGGACCCAGTGGAGTCAAACAGCCTGTGAGGAGAAGAGGCCTCTTAAGGAAATTAAAGACCAAGCTCTTGCCACAGGGTCACCATGATGTAAATAAAAAATTCCCAGGCCCAGTAGGGCTGGGGATAGAGGCAGGAACAGCTCAGACTCATTCAACTGGAAGAATGGTTACACTCTCCACACTGCAGTGAGATTGGTGCTGAGATTTCCCCCAGTGGAGCTGCTGTGCAGAAACCCAATGTCTGGGGCAGACAGGCAGTTAAGCAACAAAACGTGCAGTAAAGCAGCAGGCACCTAGCACTCTAAGGAAGAGCAGATCCTTCCAAGAAGGGGACATGAATAGGTTTTTGGGGAGCAGAGTGGCAGTAGAGGCAGTGCAGGCCACAAAGCCAGGTCTTGGAATGGCCTGTGACGTGTTTGGCACACAGGAATGGGAATGAGCTGGGTGGGAACCATGAGTGTAATTGCATGATGGTACTCGCAGCATGGAGAGAGAGAGTCGGGAGAAAGGCCGAGTGCAGACTTGGGGCGTCAGGCTCCCTGTGTGCCAACAGCATTTTGATTCATGCTGAAGAACCCTCACCCTTGCCCAGATGGCTTGGATCTGAGATACACTCACCGTGGAAGTACAAAGAACCCTTCTACCTAGAAACGGAACTAAGACTATTATTTCCAGCCATTTCTCATCTTCCTTCTCCTCTTGAGGAAGTAATTCAACTCCCCCCCCCCCATTCCTTGGCAAGAGTTATGCGTGCTCATAAAAATGTAAACATTACGGACAATGTTTCTCATCCCCCCTGAGGTAACCACTGGTAATCGTCAGGATATATTCTCCCAGATAGATAGGCTTATGAATATATTAACATTAAAGACATTTTTAAATGGAATTGGATGATGGATATTATTTTTCAATTTGCATTTTTTCACCACCTCACATATCAAGGGCATCTTTATCAGAGTATACAGATTTATTTCATTCCATTTACTAGCGGAGAATTAGTCTAAACTATGGCTATACCATATTGATGGACATAGGTTACATCTCGTCTTTCGTTTTTGCAGTCCCGGGAGTGTGGTGGCCCAGGGCCTTGCATGGACCAGCCAAGGCTGTAACACCGAGCCAAACCCCCCCTCCACTTCTAGCTTTCACACATGAAACTGGTACCACGGCGAACATCTTTCCAGCTATTCCTTTAATGATGTGTTTACATTTATGTGTATTGTGTGGGCACATACATGCTATAGCACGCTGTGGAGGTCAGAGGACAATTTGGAGGAGCTGCTGGTTCTCTCTTCTCCCAAGTGGCTTCCAGGACTCAGACTCAGGTCACCAAGCTTGGTGGCAAGTACTCCTGTCCACTGGGCCACCTCTCCAGCCCTCTGGGTATTCCTTTTTGAACATGGAGAGTATTATATTGATATAAAATTGATTTCCAGGATGGCAGGATGACTCAGCAGGTAAAGGTGCTTGCTGTGAAAGCTGAAATATCTGTGTCCAATTCCTGGACCCCACAGAAGGATGGAGGGAGAGAACCCACTCCCCAGAAGTTGCCCTCTGACTTTCCCACACAGGCTGTCACACGTGCACCCCCGTATGCCTAACACACACACACACACACACACACACAAGCAATAATAAATCATCTCTAAATATTTTGTTGCCTAGAAGTGGGATTGCTGGGTCTAAGTGTTGACACATTGCTAAACCCCCCTGCAAAAGACACATGAATTCACCCAGCCCCCAATAAGACTCAGTCCCCGATAGAAACAGAGTCTGTAATGTGTCACCATTTTTCTCCCTTACAGGCGCTTACAGCTAATTATCAGTAATTTTCATTTTCACAACACGCTCCCTCTTGCAAAACCACCCGCTGGAAAGTTCCATCCCACTCCCGCGTGTGTGCCTGCCTCTGCCCAGGCAGAAGCAGAAGCAGGGCAGCAGAGAACGCATTTGTTTTCTTCAGCAGAAATCCCCTGCTCCTGTCAGCTCATCCGCTCTCTTCTAAATTACCGGGGCTCACTGCGTTAGGAGCTATTAAAAAGCCCTCGTGTTCTAGCTAATAGCTCCAAGGTTCTGTTGGAAAGCTCATGCTGATGAGATAAAAATGTTTGAGAGCCATTTCCGAAGATAAACGCCACTTGATTTCGGCGAGATGCTGGGCCGCGCTATCCAGCTTATCTAGCAGGTGTCTCTGTGTTCCTTAACAAGGGTGTTGCCAGGCTAGGGTTTGCCTAGAGGAGTCACCCAGACTGTGTGTTAGTGCTCTGTATAATGCCTGTACCTTAGAAGCCTTGGTTTTCCTTTTCATCTGTGTTTTAAAAGAACAGGAAAAATAATTCTGGAAAAAAAATTCGGATTATATTACTCCTTCACTTGTTCTGTGATGTTGGGGTTGTTACCCAGGGCCTCGTACTCTGCTGTTGAGGTGTACCCCCGAATCTAGGGTCTGGGTTGCTTTACCGTTGAACCACTTATTTAGCCATCTGATGACAAAAGCAGAGAGGGGTCTTGATCTGTCTTTTTATTTTTAAATAACAGTGTATATTCTAATTTTATTTTTTTATTTTTAAAAACCGTATGTGTGTGTGTTCGTGTATAGGTATGCACATAAACCTGTGTCCTTGGAGGCCAGAAGGTGGCTTTGGAGCCTCAGGAGCTGGAGTCATAGGCAGCTGTGAGCTGTCCCATGTGGGTGATGGATTCCGAACCTATGTCCTCTGGAAGAGTAACATGTGACCTTAAACACTGAGCCAGCTCTCCAGCCCTTAAATGTGTATACTTAAAAAGAAAATTATTTATTTTATTTGTGGTGTTTGCCTTCATGTATTTGTGCAACCCATGAGTGCTAGGGAGGGATGCAAGGAGGCCAGAAGAGGGCATCAGATACCCCAGAATTGGGGTAACAGAGGCTGTGAGCTGCCAAGTGGGTGCTGGGAAACAAACCCAGGTCTTCTGCAAGAGAAGCAAGATGGCTCTCCAGGTCCTTGATCCCTGTCTCATCAAAGGGTCCCATGCTGTTATTTGTCCCATAGATGAGCCACAGCTAGGTCAGAACAACAGAGCAGTTTCCTGCCTCTGCAGTGCTGGGAATCAAACCCAGAGCCTGAGCCACCCTAGGAAACTGCTCAACCTCTGAAGTGTGGTCCCCACCTGAACTTAACAAAGCTTTAGTTTCCGGCCAGCGGCACTAAGCTACCATTCGAATTTGAGTCCAGACCCCAGGATTTAATAATAATAGCTATGTGACCTTGAACGAGAAAATTAAACCTCTCCATTTGTTTGTTTGTTTGTTTTTATTCTTCCTTTTTTTTTCAAGACAGGATTTCTCTACGTAACAACGCTGGCTGTACTGGAACTCTCTATGTAGTCTAGGCTGGTCTTGAACTCACAAAAATCTGCCTGCCTCTTCTTCCCAAGTGCTGGGATTAAAGGTGTGTGCCACAATGCCCAACTTCTGTGTCCCCCCCCCCCCCCGCCCTTTTAGCCCTGGCTTGTAAAATGGGGCTAGTAATAACACCTATCTCAGAGGACTGAGTAAATAAAATGCCACCTACAAAGGACGTAGCCTGGCGCCTGCGGTAGAATTAGGTCTCAACAAGAGCTCTCCATCTTATTCGGTTCTCTCAGTGGTAGAGACCAAACCCAGGGCCTCAGCCACAGTATGCAAGCACCCCACCACCGAGTCACACCACGATTCCTGAACTCTTAAGAGACAATGTATGAAAGGAATTTGATGTAGTCTTATCTAGTGCTCGTGGCACTTAGAATGTATACATGGCACTTCTCCAAACATCTTAATCAAGTTCTGTTTGTGGTACTGTGGACCTAACCCAGGTCTTCATCTTTATGTTCTCCTATTAAGCTGTATCCCAGGCCCTGAGGAATGGAATTTGCATCTCTCTACAACAGTAAACAGTAGAGTTGCTAGACTTTTCTGTGACTCTCCTGAGGCTCTTTTGCTTCAGAAGGATATTTTTACATGAACAGTTTGAGGGAGTGGGGGTGCTGAGGAGAAGGGATTTGACACATGCAGCCCAGATGGATGAACTGGGAGACTTCACCCGTGTGTTAATACTACTAAGCTGGGGTTTAGTAGTAAAGTATTTAGTAGTGTGAGGACCTGGGTTTAATCCCCGAGCACTGAGCTAAAAGACAACGGTGTACCAGGCTTTTTCTTTAGGACCACCACCAGATCCCAAATCAGAACATGGAGACTCATTATTAATTTTGGATGCTCGGCCTAGCTTAGGCACTTCTCTGGCTAGCTCTTTGAACTTAAATTAACCTGTGTCTCTTCATCTACCTTTTGCCTCAGTTTTTTTGTGGTTGTTGTTGTTGTTTTGTTTTGTTTTCCTTCCATATATCTTACTTTCACTGCTCCTCTATGTCTGTCTGTCTGGAGACAGGCTGGCTTCTTGACCCGGGTGAGTCTATCCTTTGTTCTCTCTTCTTCTCTCATTCCTCTCTTCTTCAGCCTAGATTTGTCCTCCTACTTATTCTCTCTGCCTGCCAGCCTCGCCAGTTCCTCTCCTACCTAGCTAATGGCCATTCAGCTTTTAATAAAAGACCAATCAGGTGCCTTAGGCAGCCAGGATGAAACAAATGAAACACATCTTTACATCGCTAAACAAATGCAGCATAAACAAAGGAACACATCTTTACCTGGTTAAACAAATATTCCACAACAAAACAAAAAAGACAACCCTTGCTTGTTGCCCTCCTCCTCCCCCTGGCCTCCCAGAGCCTAAAAACTGTCCTCTTTCTTTTGTAAACCTCTGCAGCCAGCTTGTCCCTATGTGAGACAATTACCAGATATGTGTGGCTTTTATATTTAATGGAATAAAATCTATGGATTCTTTTTGCTGGGTTTTTTGAATGTCAGCTTATTTCATGGACTGAACTGAATCATTAAAACTTTGGAGGAAAAAGGGTAAAGCTGGAAACTTCTCTCTCTCTCCATGTTTGACTTAAGACTTGATGAGTGACTCTGCTTCCATCTTCATATGTGTACATGACACAATGTAGTTGTTATGACAACTAAAATGGCTAACACCCAGGGAGTGCTGACAAGGCCTGATGTGTCGTGGGCCCTATGGATGTGGTTGTCACTCTCTACGGTCTCTGCTCTTCAAGCAAGCAACGGCTAGCTGCTTTATGTCCCTAAAACTGGCCTACAGTTTGGGAAAAATGAGATGGCAAAGCATCTGGTCTGAAGAAAAGAACTAACTGCTACATATGAAATCCATCCCCAGACACCACGGTCTTCAGTCAGATCTGTAGTCTGTCCCCAAATGGGTTTACCTGAACTCTTTCGTATTTGACATTTTGAAAAAAAATTCCAAAGTCAACTGACGTTTGGAAATTCTGGGTTAAATAGGGAAAAATGGGCCACTTTGTCGTGGAGTTCTCAGCGCATCACAGTGTCAACCGGCACTGGGGAGTTTCATGAGGAAAATGGAACAGGTATGACTTGGAGATTTCTAAGACTGGTTTCCTCCTGTCTCCTCCCTCTTCCTGCTCCTTTCTTACCTTTGGGTTCATAATCTGTGGCATCATTTGGGTTGGTGCTAGTCTCTCCCTAGTCACAGAACTATCCCAGTGAAACTAATCAAGGCCATTTGCACAAACTTCTTCTGCCTGAAGGCACTGGAGCATCCTGTGGTCGGGAGGGAAATTGAATAGCTTCCCGGCACATTAATTACTGTTGTCAGAGAACAAAACGACAAGAGTTTACTCGAAAGTTCTCAATCAGCCTTATTGTTTTATTCTAGCATCGGGTAATACTTCATTTTATAAAACAGAGTCAGCGTGCCCACAAGCCAAGCAGGAATAAGCTCTACAGATTGGGAAAGATGTGAACACAGCAGACATAAGAACAAATGTATACTGGTCATTTCAAATTCAGTTCCGGGACAGTCGGGGACAGGGAGACAGAGCAGGCAGACATCTGAGGAGTTAGCACGAGGCAACTTTACGTTCCATTTTGGTGTGACAGTTAAGGCTGAGGGAATTTTGTTATGGCAGCTGGAGCTGTCATGTCTGGGGAGTTGACTGTGGGTTCTCTCTTCTGTCTAACCAGGTTGGTAAACAGCTTCCAATCAGTGACGGGTGACTTAGCATTAGTGACTCCATTTTGATTTTCAGCTTTGGCCTATTCAGGAGCCCCATCCAAAACAGGGCCTCCTGGCGTTTTCACTCAGTACTCATAATCAGTGGCTGTAAAAGGTCAGTTTGCTCTTTTCTTTGGTTTCTGGCACAGGATTCCTAAAATCCTTGGGGTTTCCTCAGAGATTTGAGTACCTTTTACCACTCAGAAAGAGCCCTTCAAGCTTACTAGCTAAACCATCCTGAAGGAGGTAGCTCTGGCTCCAATGAGAGACTCTGACTCAAAAAAAAGTGAAGTGGTCAAGGTAGACACCCATGTCAGATTCAGGCCTCCATACATGAGTGTACACAACTACACCTAAACACACATATGTACCACACACTCGTGCACACACACATCTACACCTACACACACATATGCAGGACACACACACACACACACACACCCTTCACCCATTTATGCATACACAAACCAAACAAAGCAAAGAGCTCCCTTTTGATCACACCTGAGGAGACATGGGATAGGGATCTCAGATAGATTCGGGATGAAACTGGTCACTGGAAAGACCAGATGACTGAAGGGTTGGGCCCCTCACCTCCATCCTTGGGGCCAGATCTACAAAGGTGACACAGAGGCTGGAGAATAAGTGATATAAAAACTCTGACATGGGCAGGAGAGACAGCTCAGCAGTAAGGAGCATGGCTGCTCTTCCAGAGGCACCAGGCTTGATTCCTAGTACACACAAGGCAGCTCACAACTGTTTGTAACTCCAGGTCCAGGGGATCCAACACCCGCACACAGATATAGATGCAGGCAGACAGCAACACACATCAAATTAAAAAGAAATAAATCATTAAAAACCCCTCTGACAGAGCATATTTGATGAGTTTCGTGGTCAATGAACACATCGGGATGCAGGGAGGAGGACACGCCCAGGAGTGCACAGAAGCTGGGGGTACCCTCCTTGTCCTCTGTACCTTGTTCCTCCCCATCCCGCTATTCTATTTTCTCCACACTCATTTCCGTCCTCACACCTCAGTCTTGGAGTCTCTGTTGACTTGTGTTCAAGTCAGGGACTTTTGTTAGCCACATCCACAGTATGGTGAGCCCCATCAAAGGCAATTCTTTTTCTTCTTTGCTGCATTAAATATTTTTCTTGTAATTCCTTTTGATTCTTAGAATTTCTGCCATTGCACTTACATGGTCTGCCTCTTCTTGCCTGTAGCCTCTGTTTTCCATTAGAGCCCTTGGCACATTAATGATGAGCCCTTTGTGCTAATCCCACCATCTATCTGTGTCACATCTTAGACATCTGAGTCTGGATCCTCTGTGAGAGAGAGAGAGAGAGAGAGAGAGAGAGAGAGAGAGAGAGAGAGAGAGAGAGAGAGAGAGAGAGAATGCCATGGTACACATATAGAGCTCAGAGGTCAACCTCAGGTATCCTTGCCTTCCACTTCATTTGAGTCAGGGTCTCTTCTCACGCACCATTGTAGCTGGCAACGTTTCCTGGGATTCCTCTCTCCCTACCTCCCATCTCACAGTAAGAGCTTTGGGATTCACACATCTCCATGTGTATGGTTTTTGGGATCCAAACTAAGGTCTTTGTGTTCATGCAGAGAGTGCTTGATGGAGCCATCCCCCAGCCCCTGGACTGTTGCTTTCTCTTGCTTATTAGCATAGCTTGCAATAGTTTGCTGAAGGTGGTACATGAGTGTCAGAAAATGGAAGCTGAAGTATGTCTTTCTATTTCTATTTCTTTTCTCTTTCTTTCTTTCTTTCTTTCTTTCATTCATTCTTTCTTTGCTTTTTTCTCTTAAGACAGGTTATCACTCTCTAGCCTTGACTGGCTTGGAACTCACTATATATTCCAGACTGGCCTTGAACTCAGATTCACCCATCTCTACCCTCCGACTGCCAAATGTGTAGTTCTTCAGAGTGAGGTTTCCATGTTGACCCAGCTGTGGTTTAGGCTGTTTAATGTTTGCTAAAGCAGCATGGGCTGAAGATTATTGCTCCTCTAAAGTCTTTTTTCTGTCTTTCTTGCTGTCTTGTCCTCCCTAGCTATTCCTCCTCAGACCAAGTCTGTGCCTTTCTAGGCTCTGTGGTTGTCACTTGCTGTTGTTGTACTGGGACACACTGCTGGTCCAGGCTCTGTGGCTGTCACCTGCTGTTGTTGTACTGGAGCACTGCTGGTCCAGTCTCCATGGCTGTCACTTATTGTCATTGCTGGGCACTGCTGTCAATCTGAGAGGGTAGGAAGGGGATCAATTGATCAACGCTAGGTCTCAGAGCTGAGAACACCTCTGTGACCTTCTGCGTTTGTCCCCTGATGCAGTACAGTGACACAGGAAGGCCAGGGGGTGCCAGAGTCAGGGAGATGCCCTTTCGCAGATGGACCAGGACTCTGAAGGGTCCAGGAGTGTGGTACTTAGAAGCAGAGGGTGCTCTGGGCTCTTTTACAGTGGTCACTTCCCCCTTTCCCTTCTCAAACTGGGACCAGAGCCCCTTAGGTTCACAGCTAAGAAGGTCTGGTGAGCTCCACAGAAGTACCCAGCTCTTAGACTGTGCTTCCAGGGGCTCCTCACACATGCGCTAGTCTTCAACAGTTGTTAGCATTTAACGGGATCCTGTGGTCTTCTAATTCCAGAAGCTTCTACTTCAGGCAAGTAGATCAGGTTTGCTTCTCTGGATTTGTGTGTCTCCCTAGACCTCAGGGAGCAGGGGCTCTTTCCTCCTTCTTCAGTGGGCTCAGAAAATGCCATTGTTTTTCAAGCTGCCCAGCCTTTTCCTGTGTGAAAGGTCACCATGACATCCAAGCTTTCCACCTGGAGCTGAAGCAGAATTCTCATTTGTAATCTTCAGCCTATAGATTGTATATGTGGTATGTTAGATTACTACCTCAGAGATTTTTGAGCTCTAGAACATAGCACATATTTACAAGTTTTCATTTTCAATTGTTCACTGCTGTCTAAAAATACTTTTATTCTCTAGGTGGTGGTAGCACAAGACTTTAATCCCAGCACTCGGGAAGCAGAAGCAGGCAGATCTCTATGAGTTTGAGACCAGCCTGGTCTACAAAGCGAGTTCCAAGACAGCCAGTGCTATGAAGAGAAGCCCTTGTTGTGGGATATTTAGTTGAAGATATGTTACATTTGTTTATGGTGTGGAATATTTGTTTAATGATGCAAAGAGGTGTTGCATTCTTTTATGTTGCATTTATTTGTGAAGCTGTGTTACTGTGCCTGCCTAAAACACCTGATTGGCCTAATAAAGAGCTGAATGGCCAATAGCAAGGCAGGAGAGAGAGGGAAGGCAGGGCTGCCATGCAGAGAGAATAAATAGGAGAGAAGAGGAGGGAGGGAAGGAGAAGGAGAGTGGACACCAGCCCCCCCCCTCCAGCCACACAGCTAGACACAGAGTAAGAAGTAAAGAAAGGAATGCAGAATAGAGAAAGGCCAAAGTTGAGAGGCAAAGATAGATGGGATAACTTAAGAAAAGCTGGCTGGAAACAAGCAAAGGTGGGGCATTCATAAGTAAGAATAAGTCTACGTGTGTTTATTTGGGAACTGAGTGGCGGGCTCCCAAAAAGCAAAGAGAAAAAAACAAAGCAACAATAAATAAACCCTACAAACCCTGTCTCAAAAAACTACCAAAAATATTTTTTATATTTGTCTGATAGCCTCTAATCTTGCTAATCTTATTTATTAGTCCCATAAGTTATTGTAGATTCCTTTCAGTTTTTCTCCAGAGAAAACCATGTTGTCTGCAACTGTGGACAATATAATTTCTTCTTTCCCGGTATCTTTGATTTCTATTTCTTTGCTTGTCTTATCGGGTCCACTGATCTCCAGCTGAGTGGGAATGCTGAAAGTGGACATCCTTTGGTTTGCCCTGTTGTCCTTCATCATCTACACGATATCAAGGACAGACTACTCCCCTCCCCATTTTTAAAGTAAATATTAGCAGGTTGAGGATGCTGAAAATTCAGGTCATGAATGGATATTGTATTTTGTTACACCCCCCATACATTTATTATGGTTTTTTTCCTCATTCTGAACTCAAACTTCCTCTCGGTGTCATCTTGATTTTTACAGCTGAAGAAATCACTTGAAGCACTTCCTTCAGCCCAGGCCTGCTGGCTATGAGTTCTCATTAAGTTCCTCTGCTTGAGGTTGTCTTGATTTCTTCATTTCTGGGGATTTTTTTTCCTTTTTTTTTTTTGGTTTTTGCCACATATAGAACTTAATGTTGGCAGTTTTTCCCATTCTTAAATGTTTACTTATGTATTTTGTGTATATAAGTGCTCTGGTTACATGTATACATGCATGATGGGGGAGGATATCAGACAGAAGAGGGCAGCAGAACCCTTTATAGATGGTTGTGAGTCACCGTGTGGGTGCTGGGAATTGGACTGAAGACCTCTGAAAGAGTAGCCAGTGCCCTTATCCAGTGAGCCATCTCTCCTGCCCTGACAGGTTTTTCTCTTAGCGCTATAGCTATCACAAGATCCTGGTCCCACAATAATGCTGGCGCTTTACTGAACATGACTTCATTTCTTCATCTGTGAGAGACTGCAGAAACTAAGGCATAGGTTTGGGAAATGAGTGATCACTGTTCTTGCCCTGATGCTTTAAGAAATGGATACTCATTTCCTGCTGCCTGGAACAGATCTGGACTTTGATATCTTAAAATAAACTCAGAGGTCAGGTAGGCTTCAGGTAGACAACAGGGCTTTGCTTCCATTTTTCCACTCTTCTCTTGGTCCCGCCATCCTCTGGGTTGGCCAGACGTGGTTGCTAGTGACAACAGAAGCAGGAACGTCCTCACTCAAGTAACTAGGTTATTCCTTCACGGACTAGCTATAGCTGAATTCAGTCACATGATCACCCCCGGACCAATGACAGGTGAGGGAAACAGGCTCTGATTGGCTTGAACCTGGGTTCCCGGTGGCATTGCTGTTAGGGTGTCCATCTTAGTCTAGATAGTCTAGAAGTCTGTTAGGCAGAAGTAGGAGGAGAAAGGAACAATGGCCGGAGAGCAGCGTGAGTTAGTGTGGTGGAGATAACGTTGCATGGTCACCCGGCTTCCTTCGTCTTGGGCCTCCAGAAGACTGTATCCCAGGGAGGCTGAGGTCTGACCAGTGGGAAGCAGGAAGTTCTGAGTTTTGTTTGGCCTTGTCTTTCCAAACTCCTCACGTTCTTTTCCAGTACTCTCTTTTCTAATCTGAAAGATCCTCCCAGCTGCACTGGACGGCGATGTGAGTCCGAGATAAGCTTGCCTGGCGTCTGTCAACCCTCTGGACTTCGGGACTCTTCCTGTAGCACACCACACCCTGTCTGCATCAACGCGGCTGGCAGGGTTTTCAGCCCGTGCTCCTCACCGCAGCAACACCAGGGGCCTTGCCTGGGACCTTGCTGGGTGCACACTCTCTCTGCTCCAGCCTGCTAAGCAGCATCTCTGGGGGCTCTCTGTGCTTTTACGACTCCTGTGAGAGCCACTGGCAGGGAGTCGACAGTCCTGGGAACAGCTCTCTGTCTCAGCTGCTGCGTGGGAGGAGCTGTTTCTTCATCCCTCTCCTGGCTGCGATAGGACTGGGGCCACTGTGAGGACGTTTTTTGTAACTCGGGTACTCTGCCTGTTCAGTGCTGACTCCCTTCCTCATCTCCTCAGGCTGTGGCTGCAGTGACCTTAGCTCCAACTGCTGTACCTTTGCTGGCTCTTACCCACCTCCCCAGGATGTCTACAGGCTCACGGTCTGCTCCTGTCTCTTACAGCAGCTTGTTATGTAAGCACACGGGCTCATCCCTCCCTTCTCCACAGAAATTATAACTAATAACTGCGGGTCCACCCTGAAGTCATATAATCCCAGTCCACAGGGAAGAAGCCGATGTTCTTTATTGTTCTGGGCAGCCTTTTGAGAAGCAAGAGAATGTTTTGTCAGGTTGTGTTTGTAAGGATTTAAAGTGATTAGAGGACATTTTAAAATTACACTTGAAAGCCACAAGTTTCCCGA
The DNA here is from genome assembly GCF_014885135.2 of Alexandromys fortis. Lineage (NCBI taxonomy): Eukaryota > Metazoa > Chordata > Mammalia > Rodentia > Cricetidae > Alexandromys > Alexandromys fortis. Next base: position 4,706,736 of record NW_026067943.1, read on the forward strand.
GACTCCAAGCTGGGAGCAGGACTCCATCCATGGCTCTTCCCATGATTTTCACATTTTTTGACTTTTAGTCATGCGCAGTACAGTGATGGGCAATGCTAGGTAGGGGTGGCCTGCCAGGCATTTTACACGCTCAGGGTTGGGCATGCTGGGGATATAATCCCAGGCTTTTTCCATGTTTACTCTTCTGAGCCTACTCTCAGTCCCTTTTAGGTTTTTTTTTTTTTTTTTTATTTTCGAGACAGGGTTTCTCCATAGCCTTTTGGTTCCTGTCCTGGAACTAGCTCTTCTAGACCAGGCTGGCCTTGAACTCACAGATATCCGCCTGCCTCTGCCTCCCAAGTGCTGGGATTAAAGGCGTGCGCCACGACCGCCTGGCTCCCTTTTAGTTTTGGACGGCGGCATGGTTAAGGTTAGGCAACTATAAAATTTCTTCATTTAATTTTGTAGCAGAACACATCTAACACCAAAGTTTCCATTTTAACCTCACAATTGAGGGGCTAACGTTAAGTAAACTCACGACGCTGTTCAGCTGTCGCCATCCATTGCCAAAACCAACTTCATCCTAAACGTGATTCTTTCTCCCCGCCAGCCTGGGCAATTGCCTACTTGACCAGTGTTATGATGTTAGGTGCTGTTATCATGGAGCCATTTGGCATTTATCTTTTATCCTGGTTGGCTTATTTTACTCAGCATGGTGTCCTTAAATTTCATCCATGTGGTGGCCCGTGCCAGAATCGTCTTCTTTTTTTTTTTTTTTTTTTTTTTTGGTGCAAGTGTGTTTTACACATGTGGGTGCAGGCATGTGCAGGTGCATAAGAAAGTGTGCAAGTTCCTCAGGGGCCTGAGGTTGATGCTGGGAATCGCCCTCTAGCCCTGGTCCACGTTATTCCACTGTTGTTTTAGTTTTTGAATTAAGCCCAGATCTCATCGATACGGCTAGTCTTGCTCATCGTCTTGCTCTGGGTATCTTCTGTCTCCACCTTCTGAAGCTGGAGTTGCAGATGGGCCTCCGCACCCACAGCATGGGTTCTGGGATCCAAATTTGGGACCTCACGTTTGAGTAACAAGTACTTTAATCACTGAGCCATCTCCCCAGCCTCTCCTCTTCCTTTTGAAGGCTGAGTATGGGACAAAGTGGGCTCAGAAGGTAAAGATGTTTGTCACCAAGTCTGACAACATGAACTCAATCCCTGGAGCCCACATGGTGGAAGGAAAGAAGTGACTCCTTCAAACTGTCCCCTGACCTCTCCACACATGCATCATGTTGTGTGTGCCTGTGCACACACAATAAATAAATAAAGTGTCATAAAAAGAACCAAGTATGGGGCTGGAGAGATGGCTCAGAGGTTAAGAGCATTGCCTGCTCTTCCAGAGGTCCTGAGTTCAATTCCCAGCAACCACATGGTGGCTCACAACCATCTGTAATGGGGTCTGGTGCCCTCTTCTGGCCTGCAGGCATACACACAGACAGAACATTGTATACATAATAAGTAAGTAAGTAAGTAAATAAATAAATATTTTTTAAAAAAAACCAAGTAACTTTTTTTTGTCTGAATGGACATCTTACAGCCCTTCAGGGGATAGACACTGGGATTGCTTGAACACTTTGGTCACAGTGAACGGCCCTGTGATGAAGGCGGTGGACAGACAACCTTTCACATTCCCGCCTTAAGTTCCCAGAAGTGAAGCTGATAGACGGAAGTGCATGTCTATCATGTCTCTATGGAGGCATGGAGGGAAGGAGAGGGGAAGAGATTTAAGCTCGAAGAGAGGAGGAGAGAGATGGGGAGCGGAAGTGGAGATGAAGGGCAGTGGAGAGTGGAGAGTAATTTTCCTGGTCTCTGAAGCCAGGAGTCCTTTTATGACTTTGTTCCCATGTGTCCCTACGCTGTCAGAGGCCAGGATATTATTGCAGACGTGTCCTCATGTCTTTTAAGCCTTCTAAGAGCATCCACCTTTCTTCAGAGAACAGCGATGGGAATGGTTGCTATGGGTACATTCAGGGCAGGATTCAGGTAGTCACCACTGTGTTTGTTAATGTGGAGGTGCAGGGGTCCTAGCTCAGATGCCATTTGTGGAATTCTAGGTCTCCAAACTGGCTCAGGTTCGGACGAGGGACCAGGGCTGTGCTGTCCCTTGGGAGCCTTGTACTAAGCCTGCAGATCATCTCTATTTTCTTTCTCGGGTAGCAGACTTCTGTCGTCTGTGCTGCCTTCTGATGTCGTGCACCGCCGAGCTGTTCTCTGAGTCATTCCTCTTTGGGCATCGTTCCAGGTGTGATCATCTCCACCTGGCTTCTGGCAATGGTTTCTGCCACCTGGCTGCCATTGTTCTGGAGTCCAGTCATCCGGACTGCTAACAGCCCTGACTCTCAGCAGTGCTGGCTGCAGGGCAGACCTGCTCTTGTAGTTTTGTTTTGTGGGTCTTACTCTGGAGCCTCGCCTGGCCTCAAATCCCAAGCATCACATCATCCACCTGCCTCAGCTTTCTGTGTAGCTAGCGTCTGTTACCACGGGCAGGTTTTCCTGCCTCAACACTCAGACCGAAAGGCTTTTTTTCCTGGGTCTTGCTACAGTAACATCTCCCTTAGGTCCTCTGCTTGCCAAGTGCAGATCTTAGAGCCCGTCAGCTTCCATGGTGCTGTGAGCCAGTTCATGGCGTGTGTATTTTGTTGCTCCTGTTTCTCTGCCGACTCGGACACACATCATCTTCCTTGAGCGTTAACAAAGTAATGATTTTGTTTATTTATGTGTGCATGACATATGTGCACACACATATACATGTTCACATGTGTGTGCCCACGTGTGCATTAATGTGCACCTACATGGAGCCAGAGGTTAACATCGGGTGCCTTCCTCAATCACTCTCCACCTTATATTTTAAGGCAGGACCTTTTACTCGAACCCAGAGCATTGCTGGTTTGCCTGGTCTAACTAGCCAGCTTGCTCCCAATGGTCCTGTATCCATCTCCCAAACACTGGTTACAGGCAGGCCACAGCACCCACCTGGCATTTGTGGAAGTGCTGGACACCATTGAGCCATCGTCGCAGACCGCCTTTGAGTGTTCTCATCGTGTCTGCAGCCTTCCTTGGCAATGACAACTCAGCATGAGCCACTGTTCCTCTGTGCTTTTGAGGATAAACATACCACGGACTTTGCTCCATTCCTGGATGTTCTTTCCAGGGTGTTAATTCTTGTTTCTTGGTAGTGTACTTAGAAGTTACTAAACCCTCCAGAATCCTGCCTTATCCCCCCCCCCCCCAGGCCTGCTAAACAGACATCCTTAGTATCCCATTCTGCTTGTATCTGAGTATTGATGCATGCTGTCCAGGTCTGTCTTTTGGGGTGTCATCTCTGTCTTTCCTCACCATGCCCATCTAGACGTGGGCCTCATGGCCAGGTAGGCAGAAGGATCAGATCCTGAGGGACAGACAGATCTTGTTCTGTTGGGGAGAAGTCACTCCATTCTTGTCAAGCAAGGGCTGGCGGGCAAAGGCTGGGCAGCTGCTGCTGCTGGCCTAGACCTCCTCAGACAGACACTCCAGAGCAGATGGCCCCAGCTCAAGTGTCAGGTTTCTAGGCAGGGCCAAGCCCACGCATATGGATCTGCCTTGATTGGATACTTCATGTTCTCTGGAGTGTGGCCATTCTAAGTATGAAGCCAGGATGTCACCTGGCTCCTTAGTCCAGCCTTTTTGTATGCTCCTGGTGGGATGGGAGGGTCCTTTGACTTTCCCAGGTAGCTGTCAATGTCAGTTTTCTACCCAGCAACTTCTCTCTCTCTCTCTCTCTCTCTCTCTCTCTCTCTCTCATCTCATACTGATAGTGTTAGTCTTTGGTTTTGTTTCGAGATAGCGCATCACTCTGTTGCCTTAAGCTCCTGAGCACAAGCCACCCCCCTGCCTCAGCCTCTGGAGTAGCAGGCACTGATAGTGCTGTATTATTCAGTAGGCATCTGCAGTGGGTTCAGCTGTGGCTCCTCTAACACACGTGGCTCTCAGACATCCGAGGGTGAAAATGGGGGGGTTGCAGATATGACTCAAGCCTGCCGCAAGAGCACATACTCCAAGTGAGCTTTCTTTCACGTGGGCGATGTCTTTCTTCACCAGAGAAGGGAGGAAGAAGTGCTGAGTGAGACCCAGAGGATATTGGAAACAACCCCAAATGGAGTTGGATTCAGACCTAGAGTCTGAAGCCCCAGGCTTTCTTGGGAGCCATGAGGAGAGAGGCTCTGAGCAGACTCTGTCTCAGAGCTCCCAGAAGAGCAGGTAGGGTGGTAGTACCTTGACTTTGGACTCTGGTCTGTAGAACATTTTCCTGCTCTTATAAGCTTCCAACTTTGTGATAATTTATTATGGCAGTCAGGAAACTAACCCTTCATCCAACTGTATTGTCTCTATGGCAACGGCTTGCCTGCATATCTCCCATGCTTTGTACGGCATGCCAGCTAGTGAATCTTTTCCACACGTACACCCGGCCCCAAGTCCCCACAGGTGGGCGTGTGACACTCACTCAAGCCAGGGTCCCCTCATGCTTAGGCCTATCTGCCCACACCTCATGGTTAGTCACCCGGATTCAAGCGCCCCCTCTCTCCCCATCGCCTGCTTTATCAGACTCATCTGGACACTAACTGTCACCAGTCAGGCTCTCTGAACTGCTGCTGAGATGGCGTTGCCTATGTGGGATATTGATCAGAGATCAATAGCTGGGGAGGGAGAGGGCTGGAAAGAGAGAGAAGTTGCTATGATGCAGACAAAACAGACCCTTGGCTGATGCCTGCCGAGGTGCACTGCAGTGACCGGGCAGGCTAAGCCTTGGTTCCTTAGTTCAGTCTTTGGTGAGGGTTTGCCTCCAAGCAGAGGAACTGGCAGCAGGGACAAGCCTCTCCTTGAAGGGCATCTGGGTCATCTCCGTGTTCACTACCACAGCAGGAAGGAAACACCCTCACAGGACAAATGAGGAAATGGAGGCTAAACAGCTGATAACCCTTTCAAAGCACGGATCTCTGAGAAGGAAAGAGCCAGTGCTGAAAGTGTCTGTGTTCACTACCCAGGAGTTTTCCTCAGCTTCACCTCACCGGTTCTCCTTTAAAATGCTTATTGTATGTGTATGGGTGTTTTCTACGAATGTATGTCTGTGCACCATGGGCAGGTAGTGCCATCAGAGGTCAGAAAAGGGCATCAGAACCTCTGGAACTGGGGTTACAGACAGTTGTGAGACACCCCGGGGCTGTTCTAGAAGAGCAGTCGGTGTTCTTAACCACCTAGCCATCTCTCCAGTTCTCTCTGGTTTCTTCTCACACTGACCCTGAAAGGCATGTGTTATTTTCACTGATGTGTGTGTGTGTGTGTGTGTGTGTGTGTGTGTGTGCTGAACTTTGAACTTGGGGCCTCCCAGTTGCTAGGCAAGTGCTTTGCTGCCAGTTTCCTCCTCCCCCCGGCCCCAAGTAGTCAGAGTCTGAACTAGGTCTGTGTGATGTTGTGATGTGGGATTTCCCTCTGTATGCTGTGATTACCATTGATTAATAAAGAAACTGCTTTGGACCTATAGCAAGGCAGAACTTGGCTAGTCAGGGGAAACTAAACTGAATGCTGGGAGAAAGGAGCCAGAGTCAGGGAGAAGCCAAGTAGCCCCACTGGAGACAGATGCTAGGAACTTTACCTGGTAAGCCATAGCCATGTGGTGACACACAGATTACTAGAAATGGGTTAAATTAAGATATAAGTGTTAGCCAATAAGAAGTTAGAGCTAATGGACCAAGCAGTGATTTAAATAATATGGTTTCTGTGTGATTATTTCAGGTCTAGCTGCCGGGCGGCTGGGATAAACAAGCACCCTCCTTACAACAATGTTGTAATCCTCCAGGAGGTCAGGGTCTTTGTTACTTTTCCGGTACCCAATAGAAACAACTGAAAGACAGAGATCTTCAGTTTGGCTCCCAGTTTCAGACACCCCAATTCCTATGCTTGGCCCCCACGAACTTAGGCAGAACACTGTGGCAGCAGGCATGTGGGCAGAAGATTTTCCTCACCTTATGGAAGACAGGAAGCAGAGAGAGGGAGACAGAAGAAGACAGGGACATGATACCCTAAGGACCAGTCCTTAGTGACCTAGTTCCTTCAGCCAGGCCCCACCTCCTAAAGTGTCCAGAACACCCCCTAAATAAGTTCCAGGAGCTGGGGACCATGAGACTTTTCATATTTGAACCGTAGCAGCCAAGAAGGAGAAGAGGTTCTAATGCACACAGTGGTAATTTAGAGAGAAGAGCACATGTTTCTAGTCTTTACTCAGAACAACATGATTGCAGGCAAACCCCGAAGCCGAGGCTTCACCAGGCAGCTCTTCAGGAAGCCCCCCCAGCTTTCACTCCTCCATGAGTGATTTAGTATGCCTCTCACAACAGAAAAACAAGAGCAGCTTTGTGTGTGTGAAATAAAGTAGAAATATGCCTTTAAAAAACACTGACCGTTCCCCCCCACTCTGGTTTGTTGAGACAGGGTTTCTCTTTGTAACAGCCCTGGCTGTCCTGAGACTTGTTTTGTAGACCAGGTTGGCCTTGAACTCACAGAGATGCACCTGCTTCTGCCTCTGGAGGCAGAGTGCAATGAAAGTGACTGCCTAAGGAGCCCTCTCCATTATAGAGAATCGAGGATACCTGCTCTGGGAATGGTCCCACCCACAGTAAACATGGGTCTTCATCAGTTAACATAATCAGATAATCCCTCTCCAGCACGCCCATCAGCCCATGTCCAGGTGACTCTCAAGCTGACAACTGACAGTAGCCATCACATAAACTGTGTCTGTTATACAAACACCATTTAGACACAAAGACAATCCCTACTAATATTTTAGTGTTGAGTCTTTTAGTGTTTTTCTTGTGGTTATGTAACTGTTGACATATATAACATACTTACAAGATGTGTATGTGTGTGCATGCATGCGTGTGTGTGTGTGTGTGTGTGTGTATGTTTTCTAGCTTTGATTTTACCAATAGGAGATTGTAATGTACAGATTGACTTTTAAAACAACAATGTTTCCTTTCTGATTAAAAAGCAACACATGTTCGTGAAGAGATTTGGAAAATGTAGAAAAACAGAATGAAGAAAATCTAAGTCACAAGCAATGCCATGTTTCATAATATTGACTGTTTTATAACCTGATTTAAGAAAAACAATGCTAGGGCTAAAAGGGAGCCTTTGAATAGGATTTATGAGACTTCTGTTCTCTCTGGCAGTGCTGGGGATTAAACCCGGGATCTTGCACCTGCTAGGCAAGTGCTCTGCCGCTGAGAAACACCCCTCCCAGGCTCAAGCCTCTGGGCCGAATTCTTTCAAGCTCTTCCTCCTCCTCTTTCACACGAGGGGGAAAATGTCTGCAATTTTCTAAAAGCAATTTCACTTTAGACAGTGGACAAAGGGAGACAAAGGGAAAGAAAGATGTAGGCTGCTTTCTTTTCAAATCTCCTATGCCCAGAAAGCATGGGAGAGAGCCTGGTTAGTTTGTAATGATATCAGAAATGAAACCAACTTATTCTTAGGTGATCTGTCATTTCTGATTCCATCTTAGGAGTTGGGGCACCAATTAAAGAACATATGTCTCAACTATAAACAAATGATATCTAGGGATGAGTCATTCTTGTCTTGGAAGAGAGAAGGGTTAATAAACTGGTCGTAGGTAAGCATGGTAAGGCAATGAATAGTGTGGACTTTTGTTGGCCACAGCAATGGTCATGGAGAACAAAGAGCATGGTCTGTATCCATCTACCCACTCTCCCATCCACCCACCCACACAGCCATCCACCTCTGCTTCAGTTTCTGCCTTGACTTCCTTTTATGATAAGTTACAACTGTAAGCTGAAATAAACCCTTTCCCCCTTAGGTCGTGTTTGGTTATGGTGTTTATGGCATCAATGGACACCTAACTAGGACAGGGACTCACCAGATGTCAATGAGGATTTAATGAATGGGGCAGGAGAGAGCAAATGAATGAATTGAAAAGTATAACCCTGAACATATGAGAATTTAGAAACAATGTAACTGTTCAGACATTCCATACAGTACAGTCACCCTAGTGACTATGTATCTCTGTGTGGGAAAGTCCTCTGAAGAATGCACAAGGGGACTGGAGAGATGGCTCCGAGGTCAACAGAACACGTTCTGCTCTTTCAGAGGACCTGAGTTGAATTCCCAGATATCCACATCAGGCATGTATGAAAAATATATATGTTTTCAAGACAGTATGTCTCTGTGTAGCCCTGGCTGTCCTGAAACTAACTCTGTAGATCAGGCTGGCCTTCAACTGAGAGATCCACCTTCATCTGCCTCCCGAGTGCTGGGATTAAAGACATATGCCACTAAGCCCAGTCCAAAATATTTTTAATGGAAATAAGCAGAAAGCATGAACCAGCAACCCATAGGCAAGAAAATATTCATAAACATTACCAGTTCTGGCTTATAAATAATCAAAATGCTCACTTTAAAATTTGGTCACCTAGCCAGATCGGTGATGCATTTTCAAAGCTTTGCCAAAAATATACATACCCTTTGACCCAACATTCTATTTCTTGAGCCTTGTGTTAAGGAAATAATCAGAGGTGTACAAGAAATATATAACTAAGAAAATATTCATCACAGCCTAATTTTAATAGCAACAAAATTGGACACAAGAATTGCAGTGAGAGGACAGTATTAATTTTTTTGCTTTGCTTTTTTTCTATTTTCTACCTTCTACAGTAAGGATAAATAGCCTCTGTAATTCAGAAAACAAACAAAGGCAACATTTTGGAAAGGCGCGGGGGGGGGGGGGCACCTTAACTACAAATACTCTTTTGGAGGACTGCCACTGTTCAAAATTTCCCAGAGCTTTCTCTTCAGCACGCCTCAGATTTAGTTTCTAAAGCACATAGGAAATTGGTCTCATTATTCTGAAGTCATCTGTTTCCTTCTGCATAAATACAGCTGTGATTCAGGTCCATCGCCCACCTTATTCATCTGCTTCTATACCAAAACGACTTCAAGGTCTTGTGGGGCTGGGGGAAGCACTCTCTCAATTCCCCTTCTCTGCAGAGCGGGGAGAGAATGCTGGCTAGTTTTAGGTATACATATATCTGCTCAGCAGTGCTCAGCATATGGAGATCAATAAATAGTAGTGGTTGTTATTCTCATTCGCTTATTTGGTTTTATTTATTTCTGCAGTTGTCTAGGAAGCCAGATTGCTGAGGCCAGATGGGTGAATTCTCTAGCCAATGATTTTGGTAAAATACTTATTCCACCAGTTATTCTGGGTGGACACTCTAACTCCTACCTTAAAATGTCAAGCTTCCAAGAACCCCAAGAAGCAAATGAATGCTCTCAGTGAAATGCCTTAGCAACATCCATGGGCTGTGGGAATGTCATCCCTCCAGGTACCTTAAATTATGATGTTTAAGAGAAATGCCCTGAGTAGGGAGCCAACCATTGATCTGCCCTCCACCGCCCTCTAGGGGTGAGGAAAGGAAATGTTGCATCTCCTGCTTGGTAGGCTATGCAAAGGAAAGGGTTGCCCAGAGGGGAACTAGAACTTGCCTTACCCACTGAGTCTGCATGGAAGTGATGTAAGCTTGGTAGCAGATCCCTGTAGCAATGCTTGCTCTAGCACAAGCTGCTTGACCTTAAGTAAGTCATTTTCCCTCTCCAAGTTTTATCCTCTGTTGACGACAACTTCATGGGCTCAGCATGAAGGCTATTTCATGGGATTGTTATATAATAACTTAAGATAGCAAAAATTACCACCAAAAATAATGGCAGCAGCATCGCAGGTGCTCCCCATATGGCACCTCTACTAAAAGATGCCAAGCATACGACTAGGCCTTATTCTAGAAGGTTTCCGAGAGCGAAAATAGAACTAGATGGAGGAGTAGTCTCTCAGTCTTTTCTTCCTCTGACACATGAGGTTTGTTTTGCTTTGCCTTCCTTCCATGAATCCCGTGTCAAGGATGACTTTCCCGGATCAGGAAGAGCAGAAAGGAGAGATCAGAGAAAGACCAGGACAGCACTCTTCACTATCAAAAAAGACAAAGTGTGGCTCTGGGCAAAAGGATCCGAGAACACAAACAGTTTTAATTTTGTACACCCAATCTAATTAAGGATACAGATGAGTGTGTTGAACCAGGGGCCACATTGAAGAATGGGCACTGTGATCAACTAGTAATGTCTGCTTTGGTTTCAGGACAAGTGATTGATGGCACATACACCATAAATTTGCTTCCTACATTTTGATTTTGGTAAAAGGGCCATTCATCTGTGGTCTGTGGGTGAGCATTGTTTTGTAATGGTTGTAAACCATTTGAAATTGGTCTAGGACAAGATAAGAATTGAAATTAGAAGTGCTTAGAAAATTTTAGAGCAATCTGACAGTAAATTTCCATCTATTTAACCTGAGAAAATATCTGAGCTTATATTTCATGTCTTTACATTTTTCTGCTAGTAATTAATTTTTATGTATTTTATGAAAGTTTTTGTTCATGATAGCTTGGAGAGATTGTCCTTCACAAGGTACATTAAGGAATAGTAACTGAGACCTTGAGTAGGAAGGACAAGCGGAGTCCTTTTTTGGTTTTCCAGGGCTACCAAAGCTGATTAGCACTGGAGACAGCAAAGTCCCAAGAGCTGGGTTCTGTTTGGATGATTGTAAATATCTCCAGAAAATGTCTGCATTTAGTGACTTTGGGTGGTGGCAGAATTTAGGGGTTCTGGCTGACTGCTTCTGTCTTATGAAATGATCAATAAACTGAATACTCTCCCATTGATTTCTGCCTTTTGTCATCCCAAAGCTTGGTTGCTTTGGAAAAAGTGAGGCAGCTCAACAAATAAGATGTAAATTTTCACAAAAATAGAATGGGTCAATAGCCACCCTCGGAGATGAGAAGGGAAGGCGCATGCCTGCATCTGTTCACAGCATCCCGAGGCGGGTTCTGGTGCGGCGGCCCCTTCTGTCTCCATTGTGAACCCTTAGGGGTAAGGGTACACGGGCTGCAACCACTCAGTTACAATGTAGATGTGCAGAAATTGTTTTTTCTAGCAATCGGAGCAGTTGAGGGCTTGACAGTTCCTGGTAAATTATTTATATTGAAGTCATAAAAAAGAAGCCATGGGAGGGAAATGCAGAGGAAAGCTGAAGTTTAGCAGAAAATTTTAACAGTGTAGGCAGACAATGCACAGGAGAGATGGGTGGGTGGATGACAGCCCTGCCCTTCACCTGGGAGCTCTTGATACTCCAACTAGAAGCCAGAACATTGCTGCAGATGAGAGACCACACAGTTCCTTTCAGAATCTTTGTTTTCAGGCAGAATTCTGGTGGCAGTGGTGGTGGTAAAGGCCATAGATCGGAGTGATCGAGAGCCTGGTGCAGAATCAAACAAACCTAATTACAAATCTTGGATCCAGAACTGGGATATAGCTCAGAGGCTTGGTACCTATTGGTGAGAATGAGGCCCTGGGTACAATCTCCAGCACTACTACTAGAAAAGGAATCAATCCTGGTCCATTGGGTATTATCTGTAAGGTGCCTTACTTTCTGGTTCACAGTTTTCCTCATCTATCATAAGGGGATAGTAGTAAAAGCTTCTTTCTAGGGGACAAATTCTCATGGGAGAAGCATGAAAGACAGGTGAACTGGATTGAAAACATGAAGCCATCTGGTCTACCTGTCTTATGTTTGTTGTGTATCTAGACCCATAGTTTTTTTTTTTTTAATCTTTCACCTATCTTAAAAAAATCAAGAGGTTGAGTGGGTGGTACACACTTTTAATCCCAGAATTTAGGAGGCAGAGGCAGGCAGATCTCTGTGAGTTTGAGGCCAGCCTGGTCTACACAGTGAGCTCAGGACAGCCAAGACTATATAGAGAGAGCCTATCTCAAAAAAACCAAAACAAGCAAACAAACAAAATATGAAAATTTCTTTGCTATCTGCATTCAAAAGCACTCTGTTTCCTAGGTTTTTAGGTTACTTACAGGTGAGTGGGGATTCAGATCAGGATCCTGGTTCACTGGAGCACAAAGGGCCGTGTGAGCAAGAAACTATCCTACGATGGCACTCCATTGTGTTAGGTGGCTTTTATAATAGCAACAAGCATTTAATTTCCCCAAAGGAGGTGACTTAGTCAATGCTCTATTACTATGACGAGATGCCATGACCACGGCAACTCTTGCAAAATAAAACATTATTTTGGGCTGGCTTACAGTTTCATGGGTTTAGTCCATTATGGTCACAGTGGCCTGCAGGCAGACATGGTGTTGGAGAGTATCTGAGAGTTCTACATATAGCTGGGTAGGTAGCAGGAAAAAAGAAACACTGGACCTAACTTGAGCTTTTGAAACCCAGAGCATACCCCAGTGATACATTTCCTCTATTGAGGTCAAACCTCATAATCCCTGTCAAGCAGCGTCACCTAATGGCCAGGCATTCAAATATATGAGCCTAGGGGGTCATTCCTATTCAAACCACCAAAGAGGGAAGGCTCACTTTGGCTTATGGTTGCTTTTGTGCAGTCAGTTGGTGCCACTGATTCTTGGGCTTGTGGGAAGGCTGCATATTATGGTAGAGTAAGAGTGGGCAAAACTGCTCACCTCATGGCATTTGTGTCTCAAAGAGAGAAGAGGGGGTCAGGGCTCCAATATCCCCATTAAGAACATATCCTGGTGACCCCCCCTTCTTTCCACCACATCCCTCCCAAAGATTTCACTGCCTCTGGGTAGCATCATGGGTTTGTCATTAAAACCTTTAGCATGTGGGACTTTGGGTTTAAGAGACTAAAAGAATGCCCATTAGGTTGGGAAGTTGCCATGCATGTGCCCATTGAAGGACTTCCATCCAAAGCACTAAGAGAATGTCTGCAAATAAATAAGAGAAAGGCACAAAACTTGAAGAAGAAGAAAAGGAAGAAGAGGAAGAAACTTAAATAGGAACCTTATCCAAAAGATGTCCAAATGGACAAGCACTCTGAGAAGGCATTCTATTTCATTAATTCTGGTAGAGCTGAATTTAAAACTAGTATGAGGCCGGGTGGTGGTGGTGGCGCACGCCTTTAATCCCAGCCCTTGGGAGGCAGAGTCAGGCAGATCTCTGTGAGTTCAAGGCCAGCCTGGTTTACAGAGCAAGTTCCTGGACAGCCAGGACTGTTACAGAGAGAAACCCTGTCTCGGAAAAAAAACAAGTCTGAGTACCAGGGTACAGTTCAATGATACAGCCCTTGCCCAGCCAGGGGAAGATTTGGGTTTGATGCCTAGCACTGCAAACAAAACAAAACAAAACAAAAACAAAAAGTCTACTCTCCAAACCAAAAATGATACTGCTATACATCCACCTGCATGAATAGATCTAAGAGTCTGCAAGGACACAGAGCCACTAGAAATCTCTCTTTCTCTTTCTTTTCTCCGTATTTTTCTTTTTGCCTTTCCCCCACTGTGTTAAGGATCAAACTCAGGACTTTGTGCCTGCTACTGCTGAGTTACGGTCCCGATCCTGGAACTCTTACATATTGCTAACAGAAAAGAAATGTGGTGGTGTTTACTAAACTGGAACATTTATATTCCTAGGCATGTATCCAGCAGAGAAAGGAGCCCACATGTATTCATGATGACACAAATGCAGTGACATTCACGACAATGCTGTCTGAAATGATCGTGAGGAAATAACCCAAACATCCATTTGAGCAGAGTGGGAATTGTGAGCTGCTGATCTGGATGGAATACTAGACAGGAAGAGAAAAGGGTGGGCTGTTGTTATCTGGAATACCACAACAAGCTTAAAAGAAGAAGTCAAGAGGGTTTAGTGAGAACTGACTTGTTGTTCTATGACACTAGAGGTCACACTCAGAGCTTGGGCGTGCTGGGAGCCAGGTTCTACTGAGTGTTCTACTGAGCCACAACCAAGGGTTTGTTTGTAAACCTGCTAACTAGCTAGCTAGCTAGCAAACCCAATGGTTGGATGCAAGCCAACAAATGAATTTGGAATCTACTACGGAATCCAGCCATTTCATAGCTTTTTTGTTAGCTCTAAACCTAAGCGAAAATAGTTTCTCATTTCCTAAGATTTAAAAAAAAAGGAAATTTAAATTCTTGTTTCCTTGGTTCACTGACTTTTTGGCTATCTGAAAGCCTGTGTGGAAGTCGGCTTCCAGCTCTGTGCTTGCTGCGGCTCTCCCAGACAATCTGAGGGGTGGGTCATCAGAGGGCAGAGTCAGGCTCGGAGGTGATGCCAGGTCTTTGCTGGCTGCTGCTCTGGAAAGATCTCACCTTGTTCTCCTCACAGCATCTGCAGTTCAGCCTTTTTTTTTTTTTCTCAGAAACAGACCTTTTGTCCTCCCCTGCCGGGGCTTTCCAGCTTCAGGGGATTGAAGACTAGACCATGCTGGAGTCATCTTGATGGAGGTCATGGAGCCATGGAGTGCCCTGGGGTGGAGGCACAAAATAAGAGCTGGCGACAATGCTTCTCTAGAGAACAAAAACCTGCCAGCTGGTTCAAAATGTTACCGTGTCTTTTTTTTTTTTTTTTAACATAGGAAATGAAATGGCTGTGCTTGTGGCCACTTCAGCGTGACTCTTTCAAACAGAAGGTTTGTCCCTGAAGATGCCCGGGGCAAATTCAAACAACAGAAAACTCTGATGCTAAACCAAAGGTAGTTGTTCAGAACAGCCTCCCCTTCTCGGGTACAGGCACCCTTCAAAGCTTTGGATGTTCATTAGGTTGTAGCCTGGGCCTTATAGCCGTCTGTAAGCCAGGTCTCTTTCATGACTGCAGAGCGGGAACTGGGCTAGGTGTGGGTAGCAAGGGTCTGTAGCGCTCTGCTTCTCCTGGACTCAGCAGGGGAAATTATGTTCCACAGTTTGAGAAAGAATTTGTCTTTTTCTGTTTAAAGGCCAAGGCAGGCAATGGTGTATAGTCTCAGCTATGGGGGAGAAGCAAAACAGAAAGCAGTTAAAAGTGAGCGTTGAGTCCGAACCGCAGCTGCGAGCCCTCCCCTGGGAACTTGAGTGCCCTTCTGTCCGGGCCTACTGGATCCACTGTGAAGAGCTGAGGTGAGGATGGAATGAGGTGGTTTTTGGAAAACACTTAGTACTGTTCCCGCCACGTGCTGCAACTCGGATAAAATAGGCTGTGGCGGTTAATGGGACAGACTTGAACTTCCTAAGAGACAAAGCTCTGAGGGGTCCGTGAGGAACTTCTAGGATGGGTTTCATTTGGGAAGACCCCCCCCCCCCCCTTTAAATGTGACCAGTGCCATTCCGTGGGCTGGGACCCTGCACTGAGAAAGGCACAAGCATTTATGCTTCTGTTCCTCACTGTGGATGTAGTGTGCCAGCCACGTGCTCCTCCCACTGTGACTTCTGCACCCCAAACTGTGAGTCAAAGTGGACTCTCCCTTCCTGAAGTTGCTGCTGTCAAGTGTTCTATCTTGACATAAGAAAAATAACTAATAAAATTGCTCCCCTTTCCCCCGGCTTGAACCTATCATGTGTTAGACCACTGAGCTGCATCCCAGCCTTGGGTGTGGCTTTTATTTGCATCATGTGGTCTCTCTTATGATCCTGAAATCACAGGCAATCTTTTGTAACCCCCCACCCCCCTTTCCCATTTTGAGTCTTTCAGATGAATTCTGCGGCTGGGAGGCTTATCTGCTTCCCCATGTCTGGTGTTCCCAGACCAGGCCGCAGACCTGCATTCCCAGCAGACCCTTTCACCAGGATGATGGGCAAGAAATTGAGTTAGGGGCTGCTACCGTGTTCCCAAAGCCGCCCAAAACTGTCCAGCTGTCTCCTCTCATTTCAGGACCAGAGCAGTCTGGCTTTTTTCTCTATCTGTGGGGAAAGCTAGACTCGTGGGTGTGAGGTAAGCTTGGGCCTCAGCAACTGCTTATGCCCTTTGGAGACCTGCCAGTGGAGAGGAGGTGGCACACACCCACAATTGTCTGCTTTTGTCTGACTGCAGCTGGGGAGGAAGAGCCGGCTTCTGTCTCCTAGGCCACACTGCTTGTCCCCGTGGCCTGGCCCACCTCCTGCTGAAGTCTGAGCTCCTTCCAGCCAAGAACTAACCAGACCTGACTCTGGTTGGCTTTTAAGATCTGATGAGATTGGGTTTTTGGAGGATGGAGGCTATGGTCATAGACAACAGTTGCAGATTTGACTCCTGATTTTCTGTTGCTCTGTAGAGTCTCCCCATCCATTTCCAATAACGGCAACAGCATAGTTTTGTACTTTCTCTCAAAGACACCTGGCTCTGTATCATGTTTCAGTTATTTTCTCATGACTGTGACCAAATGTCCAACAAAGGTCATCTTAAGAGGAAGAAGGGTTTGGGCTGGCTCCCCATTCCTCATGGCCAGCAGGTACAGACAGCAGTAGGAGGCTGAGGCAGCTGGCCGCATTTCCTTGGTAGCCAGGGAGCAGAGAAAGAAGAACGCTGGTGCCCAGTTCACTTTCTCCTCCCTTCGTATTTCACTAAGACCCATAGAATGGTGCTGTCCTCATCCAAGGCGGGTCTTTCTTCCTCAGCTAAATCTGCCTGGATATGCTCTCACAGACAGGCCTATTAGGATGTGTGTCTCTCTTATAGATATATAAAATAAAGTGAAATAACAAGTTGAATTGACCTTAACTGCACAAACACACAGCAACACTCCCTTATCTATAAAGCATATATATTCCAACACCCTCAGAGGTCTTAAAACTTATCTGAAGCTGCAGATAGTACTCAACTCTCTCTATACTATGGTTTTCTTTATTCATTAAATGATATTTAGTAATACAATCTTGCAATTATAACAATATATTACAACAGAAACTATTTTCTGTTTAATTTTCTCAGACCATGGCTGACTATAGGAAACTGAACTCAGGGACAGGATGAAGGCGTAAGTCACGAACAATGCCACACCAGTTTGGAGTTATGATTAATAGGGTGGTATTTATTTAAAGGGGAAAAAACTTACAGATCACCGTCCCAGACAACAGCCCTCTGTGCAACCAGGAAGGGAGTCTAGTCACCAACGGAGCAGGAAGTGAAGAGAGCGAGCAGAGGAAGTAGCCGTTTTTTTTTAAAGGGAGAGAAACCACGCCCCAATGGGCTGGTATCTCAGCAGCTATTGGTTGGAGGGGCGGAAGGACCTCCCGCAACAACAGGACACCCAACTGAGACAACTGCTGGAACAGTGCAGGCTAAAAGCACTGACTAAGGACCTCTTCACCCGTGGTTCAAGGTGGCTTTCCTACAGGAATAGACTTGGATGCTGCAGCTTGGGGTGAGAAGGGGTAGCTGGGAGAAGAGGCTTTGAAGCAATTGGGCCTCACTGAACATGACAAGAGATGGTGCCTCCATCACCCAAGATAAAAGTGCTGAGATAACAGAGGGCCTTGAGCTCCCAGCAAAGATGCCAAGACTTGATAGAGCCAGAAAAACACGGGACTTCAGAAGGACTCTTGGGAGAGGATGGGATGGGAACAGGACTATTGGTGATCACTCATGCGCAGCAGGATAAAATCAGGTTTGCGAAAGGAAAATTCTAGGTCAGAGATTGGGTGGCTTGCGCCTCTTGGTTCCTGAACACAACTTTTCCTACCAGCTGATGGGCCCATCCTATCTACCCTCCAATCCACTATCTACCATCCAACCATCCATCAATTCACCCACCCATCCATCTGTCTGTCCATCCATCCATCCATCCGTCCGTCCGTCCATCCGTCCACCCACCCATCCATCCATGTCTGGGGAGGAGGAGTCAGTCCAGTCATTATACATTACAGAACTCAGATGTTACTTCTTCTACCACTCACCGGCCAGAATTAGCTGGCTCCTGATCTATGCTCCCATATGACCTCCTTTATGCTCTGTTAAAGGAAGGAGGAGAGTCTGCCTGGAGACACAGAGGCACCTCAGGCAGTATTTATCTAGGCCAGACAAGATTATGCTGCAGTGGTAGCAAATTATCCCTGCAGTCTCTGTGCTTAAGCACAATAAAGATTTGCTCTCTGATGACTATGTTAGGTAAAATTCTTATGACACAACATTCACCTGCCTAAATGGTTCGGTTCAATGATTTTTGGTATATTCACAGAGTTACGCAACTATCATCATACTAAATGTTAGACATCTTCCCTGCGCCGTGAAGAAACCCTATACTCAGGAACTAAACGAATGGTCTCTCCCTATGACCCCTCTCAGCCCAGCTCCTGGCAGCCATCAACCTACTTCCTGTCTCTGCCTCTTCTGGGAATTTCATAGAAATAGAGTCAGGCAACATGTGGCCTTTTGTGTCAGGCACTTTTTCTTTTAGTATACTTTGCTATTGTTTATCATGCAAACGAGGCTGGCTGGGCACGCACAGGGATTTGCTTGCCTCTGCCTTCCAAGTGCTGGGATTAAAAAGCTGTCTTCCACTGCACCTAGCAAGACTAATATTTTCAATATTTATCCTTGTGGCATGGATCAGGAGTTCTGAATATTTTTATTGCTGACTAATGTTCCATTGTAGGAACATACCACCATCCATTAACCTCTTTATCAGATTCTGTGTTATTATAAAATTTTTATTTCTTGAATGGTAAAAGTCCCCAGATAGCCTGACCTGATACCCCAAGCAGCCCTGCTCCCTGTGTTAAGGCTGTTTCTGGCTTGTGGCTCCACCCTCCTGAGCAAAGACCCCGCTGGGGAAGAGAGAAGCCAGGCACACTGATCAGCTCTAGGACCTGAATTCTGTTACCTCTGTTAGCAACCTGTCAGCCAGCACTAGCCACCAAGCCAGGTGTCACTGCAGAGGGTTGGAAGTGAGCCTCTTTCTATGTACTCAGAGGAGGAAAAGAGCCAGACGGCGGTGAATACAAGTCTTTCTTCCAGGCAGGCTAATAATCAATCGGGCACCTCTTTAAGCCTTCATTCTTCGAATGTCTGAGAGTGTTTGGAGATGGGGCTGGATGCTGTTGGGTGTTGAGAATGCAAACAAATAGGCCTCTTGGCAGTATTTACTTTCTCTGTTGTCCAAGTGAAACAGCCTGGGCTTTTCAAACTACATCTCCATTTAGCAAAACAAAAGGCCCTCAACCAATCTCAGCTTTCTCTTCTAAGAGGATGCATATGTCTTGAGCCATACTTTCTGGTCTCTTATGGTCCTGCCTAAAAAATCCCTAAAAGAATTCTTTCCAACCCTGTAGAGTATTCTTAGAAGCAATTTTAAGGACAGTGTTGTAGAGACAGCTGGCCGCCTTCTTCCATTCTTCCCTCTTTCTTTCTTTTCCTCTTTGACAGTTTCCTGTAGTCCAGACTGGTTTCAAACTCACTCCATAACTGAAGACGATCTTGAAGTTTTGACCTGTTTGCTTCCTCTTTCCAAGAGCGGGGATTACAGGCTTGCACCACCATGCCCTATGAAAGTGGTGTGGGGCATGAACCCAGGCCTTCTGGCCTGTTCGGTGACTACTGTACCAACTGAGTTAAGTCCCCAGCCTCTCCCACTGCCTACAGCAGGTAGTACAGTCATATAAGCTGCCTACTTTCTTCTTTCCCCGTAGGAAGACTGATTTCAGTTGAAAACAACAGTGTGCCAACATAAAAGACAGCAGCTCTCCCCTGAAGATAAGAGTGGTCCAAAGACAGAACCCGAGCGAGGCTCTCGTGAAAGTTCTTTAAAGGGCACGGGCAGTGCAGTCACCTCTTGTCATCTTGGCCTTTCCTACTGCTTGGAATGAGCGAGTGATAGCTGGAAGTGAAGCCCCGATCTTGTCACCGCGACTTTGAAGATGGCAGCCATGAGATAAGAAAGTCCCTTTGATGATGTAGCCCCCGCACCTGCTCTAAAGTGCGCTCATCTTTGATGGAAGAGAAGGGAAATAAAACACAATGTGTTTGAACCACTGGAGCTGGATCTCTGCTATGACTGGTGTGACGGGCATTCCTCAGCCCTGTGCTTGTGGCTCAGGGAAAGGGAAAGAGGCAGAGAAGGAGAATTTCAGGAAGATAACTACAGGAATGGGTAAGGACTAGGCAAAAGCCCGTATCCCGGCATAAGAGGGGTATGAGGTTGTGGGTAATAGAAGGAACTGGGATGGTAGTTAGAACGGTTGAGATAACGGTTGGGAGTTCTCACAGTATCAGATAGCTCCAAGTTCAGATTCTGCACCACAAGCCTTGTACTGAGGGTGGACTCATTGCTCTCCCGGCCATGGCATGAAGTGTTTCATGTAATTATAACAACAGCCAAGAGTTGGGTGACACACTGACGTGTCAGGCACTGCCCTAAGGGCTTTGCACATGGTCATCCATTGAGTCATTGAACCATACAGTCCTGTACTCATTGCAGGGACAATAGTCCCTACTCTTGTCACCTCCATTCTTTAAACAAACCAGCTGTGAGCCACAGACTTGAGGTTGTCTAGCGAAGGCCAGAGCTAACGAGCACCAGAAACAAGACTTCAATCGTCTGTGGTTGAAACCACCTGTTGATACTGGATCTGCAATGTCCTCCCCTCCAAGGCCCCAGTCCATGTTGCCTCTGGGAGGCGATTGAACAAGTGAGAGGAAGTGAGGTCATCAGAAGCATGGCCCTTGAAGGGAATTATAAGACCCTGGCCTCTCTTCCTATTTTCCTTCATTTTCTAGACACTTCCCTCAAGAGTTTCCGCTCTGTGGGCCTACAACTGTGTAGTTGTAACCTGATGTTCTGGCTTCCTCCTTGGGGAGTTCATTGTTCCAGGATGAGATTTCAGAAACCGCAGGGCTTCTGGGTTGTCAGTGTGATGGACTCTGCTCACTTCAGGTGCTGTGGTCCACTCACGGAGCTTCAGGCAGCTGTAAATCACCAAGTCAGTCCTACGAGGTCTGTCAAGTGACAGATAAAGGATCTGAGGCCTGACAGGTGGAGCACCTCCCTGCTGGGATGCTAGCCGGAAGTGGAAGAAGCCGGACTCAGACTCTGGAGAGAATGAAGGAAACTTGGACCCAGCTTCATCAAGTGACCATTGCTGGGAGTGGTGGGAGGGAAAGGCTGGCCAGAGAATGCGGCCAGAGGGCAGAATGGACAGGAGAGCATAGCATAAGGGTAGCTGGTGCCAACCTGATGAACTCGCCAAAACCTAAGATATGTTTACTTTAAAGAAATTAATGAAGGCCAATTTGTTTTCTTTTTGTTTGTTTGTTTTTCTGTGTACCCCTGGCTGTCCTGTAACTCAGAGATCTGCATGCCTCTGCCTCCTAAGTGCTGAGATTAAAGGCATGTGCCATCACCGCCTGACCTAATTTTTTGTTTTATACCCTGGAGGTTTAACCTAGGACTTCACAAGTGTTTGGCCACTGAATTGCATTCCCTCAAACGTTTTTGTTTTTAATTTGGAGGGTTGTTCAGTGGTTAAGCAAGTTTGCCACTTCTTTGAAGGACATAAATTCTGTTTCCAGACCCAAGTTAGAAGGCTCACACCTTCCAGTAACTCCAGCTCCAGGGGATCACCCATACACACACGGCATATATTCACATAGACACAATGTAAAATAAGAAATAAAACTTTAAAATATTAAAGTTATTGAACTGAATATGGTGGTTCATGTCTTTATTCTTAACATTTAGGAGTCAGAGGCAGGCAGATTTCTGTGAATTTGAGGCCACCCAGGTCTACATAGCAAATTCCAAACAAGCCAAGGCTCCATAGTGAGACCCTGTCTCAAAAATAAAATAAAACAAAATAAAATAATTTTAAATGAAAATCCACAACTCTTTGAATAAGGCACATATGCCCTCATTTATAACATATGTAAAATTTCTAACATGGAAGAATACAGCTTTGTAAGTCTCCCACCCAACATACATATTGCATATACTTATTAATTATAAAAATACTTTAATGTTTTGTTGAAACCCTCAAGAGTCTGAGATGAGCAACATGCCCAAGGACCATTGCATATATATATTCACCTAAGAAATACCTGCGTGTAACCTAAGGACAGTGTTTAAGAATACAAATATAAGAATCTTGTATCAATTTACAATAACTTGGGGCTGGAGCGATGGCTCAGCAGGCAAGAGCTTTTACTAGTCTTGCAAAGGACCTGTCGTTAGTTTTCAGCTCCCACAGGGTGGTTCACAACTGTCTAGTTCCAGGGAATCTGCAGCCCTCTTCTGGTCCCCTCAGGTTCCTGCATGCACACAATGCATGTAAACTCACACAGATGCACTCATACACATCAAAATAAATATTAATTTTTTTCAACAACTGAATAGTGTACAATGTGCACCTGCCATATAATTTATTTCAGAATCTTCCTATTGTTCAGCATTTAAACTATTTTCCCCATGCCTATTGTTGTCTATTTGCTTTACTGTAAGGAGCTTTTTGTCTTGACAGGTTACAAAGTGGCTGCTGTGGTCCCAGGCTTCACATCTGTGATGATTAGTCCTGACTGTCAACTTGATTAAACTGAGAAATAATCAAAGGGAGAAGCCAGATCACATGTCGGTAGAACTCCGAGAGACATCACAAATGTCAAAAATATTTATTTTCTTTTGGACTGTTTGAAAAGCTACAGTCAAGAGAGAGGAGTGTGGGTGTGGGTTTTGGGTTAATCAGTCTGCCACGTGGGGTCCAAGTATTTCAATTATTTAAAGGGAATTGGTCTACAGCAGTGACAGACTTGGAAGGCTTTATTCCCCGAAGCCTTGTGTAAATGTGTGGTATATAATTTAGTAGAGGTAGTGCTGCTTTCCCAGCAGATTAAATATGTTGTGTTGCTGCTAATCTTTGGGCAACATCTTGGCTAATTGGCCACCTCTGTTCAGAAAGACATTGTTGAAATGCTGTTTTTACAGAAACAGCTTTTTTTAGGCCCAGAACCAAATTGCTTGTTTAGGCCCTGTTTTGGTGTCCTTGTCCACAGGCATTGGTAAACAGAAGTAGATAAGAGATCCAAGACCCTGCGTTCATTTCTTACTTCCCCCAGTGGCCCATGGGTCAGCATCTCCCAGGCTCTGATTCTTTACCTAAGAGAATGGCTGGAGCAGTGAAGATATTGTGAAGGAAGAGGGCTGGGAAGATAGTTCAGTCAAGTGGAGGACCTGAGTTCAGACCCCCAGAATCTACACAAACCCTGGGTGTGGCTGCACGCATAAAGAACTCCAGCCCTGGCAGGGGATGCGGGAAGGAGACCTGAGGATCCCAGGAACTCCTGGCCAGCAGTCTAGCTCATTGGTGAGCTCTGGGTTCAGTGAGAGACCCTGTCTTAATAAATAAGATGGAGAGATAGAGACACACAGTGCCAATCTCTGGCCTGCCCAGGTGCAGGTGTACCCGCACACATATGTGCACACCCACATGTAAAACACATGTAAGATGTTTAAGGAGGAGGGATAAGGATGATGGGGGTGGTTGTCACTATTGATCACTATCCTTTCTTGCTGCTTTCTTGGGGCTCTGTGGAATCAAGTCTGGAGCCTGTTGTTCACTCCTTAGCTGATTGTGCAAGAAGAGGTAATGGTTTGACGTGTAGAATTAGTGACATTTATAGTGTAAACAGCTGTGGCCTTGCCAAGTGATCAACAATGAGCTACACAGGTCCTTAAGCATTTAACAGGTCATTTCACCAGCATGTGTAAGCCTGCTTCACAACATTGGCCTAGAATGTGAAATCCATCACCGGACAGCGGTGTCCTAGCTGGGTCACCATCAGCATCTGGATACATCTGATAGATGGGGTTATCAGTCAAGCCTCATTTTGTTTCCTAGCTTTAGTATCTATTCACACCCCTTCTTCATCCATGCGTTTGCCTTCCCTTGGTATGTGAAGGGCTTTCAGAAGTCCAGAAGGTAAGCTGTTTGCTGAGTAAATAGATGTTTAGCAAGGAATCATTCCAGGCCACTCAGAGAGGACTAAAGGCAGGGAGAAGTAATCCTTTGTATGCTACCCATCTGACTGTGAAAGACAGAGAAATTAATGGATCCGGAGATATGATATAAGGAAAGGTCACCGGATCCTTGTATAACCAGGCTGCCTAGTCTTCCCAGCTCCAGGAAAGGCTAGATCTAGGTGCTCAAATAAGGCATGAAGGAACTCAGGAACGCTTTCCCTGCATGGTGGCAAATGGCTACCGGAAGTTCGGAAGTTCCGGTTCATTGTCCTTGATTGAAACAAGAGTGTTTTCCACCTCTTGACAGTCCCAGTGGAACTTGAAGAAAATACTCTGATTGGTCCACCTGGGATCATGTGTTAAACTCCGAGAGAGCTATGGTGAACTAGAAAAACAAGGAAATAGAATACTCCCTAAGGCCAGCTCTGAGACAAGTGTGGATCCCCAGAGATGGAGACGTTGTCTGCCGTTTAAGCGTAAGACTGGAGAATGCGTGATGGCGGATCCCTAAGGGAACAGCTAGCAGAACGAAGGAGACAGTGACGATTAATTTTGTGTGTCAGCTTGACTGGTTAAGGGATGTCTAAACAGGTGTGATCTCTGAGGGTGTCTATGAGGGTCTAAAAGGCAGCAGTCAATGTTTGCATCGGCCCCCTCCCTTCCTCCTTTCTTCACTGGGCTGCCGTCATCCAATCGGTGTGGTCTGGATGAAACAGGAAGGCAGAAGGAGAATGGCAGCAATCTCCTCGCCCCCAGTCAAAAGACTCTCGTGGTCTTAGTTGTTTTTCTGTGGCTGTGATAAAAGCTCGACTAAGGAAACTCACAGAAGAAAGAGTTTGATCAGGTTTACAATTCTAGAGGGTGGAGCAGAGACTGCAAAGCCACAGCAGTGGCTGAGAGCTCACTTCTTAAGAATAGCAAAGGCGCTTTGAAACTTCTTTTTTAAAGGCTTGAAAACTCGCCCCCCCCCCCCAGTGACATACTACCTCCAACAAGGCCATGCCTACCTCCTAAGCCTCCCAAACAGTACCATCAACTGGAGACCAAGTGTTCAAATCCCCAAGACTCCAGGGGCTGGAGAGGATGGGACACAGCTCATTCAAGACACCACATCTATCTTCTCCCTGCTTAGTCATTAGTGATTCTGATACTCGACAGGGACCACTCTCCTAGGCTTCCATTTTTAGTCTTTAGCTTTGGACGGAAGGACACTGGCTTTGTGGCTCCTTGGCTTGTAGAGAGAAACTGAGGTGAATCTCAGTCTCCAAAGGCACACAAGTCCATTGCTGTTGCACAACTCTTCTTCCACTTCTGTGTGTGTGTGCTGTGTGTGTGTGTGTGTGTGTGTACACATTTGTTACTATCTAATGTGCTGTCCATGATGCTGGGCATATTTGTGCATGGAGGAAGGCAGTTTCACATATAGATCAGACATCCTTTAGATCCTCAGTTTCTGGCTCCCTAGAGGGTCAAGTTACATTAATACTCATATTTTATTTATTTAAGAAGTCTGCTTTTAGACATGGCCTATATGTATTTCCAAAAGCCCCTCTGGGGAATATCCATATGGTCTCCCAAATTGGTCTGGTGAACTGCTTCCAGAAATGGAGTGACCAATGCCTTGTTCACAGGTACACTGTGAAGCCATAACAATAGCCATGTCACTCACTGTGTTCCAGGGAACTCACAGTGCAGGTGACACAAGATGAACATTAGGCCCTGACTATAGATGAAGAAAGGTAGTATGTATTTTAATATTTTTTTTTTGGCTTTTTGAGACAGGATTTCTCTGTGTTGCTTTGGAGCCTGTCCTGGAACTAGACCAGGCTGGCCTTGAACTCAAGGCGATCTGTCTGCCTCTGCCTCCTTAGTGCTGGGATTAAAGGTGTGTGCCACAACCACCTGGCTTTAAATTTTTGTTTTAAAGTCAGGTTTGGTTTGATTTTGCCTTGACAGACAACTTCTTGCTGATTGTTGATCTGGTTTTGAATTTCTGAACTCAACTGATCTGTGCAGTTCAGACTCCTGAGTAGCCAAGATTAAAGGTATAAACCATGAAATCTAGCTAGGAAGAAAGGTTTTGAATATTTTCAATATAAAGAAATAATAAAGAGGCTTGGGGAGATGGCTCAGTCAATAAAGTACTTGCATCACAAGTGGAAGGACCTGAGTTCAATACCTGGAACCCACATAAAAATCTGAGTTGGAGACATGTGTCTATAAATTCATCAATTGGGAGGTGGAGCTAAGAGGACTCTTGGCATTCACTGACCAGTTCAGCCTATTTGGTAAAGTTCCAGGCTGAGGAGAGACTATTTCTCAAACCAAAACATGAAATGATGGTGGAAGTTACAAAATAATCCTATACTAGTTCAGAATCATGTATAATAAAGGGTTATTTATTTAGGGGAGACTTACAGATCACTGTCCTAGATCACAGTCCTCTGCAAGAACAGGGAACAGAAACAGAGTCTAGCAGCCAGAAGCGAGAGCTGGAAGCAAGAGAGTGAATGCAGGCTTTCCAGCTGCATTTATAGTAAAAGAGGCTAAGCCCAAGTGGACTGGTATCTTAAAAGCTACTGGCTGAAGGAGCAGAAGGAGCTCCCACAGCACCTTCCCCTTTTGTTTAAATAAGAAAGTTCCAAACCCAATACAAAACTATATACACTAGGAACAGATATCAAGTATAAGATTAGAATTTCAACCAGTATAAACAATATTGGGCAAGGAACATATGTTAAATGTTTTAATAAATATTCTATCTTAAGGAGTCTAAGTCTTGTATTGGGAATGGCTTAGCTAGATCAAAAGAGGACAGTAACTACAACTATCTAATCTTCATCCCCATCGAAGGCCTGGGAAGGGAGATAATATTACTGAGTAGATAGTAAGTACAATCAAGCAGCTTTCAAAATGGGCAGTAGATGACAGAAACAACTGACTGCCTGGGCAATCACCCATAGTCTCATTTGCAATGTTGAAGCAACCAACTTTGGCTAAAGTCTAGAGTAACTGACAGACCATTTTCAGAGGCAGAAAATTTTTCAAAACTATCTTAACCTGTTTTGGCAAGATTTGACAGCCTTTTTTTCTTGTACCCTGCTTGTCCAGTCCAGACATTGTACATTTTGTCAGTGGTCGAGGCATGGGCAGTTTCTTGCCTTAATGCCAGTTGTGCCAAGAAGAAAACAAACTCCAAGTGGTGTGTCTTTGGTGCTCAACACTCTCTCAAGAATAGATCAGTGCTGCCAGGAGCAATTGTGTCTCATGTCAACAGAATCCTAAATTATTTAAATGCCATGTTCTACAGATCTTTGAAGTGGTTGAAGGTTACCTATCTATGCAGAATACAATCTCTGTGTATCTAAAGAACCTAATTAGTCTGACTAAAAGTATAACAAACACGAATGACTATTGACCTATAATACTTAATACCAATATAACTTAAAGATTAAGACTTCATATCAAAATATTGAACAATCTTTACACAACTGTGCAGTAAAGGAGGACAATGACATCAAAATGTAAATAATGTATAAATATCTTGATCAGTGATAGAAATAGATAATGCAATATGATAAATATATTCTAAAATTGTATCAGTATACAAAACATCTTAAACAGACGTGGAAACATATATGTATACAATATGACAAAATAACTTTGCATAGGTGTTTACAAATATTGTAAACAGCAATAACAAATATAATTTGAACTTGTATCAATATACAAGAAACAATACCAGTGTAAATTGTCCATAAATAATAGCTCACAAGTGTTCACTCTATTACTCACTATTATTTTATTAGTGTGAATAAGTTCACACTAAATTACCTATTATCCCATTCAATCTTTCTTTTTTTCTTTTTTAAATTATTTATTTATTTATTAAAGATTTCTTCTGTGAGTTCGAGACCAGCCTGGTCTACAAGAGCTAGTTCCAGGACAGGCTCCAAAACCACAGAGAAACCCTGTCTCGAAAAACCAAAAAAAAAAAAAAAAAAAAAAAGATTTCTGACTCTTCCCCGCCACCACCTCCCATTTCCCTCCCCCTCCCCCAGTCAAGTCCCCCTCCCTCGTTAGCCCAAAGAGCAATCAAGTTTCCCTGTCCTGTGGGAAGTCCAAGGACCACCCACCTCCATCCAGGTGTAGTAAGGTGAGCATCCAAACTGCCTAGGCTCCCACAAAGCCAGTTCGTGCAGTAGGATCAAAAACCCATTGCCATTGTTCTTGAGTTCTCAGTAGTCCTCATTTTTTTTGAGCTCTCTAGGCCTACATAATTTCCACCCCAACTCCAAGCCTATGCGAGTAATAACCAACCCCTAAATCGTGTCTCCAACCATGAGGACAAACTTTGTTGTGAGAGGGAGTTTTCTATAATTGCTTCCTGCTGTCACGAGGATGATGTTTTTTCTATGGGATCTTATAAAAGTAAAGTGATGGTCAAGTTTCAAGATTGCTGTTTTGTATAATTACAAATGGTCTCTGAGTAGTCAATAGGGTCTTTTTGTTTGTTTGTTTGTTTGTTTTGAAGTTCTTATTTGGAGTCCTGGCCAGAATGTTGTAAGAAGGTGTACCATTTCCACAGCTGATACCCAAAAAATGGTCTCATAGTAGTGTTATCAGCATCACGACGTCTTATCAACCAGGTGGAATTGTTGTTGTGGGCCCCATCTTTTTTCTGGAAGCTTCAAAAATTACTGTAGGAAAATCTACTGTTCATTGTGGAAAACTCAAGCATTATTCATACAGACATATATTCAATAAAAGATATGTTATAAACAAAATGGGCATGGAGAAAAGGAAAATATTTCCTTAAAAATCTGTCTTCTTTCTGTCCCATACCAGATGGCTCCTGATATGAGACAGAAATTCTGAATTTTTCTTTTAACAACTTGCTTGGACTTGGAGAAGGATAGCCATTGTCCAAGTCCAAAGCCAGCTCTTATTTTTAAGTAGAGATGTATATGTGTCCAAATAATCAAATTTTACCATGCAAATAATACAGCATCATAAGGCAGATTTCTCTGTGTTTGTTGATTCTTTCTGCATAGCTATCTTTTTATCTTTAGGAATCTAGATGTCTAAGGTCTCTCCACTCTTTGAAGATGAATATTTTCCTGCAAAGACAAGAACAGAACCCTGTCACAACTTTTATGAGGTTTTCTTACCACCTGTATGATTGTCACCTCTGTGGATGAGCTGTCATTTCTTTTTCTCAAGAGGTTTCTCTTTTTCAAACCAAATATTTATCAGTTTTGATGTTATCCATAGCTTTTCTTCTCCTGTGGAAACAAGAGCAAAACCCCTTCCCCAACATAGCACATCTCCTGGTTTCCATTGTGAGGTCAACACATCCTTGAAATACATGGCTGATTTAATTCAGAAGACTTTTCTATTATCCAATGTCTCTCTGCTGCTGTTGTTCATTTCTCATTAACATTAAGAAAATTCAAGGTTAATAAAGCATTATGCAATCTATTTCTGGGGATATTTTCCATTCCTTTCTGTTTGTTTACCATATCCTTTATTGTTCGATTTGATCTTTCTTTTTTTAATTAATTAATTAATTAAAGATTTCTGTTCAATGCAATCCCCATCAAAATCCCATCAAAATTCTTCACAGATCTGGAGAAGACAATAATCAACTTTATATGGAAAAACAAAAAACCCAGGATAGCCAAAACAATCTTATACAATAAAGGAACGTCTGGAGGCATTACCATCCCTGACTTCAAACTCTATTACAGAGCTACAGTATTGAAAACAGCTTGGTATTGGCATAAAAACAGAG